>NW_006383011.1:1083599-1149115 GCF_000327345.1 Myotis davidii | reverse complement strand
CGAAATCGAACCTGGGACCTTTCAGTCCGCAGGCCGACGCTCTATCCACTGAGCCAAACCGGTTTCGGCTAAAGCACTATTCTTTATCTTACAAAGCATGTAATGGAGTTAGGATGACGAGATACAAATACATATGTAAGACATCACCTCTAAGTGTTCATTATTACCTAGATTAGGCAGGTGGGCCCTTGGTTCATCCCTACCTGGCATCACTAGGATTGCTATACTGCTATTGTTCAGGCTATTTCTGTTTCACCACACTTGAATGGCATTATATAATTGTCACTCAAAAAAATAGAAATTACTTTATTTATTTATTTTTTAATCTTCACCTGAAGATATATTTTTTTCTTGATTCTAGAGAGAGAGGAAGGAAGAGAGAGCAAAAGAGAGCGAAACATTGATATGAGAGAAACTTGGATTGGTTGCTTCTTGTATGCGCCCCAACCAGGAGCCATTTGTGGCTTGATCAGTGCTTTGCTTCTCATTCTTATATTTTCTTTCACCTTTTTTGTCATACCCTGAGTCACTGGCTTAGACCCTAACATCCTCATTGGGAAGAATTTCTTTGTTATCGGTACTGCCATCGGTAAAAAAACAGGTATGTTGAAATGGAATGACAGTTTCCATTAAATCTTAATTCACTTTTCTGTGCTCGATGAAGCTATGGGCCACCTCCAATAATTCTGGTCACCCTCTGATAATAAAGACTGCTTGGGTCACCCCAAGTCTTTAAGTCACATAGTCAAGTAATTAAAAACCACAATTTCATTTGAACTCCAAAGCTTGACTTAGCTTTAAATTGCTCCTCAACTCTAGCTTGTACTCATGTAAGGCTGAAAACCTGCAGTGAGAAAGGGGTGTGTGGGCAGTTGGTTTCTCTGTCATCTGCTCTGTCCCAGCTTACCTCCTGCCTCCTATTCTTCATCTATAGTTTTTCTCTCCATCCAAGAGTTAAAGGTGGGGGTGACAGAGAATGAGGAGAGGTAAGAGAAGGAGAGAGACATCACTGCACCACTTTGATGGGAAATATCATGCTCCCTGGACCAGGAAGATTCTTAAACTGATTCCCTCTCTTATGGGCACTTTCTTGCCATAACATTGGCCCTCTTTCCCATACATCCCTTATACTGACCTACGGGAAATAGTCTTACATGTTGTCCTGCCAACTCAAGGAGTACAAGCCCCTATCTCCTTATGCACCACGGAAGCAGGCAGCTCACCTTCCTGGATGCTCTATGTTCCTGAGGCTTAAGTCAGACCCCAGTTCACTGTTCCAAGAATTAGACACTAGTCAGGACACACAGGACAAGCTCTCGCCTCACAGAAATTCTCTTTTCCCTGTTATGTCCTGGATCTGACCAGTATGAAGAGTCCTGGAATAATTTCTGGGATCATTCCCTTTGTAAGTACGCACATAATATGGGTTCTATCTCCTGCTTTTCCATCTAATCTTAGCTAATATGGGTCTCAGTGAAGACTGAGGGAGGGAGAGTCCCAGTATAATTTTCTATTCATTTGGGTTATTGGAAATGAGTTATTTAACAGTGCTGATATAGAGGCAAGATTGCTCTTTCTCTTGAGTAAAGTGCACCTGCTATTAATATAGTCCTATCTTTTATATAGCACCCCTTGGAAATCATACTCCACCATACATTTAGTTCATTTCTCTATCTCAGGTAGGAAGAGGCAATTTATTGAGCGCTTAGAACAATGGAGCTTGAGGAATATGGCTTCCTGGCATGGCCCTTAAGCTCACTGCTGCACTAGGGAATCCAGATTGTCTCTCCAATATGCTGCAGGGCCTACCTCAGAATGTCCTCTGGATTCAGCAGATTCATTGCTATTAAACAGCCAAAACCCAACAAGTATTGGAAAAGAGAAGAAAACAAAATGAAGTCTAGGCTGTAGTGGCCATGGAAGGCTTTGCTCAGATGAGGCTGCCTTTTCAAAATCAAGTTTATAACTTCAGATAAGGGGTCTTACCAACTAACAAGTCTCCACGAAGGTCTAAGCTAGTGCTTGACAATACCCATGAAACCATGACATTAATGAATGACTTTAAAGTCAATGATAATTTAAGGCCTAAAATCAGTCCAATGCTTAAATGCTTATGTGGAAGAAGGAAGGAAGTTATAGCTCAGATTTCCAGTTTTACTCTGTCTTTAGTGCAGAAAACACAGGATCACAAAGACTAACCAGGGGAATTCCCAAACATTTGTTCAACGGATTTGGGTGGTTACAGAAGATCAAATCACCTGTTAATTTCATATACTTATAAACCATTTTAACATTTCGCAATTATTTTTGCTAAGACCAGCAATGGACGTATCAGGCTTTGCTGCCTTTCCCGCATGAAGCCGTGTAAATTAATTGGTCCCAGCTTGCACTGCTGTTGTCAAGTCAACACAGTCTGGCCGCCTTCTGTGAAATGCCAACTAATAGATCAAAGCCTCTGGAGAGTGACCCCTATTTTCCCCCAAATATATGTGGTTTTCTGGAAATCCATATCTCCTGCCTCTTTAAATGTCTGCAGGTCATTGGGAGAAGACAGTTTCCATCATTTTTACCTGGGACCATCTTGTCGCTAATTTGCAGCCCTATAACCACCTGAGTATTTCACGCCCATGAAGTGATGTGCTTAGTGGGTTATCCCAGTTTCTGCCCTGTGATGTGTACTCTAACTCTGGCTTGTCCATCTCTGCTTCCAGGTCTATGTGAAACAGGGCAAGATTCGTGCTTTGTGCTGCACTTAACATTCCATAGTATGGTTGGTCCACCTGTGGACACTGCATCTTAGAAGAAGATGCCAAGATATAAAGCACAGATCAGACATTTTAGCCATTTACTCTGAATTGATCATTATTAATTATTAACTTAGATCCATGGTCGGCAAACTGCGGCTCGTGAGCCACATGCAGCTCTTTGGCCTCTTGAATGTGGCTCTTCCTAAGCCTTAGTAGTACCCTAATTAAGTTAATAACAATGTACCTACCTATATAGTTTAAGTTTAAAAAATTTGGCTCTCAAAAGAAATTTCAATCGTTGTAGTGTTGATATTTGGCTCTATTGACCAATGAGTTTGCTGACCACTGACTTAGATTAATATATTTATTATGGTAACTATACAAACCCTACAGCTTATCATTTTAACTTTCCATAAGGGTACAATCCAGTGGCGTTGAATGCATTCACCATGTTGTAGAAACATCACCACTATCAATACAAAACTTTTTCATCATCCATCACATGCACTCTGTACCATTAAATAACAGCTCCTCTTTCCCCAAATAAGATTAATATTAATTACAATGAGAGATGCCCAGATGGTCTAGAGGATGACTGCGTCACAGTCCTCTTTGCCCTGCTTAGAAATTCCCATGAAAGACAGTGGGTGGGAGGAAACAATAAGCTAAAAGTCCCAAATGCTCTCTCCTGCAATAGGTAGAGAAAAGGTGGGGTGTATGTGCCTTTAGCTGATGTAAGCAATCTTCAGTCCTCTAGTATTTTGGTTAGTGTGTTTCTTTTGTGTTAGGCAAATTAAACATGAGCAAAGACTAGAGGGAACCACCCCATGGCCCTCATGTGGAGGAGAAAGTGGCTGTTCTCAACTGTGTAACATATGCCTTGCTTTCAAGCAACGCCACAAAACATGGTACTTGGACAGCCAGGACGTTCCAAAGATCCTGGCTCACTCAGAGCAGCGAGGCAGGATGACAAGTCAGTGGGCCCAGGGCTGGCCCCCGGTCTTGCTGTCTCTCAGGAAAGAATCTCCCACCAGCACCGCTGTGCAAAGGGACAATTCATCTAAATGGGCTGAGTCACTCCAGGGGGACAGCAAAAGCAATCCAGCTCCGTGTCCCATAGTAAATCGTTTCTAGCTGAAGGATGTCTGGTTCCTTTCTGGAAAGAATGTTCTGAGCTGAGTTGCAGTTTGCCAAGGGTCAAATATGACAGAAATGAAGTGTTGCTAATAGTGATTGAAAAGGGTTCCTACTGTTTGTGGCCAGTGCTGGGGAGTAGAAAGGCCAAATTTGTGAGCCAGAAAGCAGCAGGAGCCAGCAAACTTTCCCCAAGACTTACTAAACTTTGAGTCACCTCTGCTCCCCCAGCCGTTCTGTCAGGCTGTTTGGGGGAAACTGATATTATAATTACTAATCTCAGCAAGGGCCTAATGTGCAACCTGAAGCTTTTTCATCCTTTGGTGCAATTAGGGTGGGAGGGCAAGGCCAGCAGACACTGGCGGGCTCCACCCCCTGCTCCCAAATCACCCTCCTTGGGTTTCATCCACACCCTCGCATCCTCTGCAGACAGGTAACTGAGCAGTGCCCAGCTCCCGGCCTCCAGCGAGGGGAAATTATTCCTGCCCAAACTGGCTGGGAGCTATTAAAGGTTTAAATGTCACCTCAAAAGAGTTCTTTACTAACCTTTAAGTGGTGGCGTCTTGAGGGCTGTTTCAGGCAGGATTTGCCCCCTCCCAGGGAGTCTGGAGAGCTGAGAACATTTGTCTGTGTTGTTTCTCCACCCACTCCCTTTCTTTTGCTCCTTTCAGGGAATTATCACTGTACTTTCAAAGGCAGAATTGGTGGGACAACCGGCACCTGCCGGACTGAGCTTCCCACTGAAGGCTCTCTTGGCTGAGTGTATAATTTCATTTAATCCTGAATAGCCCCCTTTACCTATTGTCGACAAATTCCCTTTAATCCTAACCACCACTTAGGAGAATATTTACTATCAAAAGGAGACAAATCGCTATTTAAATGTGGATTTACTCAAGTCTGAAACTATGACAGTGACATACGGTAAAATGATAATATGTAAATAAAAACTGGAGACAGATTTATCCCCCGAGAAAGCTGGGCAGAGCAGTGGATTAAAGTCATATGTGATCTACTTTGAGTGGCCTCAATTCAGACCCAGCGTTTGGTTATGGCCGGCAGCACCATTCATTTCTCTTACTTCAATTCATTTGGCCCTAGTTCTCAATGACCCTCTGTTACCAGGCATACACCTCCGATAAGTAGGCCTTGATGTTTACGGCACTTTGGAGCAGAATAAATGCAAACTGCACATTATTTATGGGTGCACACTCTCAGCTTAAGGGGCATTTGTCAGGAGGGTGAATACAGGTAGAATAAGTAGATGTGTGTTAGCTCAGCTAGCCTGGTTTCCAGAAGCTAACTAGGAAAAAAAGAGCTAAATAAAATACCACCCCAAAGACAACAGCTTTCAATTATTGCCCATGAACCTGAATTCCTCCCAATGAGTTGAAAGGAAATCTATACCAGATGGCATTTTTCTGCATCAGCCAAGTGCACCAGTCATTCCTGACTCTTCGTGATGGGCAGCGGTGCCAACGAGAGCTGGCCCTGCACTTCCTCTCTCCACTCACCAGTCCTTGAAACCACCGTGCTGTCTAGGGATGTGTTCCTTAATTGCACTGAAATGTAATTAAAATAGTTAGAAACGAAGGTCTTTCTCTTTCTAAAACAAAGCAGAAAGCAAGCACATTGTGTACTATGTTCTTTGGCAACAGTAGTCTTGGAGCTAAAGCCAGAACTGGAAAAATAATGAACACACAACACATCACCATACACATGGCAATAATCTTTTCAATTGAGACTATCTCAAAACATGGAAAATCACTAACAACTCCTAAACATATGGGATGTGGGGCATTAAAAACATTACATTGTAATGCAACATTCAGATTGTTTTGAGCCCACTAATATATTGAAGAGCTGGCCTGTGGTAATCATATTCTCTCCTAAATTATCTTATCCCAAGATATCCTTGTCACAGAGCATAGTATGCTTAATCTTTTGGTGTCCTTACTTAAAGGACACTGCAGACACATGTGTCCTCCCAAGATTACGTACCCTACTGATTGTATCTAAAAGATAAATTTTATCTCAAACTGCTGTTACAATAAAAGCCTGAAGAGGCAGGCAATCAGGGCTGTCTGGTTCCTTTAGCCAGGCAGTCCCTTAGCCCACTCTTTCACAGTGATCCTGTGTCAGAGTAATCATTCATCCATCGCTCAGGGCCTGCTGGTCAGCCCTGGCACATCCTGTCTGAAAATGAGAGCAAACACATTTCTTCTGAAAAGCCAAGAATTGCTTTGACATGTCTATCTTGGAAAGTATGTATATAACTTGGATCTCATGTATTCCTCATTCACAACTGATCATGGGAAAATTAAGAGAAGGCATTGTATGTATACTTCCTTCTGTCCAAGAAAATATGTTCATGAGAAAGAGCCAAATAGCAGTGAAGTTGTTCAACTAATTGCTCTTTGGACATATTTCCTCACATATAGTGTAATTTATTAATGGACTAGAGCAGCAGTCTCCCACCAGTGGTCTGCGGACCACTGGTGGTCTGTGAGGTCCAAAAGGTTGGCGACCATTGGACTAGAGCCCCGGATCATGAAAATTAGGCATGGGTAGGGTCCCCAAGCCTGGCCGGTGATCAGTGCCAATCAGGTTCCCCACCTCACCTCCCGGCCTCCACCACCGCTGGTTGCCCGCCATGTTCTGCACCACCCCCTGGTGATCAGTGAACATCATAGCAAGCAATAAAATTCCTGTTCTCCCAGTCGAACTTTCAAGGGGATGCTTTGCATATTAGCCTTTTATATATATATAGATAAAGTACTTTACTATGCTGGTTACTTTCTTGGCAGCTAAATTTGATTCTAGTTTAAGTTTGTGAAGTCTGAGAACTCTTTTTTTCTTTTTTAATAAAGGGCAAAACATCATTTCCCAAAGATCAATCATTAACATGGTGAAGAGACAGGAAAAAAAAAAATGAGGACGAGGTGGGGAAAGGGCAATAATCAAATGTGATTGAGTATGGATGATAGATTCATTTTCAGGCAATGAAAGTCTTATTTAAAAAGGTTACTTAAATATAGCCATGTCCCAAATCGCTTTGGTTAGACCAAATCTTTAGGCAATCCAAATGCATAACTGTTTATTTTACAGAAAGTAGAACAAAACACCAATTCAATCCAAGAAGAAACTTGACTGACAGAGGAAGCCAAATGTCCATGGTTAATTAAAGATACTTGTGTGTGTTTAACCAAATATAGGTATACAGAAGTTGACGCTTTAGGTAGCCAGGGGCCTCCAGATGGCTACAATAAAACAATTTATCATCCCAACTCAGGATCTGAGTGTCTTAAAAAAAATGGGCTTTGGGGTCCTGTGGTGCATGGTAACCTCTGCATTGCATAAACCTCTCGCTGTACTTTCTTGATAGTCTTTTTTCATGGATCAATTGTAATTTTATTTACTTCATGAAAATTTAATTCACTTGTAAGCTTATCAAGGTATTCATGAGATAACCTTAGAGAATCTTAGAAGAGTTCATATTTGCTGCTAATGTCTGCTTAAGCAGCCATGCAAGCCTCCACAACCTTCAACTGCTTGACACTTGAATAAAAGAAATCTTGCTTTGAAACATACTAAGAAAAAGTTTTAAACCCCATTCCATCTGTGAGAGTGACCGAGTAGGAGCCAGAAGCATCATCTTCCATTTCTACTGGGTGCAAGGTTAATCTTGGTCAGAACACTTTGCATGCAACTCCTGGGCTCCAGGCTCAGGGAACAGCATGGTATGAATGGCACCATTAAGGTAAAATGAGTATCTTGAAGCTTTTGTTTCACCCCTAATAAAGTAGCTGAGATCCTCTCTTCCCTTGGTGGCCACTGAGAATCAACAACAACTAATGGTCTTAAGTGAACAAGCTAATATTTCATCCATGGATACCAGAGCGTTCATGGCTAAATATGCCAGTTGAGGGAAGGAGCACATGTGCAGCTATTTGCCTGACACAACTTGTGCTGTCATGGCCTATTAAAACCAGTTTACATGTGCATGTCGAATTTGATGAATATGTATGTGACCCTTTTCAGAGCCATCACTCATTGGGCTATGGCCCCCATGGCAGGAAAAACAGCACCTCTCATTAAACACAGCATGAGTTACAGGCATGTTATGTTAATATTTCTTCAGAACTTTAGGGGGTTTTCTTCTCGTTCTAATAAATCCTGTGAAGAAAATCGTTTAAAAGTATAATTGATTAAAAAAACACATTTTTCCCCCTCATTTTCCCCTTAACTATTTTATTTGGTGTGTGAGTTCTGGAAGGCTCTTTCCTCAGGAAGTTGTAGGACAAGCTTATGAATTGTGCTTTGTATCACTCATTTGGGACTCCTGAGGCAAGCCCCCTCCCCGGTTAGAAGTTCAGCAAGGCTAAACAAGAGACCTCCCTGCACGGAACTCCAAAACGCATGAAAGACAGGGCTCCCTCGGAACTTTGCAACATAATGCATCTCTGTTAACTCAGAGGGCTCACTTCCAGGTCGGGTGCAGAGTTGGTGTTCAACCAATGAGAACTACCCTGATCATTATTACTGTTAGTATTGTTGTTATTTAAGACACAGAGCTAAAACAATCTTTGGGCTAGGGAAGGTAGGAGCCTTCTTGAAGATTCTTTTCAAAATACATAGCATGGAAATCATAATAGATTTTTAATGCATAGAAGCTACTAAAGCATTAACTCCATAGGTTACATTGAAGAAGGCTAAATAAACATAGGTCCAATTTGCTCAAATAGCCTCCCTACTCCCGCCTCTGTCAAGGCCTCAAATATTGCCCTTGTCCACCCCGCCCTATACCACTGGCCCTTCCATGGTGTTTGGCCAATTAGGTTATTAGGTGTTTGGAGAGCAGGGATGGCGGGCAATGCTCTTCTGTAGCATCAAAATACCTAGCTCAGTGCCTGACATATAAATTTGAAAAGCTTCCTCAGATTTCTTCCTAATTACTGACCAAGTACAGAGACGGTATCTAGAGAGGCCCTGAAGGGATGTGCAGGGGATTCTGGTGAAGAAAATTTTGGAATGTGGCAGAAGCTCCTGCAAGGGACTACCTGGAGAGCCACTGCAATATAGGAGCACTGAATTAAAAGTCTAGAGTTTGAATTCTCATCTTGACTCTTTTGTCTGGCTGGGGACCATAGATCACCCTCATTTTGGACACCGATTTCCTCATTTCCCAATAATTTCCAAGGTCCTCAAGATCTAGCATTTTCTCCACAAAGAATTTTACTCCACTTTAGAAGAACTGGTCTTTATCTCAGCTACTATTGTATATCTAAGGATCAGAAAAGATGATTATGGTTATTTTTCCCCCTCCAATCACAGGTCTACTCTATCCGTAAAGAGGAGATGACAGGTTTGTGTAATTCCCCAAAAAATGACAGAACTACTCAGATTTCTCCCTTCCTCTTCAGGCCTGCCATCTGACAGCGTAGACTCTGGAGCAGAGTTCATCAGGGTGCTGCCTGGTAGTCAAGGCAAACCTCCAGGCAGAGTTGAGGATCCCTTTTAAAATGCCCCATCGTGATCACAAGTTTTCAATTTGAGAACAGTAAGTTGGTAAACGAAACTGTGCAAGAAGCGGGAAAGTACATATGCCAAAATAATAGCCAAACTTCATTGAGAAGTTACCACTGGCCAGGCCCTACTTTAAATGTGTTATATTTTTACATGTTATTAACTTAATCTGCCCAACTACATTATGAGGTAAGTACTGTTATTATTATGCCTTCTTTACAGAGAGACGCCTGAGATATAAAGAGGATAAAAATTGGCCAAGGTCACACACAGCTGGTAAGGAAAGAAGGTTGGATGCAAACTTATCCAGTCTGGCTCCAGAACTGGGCATTTTTGCCGTTATGTCGCAGCCTGTGTCAAACTTTTCCTCTCAAGTGGACACTCCCCCAGGCTCCATTTGGAGGCAGATGGAGCAACGTCCTATATAATAAAAAAACAAACCGCAAACTCAAACAAAAACAAATAACAAAACAGATTTCGTTTCTCAGCAGAGACATTATTTTCCAGCTCCAGCTTTGCTGTGGATGCCAGGTTTTATGAGTGTGGCGGGCACTGGAGAAGAGCGCTTAGAAATTTGGGGAATGCTCTGCCTCTGTGCATGGGGCCAGTCTCATCCGGGCCTGCCTCTCTAGCCTGAGGTGGGGCTCTGAAGATGCCACTGGGAGCGCTTAGGTGGAACGCTCGCTCCCAGGATTCATGCCATTACTCTTCCCACACTTGAGAGGCCCCCAGCTGGCTGAGCAGCAAGCTCGATAGCCAGAGCCATCTCCACCTCTCTGTATAAATCTAGCACCAGAGCTGCCAACAGACGGCGTTGGATAGAGTCTCTTCTGCTCTCTGCCAACCAAATGGCCCCACAGCATAAGGTTCCAAGTTTTCTCAGTCTCATAAAACTTGGCTGAATGAGGCAGTGGTGCCATGAAATTTGCATTTGTCTTGTGCACCTGACACTTCCCATCATGATGATGGAGTGCCTCCCTCATGTCGGAGCCTTCTTGGCTCTTAAGGAGGACAGGGAAGCAGAATGGAGGTTGGTTGTAGAGCAGGCTAATCAAAGCCAGGAAGAAGCATAAATATCTGTAGGCATGAGGGGTGGGAAACAAGGTATGGGAGGAATGGAGGGCTGGGGGCTGGGCGAGCACTGTGACTTAAGATAAAAGAGCATTCCAGAGCCCCTTGTGCATTCAGGCCATCAGTCATCTCTGCTTTTCAGGGACAGCCTTTCGGTTGACCTCCAAGCCCTGGCATGCAGCGTCCTTATAGCTGCCCCAGGGAAGCTGATCCCCTCTTTCATAGCCCACCATTGTGTGCTTCTTAGAGCAGGCATGCAAGAGAATTAACCTAGAGGGTACAGGTTGTTGTGATGAAATGGTTTTGTTGCAGTTTGTGTTAGGGCTTTTTGAATGAGGGAGGAGGTGAGGAGGATATTTCCACTGGGTGTGAGAAAAAAAATAAATTGCTCTCAGGTGAAAGTTCCCTATCTGTCCCATCTTGCTTAAAAGTCCTCAACTTCATTCCAGAAAAAAAAAAAGTTAAATAATAACTAAGAGTTTAGATTCTAAAACAGAGAGCTGAGGTTCAAGTCCCACATCAAACATCGACTGGTGTCCAATGTTCTGAGTCTTTCTTTGCCTTTGTGTCCTCATTTAAAAAATAAGGATAATTAGAAGTATTCCCTTCAGCTGTTTTGAGGTTAATGAGATGATGTATGTTACAGTGCCTGTGAACAGTAAGTGCTCCGGAGATGTTGGTTAGTACCCTGACAAAACTTTGGAGGGACACTGGCTGTTCTCAGAAGACGAACAGAAACCACGAACCTCAGGGTTCTTAGTCATTCAGTTATAACTGTGCCATGAAAGTCAGTGCCTAATGTGTCTCTACTTTTCAATGTCTTAGTAAGATTTTTATCTCTGAATAACTATGGGTTGACAGAATTGCACCTTTTAAAAATTATATATATTTTCTTTTCATTTTTGTCTAAGTCTGTTACAGTTTTCTTAATTAGATTTGAATTTTTGAGGATCAAGGACCATGACTGCACCGATTCCTTGACTCCTTCTCAGCGAAAATGTGAAGTAGACATTGATAATATTCCTCTTGACTAAGAGATCTAGCCTCTATTTCCCCAATATGGCATCACAAAGTTTACTACGTGCTTGCCAACCTAGGGCCATGCCCTATTCCTGCAGTGAGTGAAAGTTTGACGACTGTTCTTTGACCACCACCACTCTGATCCAATCCACCATTCCAAATGTTCTTCCATCAGTTTGATGCTTCCACTGCCTCCAGGATTTGAGAATTTCTTCTTGGATATTGCAGGATGCATCACATCAAAGAGAGCATAACCAAATGGGAGTATCATCCATCATGGTCAACAAACAGAACGGGAGAGAGAGACATGTGGAAACCCTACGGGCTAATACTGGTGGATGGCATAGCTCCTGTCCGCTCTGATTTTATTAGAAGAAGTATGTAGAAGTGCTTTATGTTGATAAAAAAAGCCCAATTAAAATATTTTAAAAATGGATTTTGGAAAGTGTATTTTTTCATTGAATCATTAATTCACTTATTTACTTTTCTACCAAATATTTATTGCATGCTTATTTGTGTTACACATAATTCTGTTTCACTTTTAAACTGCTTATATCTATATACATATATGTATAGATACATAAATATATGCCAAGTTATATTTTACAGCTTTTGAGCTAGTTTGGTGACTACAAATAAATAAAATAAGTAAAGAAAGTAAGAAAGAAACAAACAAATAAAGCTGTCTGTTGGAGGGCCATACTGAACTTCTGAATTCCAGATTTTGTGTGTGATATGAGTCCACAGTGGCAAGCAAATCTGTTCTGAAACAATTACTCTGCCTATTTCCTCTTTGCTTAGAAAAGCCACATATCTTCAAGAAGAATACAAAGTGAAGCTGGCATTACTCAGAAAGAGAATAAACAAAATTTGTCATGAAGATTGCAGGATGAATGACACAAATCAGCCATTTCTTTGAAAGTCAAAAAGTATCTAGTTTATACCATGAGTTGATGCAGAAATAAAAGGCAATTGCTGATAAAATACACAGCTGAGGAAAGTCTTCATGATTCAGGATTCAAAGTTATTTCCAAAGCAGTCCTTGCTCCATAAATGTAATTTTAAAATGACATATTATACAACTATCAGCAAAAACAAAAGGAACATTAATTCAAAGATAGTTTGCTCTAGAAACACATGTGTAGGCTTTGTACATGTAGGTAGATATATGTATGTATGTGTACACACATATGCATATTCACATGTACATAAATTAGATATATATAATATGTTAGTGCTAAAGTTAAATAATATACAAGACAGATATTATAGAACATTATTGCTTCACTGTCATCCATTTATCATTTTTAAACCTTATGATTTCAAGTCTAGAGCATAAATTATAATTACAGTAAGGGATAAATTTTATATTGGCATTAAATCTATTATTTAAATTACAACTTTGTAGGCAAAACTGTAAGAGTTAGCAATTATTTACCAATCCCTTCTTGAGAGTAGATACTTATTGCAGCTCTCATGAATAAGACTGATTTCAAACAAAAACCTGTTAGAAGACAGAAAGAAAAGGTCTCATTTATAAGACTAATGAGTAAGATAAAAATACCAAGGAATAAAAATAACAATATATGATCCAATCCTTTATGAAGACACATTTTAAATATTACTCAGCCTCCATAGAAGACTTGAACACCCAAAAAGCAGAGCATATTCTTGACTGGAAAGATTCCAAATCATAAAATGTAAATTTTCTAAGTTAATTTTTAAATTGAATGTGATCCCAGTAAAAATGACGCAAGGTTTTCTTTTAACTGTATTAGCCAACTCTAACATTTATGTGAAAAAATGAACAAACAACCAGAATAACAATAAAAGCTGTGAAAAAGAACCATGAGAGCAGACTACTAGCCCACCAAATGTCAAAACATTTTAAGTAGATTCAAAAATCAAAATAGTGTGATGGTGAGGTATGATTAGATAAACCAACAAGCCAAATAGAAAGTCCCAGTTAAATATCCAAACAGATATAGATTTAATATATGATTAAAAGTGGCATATTAAATCGGTACGGAAAAGAGAATTATATAAGTGATTTTAGAGCAATTAAAAAGTCAAATGAGAAAAATAACTTGGACCTATACATTATACCCTATAACTAAGATGAATTCCAAGTGGATTGGAGATTTAAATTGTAATAATAAAGCCATAAGTTTTGTAGAAAATAACATGGGGAAATTTCTTTATAATCTTAAAAGTTGATCAGACATTTCTAAATATGGCTCAAAATACAAAATCCATAGAAGATCTTGATAATTTGTTATGTAATGTAAAAATTAATTGATTTAGCCATGCCCCTACAAAGAATAAAATACATAGAAACAAATTTAACAAGGAAAGTAAAAGACTTGTACCCCAACAACCAGAAAACATTGGTAAAAAGAATTAAAGAAGATTTTAATTTATGGATTAGAAGACATAATATTGTTACGATGCCAATACTCTTCAAAATGAGTTACAGATTTAATACAATCTTTACCAGAACTTCATTGGCCTTTTAATGCAGAAATGGAAAGGATGATACTCAAAGTCATATGGTATTATAGGGGACCCTGAAGAGCCAAAACATTATTGAAAAAGAAGATCAAAGTTGGAGAGCCAGGACTTCTAGATTTTAAAACAACAAAGCTGCAATAATCAAAGGAGTATGGTGCTGGCATTAAGATAGACATAGAGACCAATGAGTCCAGAAATAAACCCATAAATCTATGGACAATTGACTTTTGACAAGGGTGCCAACACATTCAAAGGGGAGAGAATAGTTTCTTAGCAAATGGTGCTGGATCAACTGGATATCTACTGGTGGGAGAATGAAATTGGACTCCTACTTCAATTCAACTAAAAATTGATCAATGTCCAAAGTACAAGAACTGGAACTCCTAGGAGAAAACATAGGATAAATTTTTTATGTTTTATGTTTTGGTCTTCAAAAAACACTATCAAAGAAGTTAAAATACAACTTATTTTCTATTTTTTACAAATAAACCCATATATATACATGATAAAGGTTTGTTGCTTGGAAAACATAAGAAAACTCCTATAATTCAATAACAAAAATATAAACAACCCAACTAAAAAGTAGGAAAGCACTTGAATAGACCTTATCTCCCCAAAAGATATGCCATAACCAACAAACATGAAAAGATGCTCAACATCATTAGTCACTGGGCAAATGCAAACCAAAGCCACAATGAGATACTACTCCATACCTACTAGGATGGCTATTAAACAAAACAAAATGAAACAAGAAACCAAACAAACAAACAACTGGAAAATGGTGGGGGGGGGGGAGCAAATGTTGTGAGATGTTAAGAAATTGAGAACCTCATACATTACTGGTAGGAATGTAAAATGGTCCAGCCACTGTGAAAAATAAAAGATTTTTTTTTTCTAGTTTTAAGGGCTCCTAAAAATTAAGAGAATGTTTACCACAGAAGCAGAAAATTTATCAAAAGTAAAACAGAAAGTTCCTTGAAAGTTAAACACAAGTATCTCTTAAATGTTCAAAGAGATATTTAATGTTTCTTACAAAAAGAAAAATGCACATTAAAACTACCCTGTTGCTGGCTGGCTTGGCTCAGTGGTTGAGTGTCAATCTATGAAACAGGAGATCAGGGTTTGATTCCCAGTCAGGGCACATGCCCAGGTTGCGAGCTCGATCCCCAGGGGATAGCCAATCAATGAATCTTTCTCATCATTGATATTTCTATCTTCTCTCTCCCTCTCCCTTCCTCTCTGAAATCAATAAAAATATATTTTAGAAAAACTACCTCGTTGTAACATTTTATCCACCAGAAGGACAAAAATCTAAAAGTTTGACAACATACTCTTTAGTAAGGCTGTATAGAAACATAATGGTATGTATGTAAACAAATATAAGTCTATGGGAGAAATTTAGCAATATGTATCAAAATTACATATGAGTATACCAATTGACCCAGAAATTTCACTTACGGTAATCTATTTTACATACATACTTACATACATAAGAAATGACATAGGCACAAGTTTATTCATTTTGGTGCTGTTTTAATTGCAAAAGGCTAGAGGGAAAAACTAAAAAATCCATCAATAAGGGTTGGACAAATATTCATGGTATGTCTATATAATGACACACTATGCAGCTTTAAGAAAGAATGAAACAATTCTCTATGTGCTAGCATAAAAAGTGAAAACAGTGTTTGATTAAATACTTTTATGTGTTCTCTCTCTATATATATTTATACATAAAAAAATATAAATATTTTTTAATTTAAACTTAAAAATATTTAAGTGTTGATGCCAGAAAGAACTTTTAATGTGCATGAGGACGTAGATTTTCTCAGATAAGATAAGACATGCAATGAAGCTATTTCACGTAAGACTTCTAGTTTGATAAATGGGCCTCAAGAATTTGTATCTTCTTTGGCCTGGGAAGCAAAGGCTATGTGTTTTTCAGGAAGCGTTGCTGGGCAGGTCCTGTCATTCATATGGTTCTATTCCTCAGACTCTGCCATCTTGCTTATGTTTCCTGCTCCACCTCCAGGGCCAAGAATTCAGCCTAACACCAACTAAGTGCTAATGAGCATTTATTGAATAATTTAATTCAGAAAACTTCTATCACTGTGTAAATCATCTTGCATGTAAAACTGAATCGAGGGAAAAGAGAAAGATTTTTTTTAAATGAAGCTTCCACTTTAACTTGATAACAGTTTTAAACCTAAAAACAGAAAATCTTTGTCATGCACTTAGAAATCAAATGTAACTGCTTGGATCAGTTTTAGAAAATACTGTCTGACTATTCGGGACTCACCAAATTTCCCAAATCGGATTTTACCTACAGAACAGGAGGAACTACTTGCATGTTTTATCTGCATTCCTTTAGATGTGCCTCTTATCAGGGCAGATAAGAGCTATGGTTGGGGGAAGTTTTTATCTTGGGGGAGGATCAAGTGAAGAAGGGTAGATGCTACTGGGTGGGTTTTTTCCCCCTGCATGAGATATTTTGCATATATATATATATATACACACACACACACATATACATATATATACATATATACATATATATACATATATATATTTCATATATATATTTTTTCATATATATATATGAAAAATTTTGCATGTATTCTTCAAGACCTAGGGAATTTAAAATTAGAACCAACATGGGTAAATAAAACTTTAAGACTTCCAACATGAAAACAGAAAATAAAAGGAAGAGCAATGTATTTGAATTTGGTCTATAATTCCAATGCTAATACCAGTCAGTGACTGTAACTCATCCATCTCTCTCATTGTCAAATGACAAGAAAGTACCTTTGAATTTGACTTACCAAATTCAGACCCTTTTGATTCACCATTGGGCTGAGTAATGGCCATAAACATTTTAAGAACATTGGCTAATATCAATTATTTTCTTTAATATTTTGATGTTTCATAGGTTTTTATAAAATACTAGAGGCCCGGTGCACAAAATTCGTGCACGTGCAGGGGGGTCATCCCTCAGCCTGGCCTCCACCCTCTCCAATCTGGGACCCCTTGAGGGATATCCCTCTTACAATCCAGGACCACTGACTCCTAACCGCTCGCCTATCTGACTGCCTGATCGACCCCTAACCCTTCTGCCTGCATGATCGTCCCTAACTGCCTCTGCTTGCTGGCCTGATTGCCCCTAATTTGCCCCTCTGCCGGCGTGATCACCCTTACCTTGCTCCCCTGCTGACCTGATCACCCCTACCTTGCTCCCTTGCCAGCCTGATTGTTCTAACTTGCCTCCCTGCCAGCCTGATTGACCCTAACTTGCCCCCCTGCTGGCCTGATTGCCCCTAACTTGCCCCACTGCCACCCTGATCATCCCTAATTGCCTCTGCCTCAGCCCTGGCCTAAGCCACAGTCTGGCCTCCCTCTGCGGGAGGTGACCTGGCGGATCAGGGGAAGGCACCACCCCCATTACCCCACTGCTGCTGCCACTGCTGGCCTGAGCCTGGGCCCTTTGCAGCCACTGTGGCTTTGTCTGGAGGACGTCTGGAAGGTCATCTGGAAGACATCCACTCTAATTAGCATATTACCCTTTTATTAGTATAGATTCTACTTGGGATGAAAAGACATTTTAAGCAGCACACCCATCACTAGGAACAGACTTCTCTTCCATCTTAGAATAGCTTTCCTCAGTACAATGAAAGAGTTTCAGTCAGGATATCTGTGTCTCCAGGTATCAGCCATATCTGTGAGGCAGGAATGGAATGAATTTAATTCTCTAGGGAAATTCAGCTCATTTCATGAGCACTGAATTCATTTAGGGAGTGGGGGAAGCAAGAAATGACTATTGAGTAGATCTATCCATGGCATCCGGTTGCATAGAAAAGTATGTCAGTTAAAATATGTTAAACCAATTTCTCAGGTAATGTTTTAAAAAAAGCAGCAACATTGACAAGTGGATAGAAATCACTCATCTTGACAAGTGATTATGCAGATTAGCAAAGATGCAGGAAATGTTCTGTACTGTTGAAAAATAGGGACTGGGAATAAATCCCCAGTTGATACAATGAATAACCTGACAGGCATGTACTGTTCTAGGTTAACTCTCTCAGAACTCGAGTTTAGGTCCACCCCAGTCATATGCAAAGATGCAGGGGAAAGGTCATGAGAAATGCTTTGAGGTTCCAGGTATTTGGATCCTCAGAGAAATTCCAAAATATATAAGGTTTTTAGACCTCGTGGTACCAATATTGTTTGCTCTTAGACTTTTATCTTAGGCTTTTGTAACTCAGATCTCAGTTGGACCTTTATAATCTTGTTATTCTTGCCCATATTCACACTCTTAGGTCTACATTGAAACAAAGTTGGGGGACATAAAGCAGATTATATTTCTTTGCCACCTTAGCTCAGAAGTTGACTAACTGCTTTGATCCTCAACGTAGCTTTTCCCTGGATTCAATAACATTTATGATTTTTGTACTTCGATGCTTTTATGTGTTATTGTCTGAGCTTTACTGTTGTTTCTTGGGTGAAATCGTAAGCTTTTCAAGGATATTGTCTCTGTCTGGCCTTTCCAAGGTCCGCTCAGTCTCTGACCCAGGATTGTGTAGGCCAGTGGTTCTCAATTTTCTGGCCCTTTAAATACAGTTCATGTTGTGATCCAACCATAAAATTATTTTCGTTGCTACTTCATAACTGTAATGTTGCTACTGTTATGAATCATAATGTAAATATCTGATATGCAGGATGGTCTTGGGCGACCCCTGTGAAAGGGTCGTTCCACCCTCAAAGGGGTCGCAACCCACAGGTTGAGAACCGCTGGTGTAGGCCATTGGGCCATCATTTTGGGTGATGATTTACCACTAGTCACATCTTACTGGCATCTGCATTTGGGAATGTGTGACAAGCAAAGTGTCAGTAACAGGGTTGAATATCTCATGTGAACCAGAAAGTTTCCATCTCACACTTGTCTTTTTAATGGACTGTGTATTTGTGTTTGGAAATGTATGCTGTTTGTCATCTCCTACCAAAGGGATAGCTTTTGTATAATTTCTTATGCTGTATAATTTAAAAGTGAATGTGAAGCAAAATAAATTGAGAGTGAAACCCTGATTTAATCTTCCACATATTTAAGTAATGGAGAAAGGGAAAACTGGGAGAGTAAACCACCTTCGGTCCCTAGTCCCAAGCCTCTGGTGTAGAGAGAATGGCTTATAAAATGCTGTTCTTCTCCAGAGCCACTTCTCAAGTTCCCAACTTAACTCCATGATTGGGCTTCAGAGGGTCCTTGAACAGCCTGCAAGTGTTTGTGAAATTCTGTGTTTATACACACTTTCCTGAGAAACTTTTATGTCATTCTCCAAGGAGTCAATGAACCTAAAATATCAAAAGCATCAATTTAGAATCTCAAAATCCATTTGCAAATAATTTTAGATAGATCTCACCATCTAATTTTAGATGGATCAAAATAAATATTACAAATAATTTATTCATTTATTTAGTACATATTTATAGAATATCTCCACATGCCACGCACTGACCTAGGTGCTGGGGAAGAGAAATGAATAAGCTCATAAGAAGAGAATGGTGGAAGCATTTTCTGAGCAATGAAACCAAACAGAATTAGTCAAAGGTGACTCTCCTTTAAGTTTCCTGATACTAATTTAGCACTTTATTCTTTTGAAGGTTGGTTATCACTACTAGTATATACTTTTAATTGAGTTACCATAATAACTATAAATCACTTCAATTAACATTAACTTCTATTGTGGCAGATATAATTAGAATACATATGTGACTATTTCTGCCTTTTCTAATGAGCTTTCATAGTAATCACTATTGGAACTACAGTATTAAGTATAATTACTAAGTAATCTACTAGAACATAGAATTACTTTATAATTATATGATATTTTCCTAAGCATATAGACTGTAGTTACTCTAGGAATAAAGCACAAGAGTGGCATTTAGCAATCCATTACATAATTGATGAAATCTTGCTCATAAATGTGAGTTAACATCCATAAACAGGGCATTTTAAATTCCAAAATAAAGCCAGAGACTTGGCCTCTTTTTGAAAAGAAAGACACCTTATTTTAAAACCTTAATTCCAAAGGGGGAAGTTTGTCTGAACACACGCGTCATTTGGTTTTAGAGTCCAGAAACAAAGCAGGTGGCATTAATTGTCTATATTGAGAAGTAAGTGTGTGTTTCATGCACCAGAATAGGATTTTGAAAAACAATTATATCTTGGTACACAGCTAATTTTTTGGCAGGTAAGTCTAAAAGCTTATAATAGAAGTTGGGGATGTGTTTTCCAAAAGACAATTTTAATTGAGAAAATGTATTTTCTAGAAAAAAATAAAAGAATCTTTGGGGGAAATAGTGTTTCATCAAGGTCTGTGACTTATTATTTAACAAATAATCCCAAAATATTATTTCACCCGTAGAAAAAAATGAAGCAGGTAACAATGCTCCATTTTCAATGGCATAGAGAATTAATTATTTAATTAGGTGTATTAATTTTCTAGGATTTTCATAACAAATTACTTCAAACATGGTGGCTTAAAACAACTATAATTTATTTTTTTTCACAATTCTGGAGGCCAGAAGACAAATACCAAGATAGTCTCATGGTTGGTTCTTTTGTGAAGTCTCTGAGGGAGAATCTGTTACACATCTTTAGCTTCTGGTGGCTGTTGACAATCCTTCATGTTTCTTGGCTTACAGATACATCACTCCAATCTCTGCTTCTGTCTTCACATGGCTTTCTTCCCTGGGTATGTCTAGGTCTCCTTTTCTGCCTCTTCTCTGGACACCATCATTAGGTTTAGAGTCCACCCTAACCTAGGCTGATCTCATCTTGAGATACATTTGTTCAATTACATTTGCAAAGACTCTTATTCCAAATAAGACCCCATCCTCCACATATCTTTTGGGGGACACCTTCAACCCACTACATAAGACATAGTTGCGAGATGTCAGAATAAGGCAATAGCCTTATAAATGGAGATCTTCAACCTGGACATGATTTTTGAAGATAATGTAGTCATCCTCAGGGCATTCAAGTTGTAGGAAATTATCACTTAACAATTAATGTCAGGGAAGCAAAATGATTTGACAAGTATGATCACCAAGGAAGTGATAAAAGAGATTGAGAAAGTGAGACTCTAGCCTCCACTTCTTTCAGTTGAGGAAAATGGATTTAAAGTGGCCTTAGGAGTCGGTTGAAGAGGAAAGAGGAAAACAAACCTGAGGATATGGTCCAAGAAGAAAAATGGGCTGGATTTGGTAGCATTCCTTGCTCTGACCACTTTAATATCTCAGTGAAATTACAACTTCATTTCTCCAACTACCACTTTTGACTACATTTATTATTGCCCATTTAACCCTAAGAACAATGAACTTAATTGATTCAATTATAGGTGGGCACCTTGGGACCCAACTTAGGTTAGGTTGATGTATGCATACTTTATGCAATCTGGGAATTTGTTTTGAAAGTGTGTATTTTAGTTTCAGTCTTTAGCAATATTAGTTAATTGAACATTTAAACATACCTGCACACTTTGAAAAGCAGGTCAAGGACATGAACATGGATTCTAGGATAATATTTCTGTTAGAATTTAACCATTACTTTTGAACAGGGATAATATTGAAGACTTGTGGGCCATAAGGTTCTTATTACAACTGGAGACCTCTATTGTTGCAACTAGGAAGAGGTCATAAACAGTCCATAAACCACTAAATGTGGCTGTATTCTAATAAAACTTTATTTACAAAAATAAGTGATAGATTGTAGTTTGGCTGCCCCCACATGCAAATCATGAGATAGTATGCAAATGGAGAACCATAATACACTCAGCAATAGCAGAATGACACACTTCCATTCCTCCTCTTAAGTAGAAAAGGAGGAACTGAAAGTGTCCCAAACCCTAGAAACCTCACCAGAAAGTGAGAATTATGTAAAGTCTTCTCGAAGGCTCAAGGAAGAAATTAACCACATTAGCCTCCACTGATAGAGTACTTGGGGTAAAATTTGCATTCTATGGTATTGGCCTAAATTTCTGAAGAGGAAAAAAACAATGTTTGCTGCATTTTTTTCTTAGGTAACTGAATTATGGTCATGAAGGTACCAGTATGTGGAAAATGGGAAGCTTTAGCAATGGCCTAATGACTGTATTTTTTGTTCTGGTTTGGAAGATGCTTTAAGAGTTAAATGTGGATTGTGTGTGCTCTAGGAAATCCTTTACATGTAGTAGGATGGAAATGTGAGAGACCTATTCTGAAAAGACAATACAGTTGATGTGTCCATGGTCAGATGGCCCACAATGAGCAAAGCTGAGTTTACTCGGCTCCATTTTAACCAATGGACCAAACACACATTGTATTTGCTGGTCAGATAAAAACAAATAAATAAAAAGAAAATAAAGGAATTCTACCTCATCCAGAAATAAAACGTACATGAAAAAGGGTCATAATGAGATTATTTACATTCTGCAGTCATTAGGGATAAAGAGGATACTCATGGATCTATCTTTTTAAACAACAAATTAAAATCCTTTGACAAAGTCTCTGTGTGTTGTGATTTTTCAGTTCTTTCGGATACCATAGAAAAATGGTGCCAAGTCAGTACATCTATCAACTTAGTGACTGACGTGTATATTTTGGAAATTAGATACTAATGCTTTCTTCCTACTCTGTGTATCTGCTATGTGTCCCATTCATTGTATTATGAGAAAGATCAAAATAACATCCAGAAAACCAGCTTGTTTGAGGATGTGACTTCTAAAATGATTTCTATAAAGAAGGTATTGCTATCTTAAAATGTTGTTGGTGCTGCCATTTTCACACACACACACACACACACACACACACACACACACACACAAACACACAACAGGATAAGGAGAGATTTGATGATCATTGTTTAAAAATGATCCATAGGCTTAATGGACTCCCAATTGTCTTCTTTTCAAGTCACAGTGCCACTGATGCTCAGATATGTCAATTATTTTGTTTTTCCTCTTTAAATGTGCTTTATGGCTTATACAGAAAGATAAATGAAAGACAGTTTTCTAGAAAGATTAAAATAATTATGTGATGATGCTGTATGTGAGGAAAACATAATGGTCCACCTTCTTCAGTGTTGACGCAGTGGTTCTCAACCTTTTGGCCCTTTAAATACAGTTCCTCATGTTGTGACCCAACCATAAAATTATTTTCATTGCTACTTCATAACTGTAATGTTGCTACTGTTATGAATCGTAATGTAAATATCTGATATGCAGGATGGTCTTAGGCGACCCCTGTGAAAGAGCCGTTCGACCACCAAAGAGGTCATGACCCACAGGTTGAGAACCACTTTCCCTTCTAATACAATAGGGTGGAAGAGATCGTGATTACTGGTGGGTGCCGATTGCATACTCTCCTTGTTGGAGAGCTTCCTGCCTTATGGGAAAGACTCCAGTTGGACTTTTTTTAAAAAATATATTTTATTGATTTTTTACAGAGAGGAAGGGAGAGGGATAGAGAGTTAGAAACATCGATGAGAGAGAAGCATCGATCAGCTGCCTCCTGCACACCTCTTACTGGGGATGTGCCTGCAATCAAGGTACATGCCCTTGACCGGAATCGAACATGGGACCCTTTTGTCCGCAGGCCGACGCTCTATCCACTGAGCCAAACTGGTCAGGGCTCCAGTTGGACTTTGCTTCTACCTGAAGAAGAGAGCTCACGCTGGATATCTGAAGACCAAAGTGGTTGTGTTATCAAATAATTATGGACTCACCAGTCAGTGACTTTGGAAGAAAGCTCCGCTTTAGAAGTGATAGTCATTGGCAAAGGCTGCAATATTTAACAGGTAGGACAGGGCCACTGCTCCAGATAGCAGGACGAGTTTCCTACAATGATCTTTGGACAGAGTACTATGGTCAGAAAAAGATTTTTTACAAAGAGGCTAGAACAAGCACCATCTGGTCTAACAGAAGGGAAGATAGAAAACACCGACAGGGATTTGGAATTGTTATGGAAAGCCAGACGGTGAAGCATTGATTAAGATTATTTTGTTGATTAGGTGATATCCTGTGATTTATACTACGGACAAGGAAGAGCAAATACATTTTTTATGAGCCTGTGAAACCAGGATAAGCCATAGAGCTACAATTATATCTGACCTTGGGATTCAGAAAAATCTCCCTGTCAAGTAGAAGTAGAGGCCAAATCAAGGAACAGGACTTCCTGAGAATGTGAAAACTCTATGCGGAAGAAGTATGGTGATCCAACTGGTTCTCAGGTATTTGCAGAGGGCTGGGAGGCCACGGGAGTAGAATATCACAGAAGCACTTCTTTTTTGTTTTGTTTTAAAAAAACACCTCAAAGTTGCTACTTCAGTGGTTCTCTGAAAGACACCCAAAGGTAAACCATGTTAATCAGGCTCAGGAGATAGACCTGGTGGAACCCGCAGGACTAGAGGTCATTGGGCATTGCTTACTCAGATTGAAAATCAGTGTATGAGAAGGTAGATCTGAAATTTCTGAGCTTTCTTAGAATAAGTAGAAGGATATTTTCTAAAATTAATTTCTCATGTGCCTTTTTCTTAGTGCTCTCTCTCTCCTTTACCCCTCCCTCTCCCAATATGATTTTCAGTCATTCCCAAGAGAAGTCTTTTATTCACAATGGATCAGTGATTGAAGTGGTAATATTCACTTCACTCCCCAGAATAAAGCAACACATCAGAATCATCACAAGCCCACCAACCCCTGTTGAATGTTTACCAAGCACTTTAACATGCCTGCATTCCCCAAATCAGAGCTAGCCTTTGTTATATGCTAACCAGGGATTGGCCAAAGCATTTTATACAGATTAATCTTTATTAGTTTAACCTCAAAACATATATATGAAGAGAGAACTATTGTTAGGCTCGATTTTAAATACATTTTGAAAACTGAGGCTTTATAAGGCTACAAACTAATATGTGATGGAATTCAAATTTGAACTCAGTCTAATTCCCAAGTCCTCACTCTTAAACCTGCTTAATGATGTCCCAATGATTTACCTCAAATGTATTATCTCAATTTTAAAGATGAGGAAACAAAAATTCAGAGAAGAGTGGTGCTTTCTATTAAGCCTTGAAAGTGAACTTGAACTCAGAACCTTTGGCTCCAAATTCAGCTCCCTTCCCCCATACCGTCCCACTACTATAAATCTGCCTGGCTAAAAAAAAAAAAAATAAACATATCCTCTGAGAGGGGGTACTATACATGTATCTCATCTCTCCCTTCGATATCTCATTTTTATGAGAAACAAGTTTCTGGATGATCCTGCCCTATTATTTTTCTCTTTACAAGAGATTTGACACATGAAAATATTTATAAGGTGGTAACTAATCATTAAAAGTTATAAGAAACACCCTTTTTCCTTCTTGATGACAGCAAATGTCAACTGCTTCTTAGACTCAGTACTACATATTTTACATTGAGAGCTGCAGTTTGAGTATGGGCAACTATCCCATTACTTTGATCAGACATACAATCTGAGCAAGAATTATGAAGGATCCTCCTAATGTCATGGGTTAAGCATCTACTTCGTCAGTGAGAGGGCATATGCAAGCATATCCATTTGCTTTTCCGTTTCACCCTGAACAGTTCCAAGAAGATAGCATCAAGCATCAAAAAAGTGTTACCTTCTGCAATTCATAATGTTGCACTGAATAGAATTATCACCTTGAAATTACAGGGTAAAACTCCCTATACAAAAACAGATTAAAGACAAATTAGACTGTGGGCCAGGTCACTCTGATTGTTAATTAGTGATAATGGAAATACAATTAGCATAATGAGTTCCAATTACTGTATATGGAGAAATATGAGCATACTGCTTTCATAAATCTTGGATTCAGGAAAAATAACATGCATCTGGTTTAGCAAAGCATGCCCTTCTCTTCTGCAGCAAGCTTCCTGGTAAATACCTTTCTGAGGAGCTACATCCTTCCCCTGATAGGTTGTGATTTGGGGGTGGGGGGACGATAGCATAGATTTGCCCCATCTGATAGCTGAGCAGTTTTGGGTAAGCTCAGTTTCTGTTTTAAGCTTCCTTGAAGACCTAACCATCTGTTTCTCCAGTCGTGGGTTAAAAACATTGAGGAGAATCGTAGACCATTGCATCAACTGTGCTCAGTGTCTTTGCAATGTCGGTGAGCCCACTTTTCTGCCTTATGGTAAGCTGTGAAATTGGAAAGCCAATTAGAGTCACATATTTACACAAATCTAAACAGCTTTTTGAAAACTCAGTGTAGAACGAATGGATGGGAAACAACGGCTTTACACCGAGCTCTAGTGGGATGCCTGTGGGTGCATTAATGGAGTTTTTTTTAAAAGAGTTGCATTACAGGGTCTGGATATTTGTTTTCTCTTTGATCTTATACTGTCTCAACTTTTCATTGCAGGCACTGATCTCTAAACTTTCTCAGAAGGTCCACCAGCTGATAGTGGGTTACTAGTATGCTTGTTCTATTGTCATCTCTCTCGCAATCTCCCTTGCCACTTTTCTTGCTCTGAATGCTCAACTGTTGATGGATTGCATTCCAAGGCTGGTTAAAACCTGGGCCGTTTGGCCAATGAATGATAATGAATGTGGACTGCTCAGCCCACACAGGTGACATTACACCTCGCACCAGGGAATGTGCCAACTTCCTTGTTGTACCCTGTAAATCTGACAGATGCCATTAACCTTTTCAGCGAATCCCCATGGATCACTGCAATGGTGAATCTCAGTAGTAATTGCTAAGACAAAAATGCCCCAGCCTGCCTATATTCCCTGTAAGGATCTATGAAACAGCCAAGTTGCCTACTCAAGTGCCTTTTCCCCAACTGCTGCCTTGATTTACTTTCAGCTGTCAGCCTGCACGGGTGGCAAAGCTTTAGAATCTTCCAAACACACCCAAGCAGCAGATCTTGTAAAGTACTTGGAGCAATTCAACCCTCTCCTTTTTTTCCTGAATGGGGTTTTGTTATAAAGGAGAACAGTTATGTATCAAGACCAGAAGATCTACTCAAATAGCTGAGTTCATAGAGGAGAAACTTCTTGTCCCTACTTTTATGATTCACAGCACACTTTTCATCTGGGCTTTGATGGTGGTTGTCATATTTTTAACCTAGTCACATCCCCTCAGTCTGTCTGGAAGCATTTGTAAACTGGATTATTCAATAAAGGAAATGCTTGTCAGGCATCATTCTCCTTCAGCAGTTTGAGATGCTTTCTCTAAAAAATGGCTTTCACACTATCACTCTCTCTTGGAAGCACACACACATACAGAATAAAAATTATCATTGACTCTGTGTCAGCCCATATTTATTATGGGAGATATGGCAGAGCTTAAAAAGACAAGGTCCTCGCCCTAATATTTTTATTATTAAAGTATATATTAATCTACACTTCTTTATAGACTTAAACAAGGAAAGGCAATACATTGATGGGCACATGAGGTATCCTAGAAAGAAGACTAACCTTCTGGATACTGGAAAGTGTGTCACTGGCAGGCATAGCAATGTGTATTTAATAAATGTTGATAGTAATAAATATTTGATAAGTAGCTTCTGGCAAAGTCTTGGCCAAATCACTGAAACTCTCTCTTGATTTACTTATAATATGAGACATTTTGCCTAGATGTTCTCTAAAGTTTCTTCCAGCTCTAAACTTGTATGGTTCTAAGGGGCAAACCTCCAAACCAGGAGCTATGACAGAAAGAAATGTTACAGACTTGTAAATCTATCTAAATAGTGCTTATTTTTAACCTACCAGTGCCACTTAGAATTAGATTAAGCTATATCTAACAGAAAAACCCGGCACAGAATAGAGATTCATAATTTTGTCCAGGGTTGGTAGGCCTTAAAAGCTCCACATTGTTCAAGATGGCAGTTGGCATTTGGGTCATTGCATCCATGTTCTGCCCAGAAGGAGAAACGGGGGTTATAAACAAACGTGTGAACTACCTATATACTCAGCACTTTAAGGGGCTTTCTAGGAATCCCCACATAATAAATTCTCTTCACATCTCATTCACATAAGTAGTTTGAGAGAGACAGGGAAGTGGAGTATTTTAGCTGGATGCATTGTGGCCCAGAATAAACCCAGGTTCTATTGGTAAGAAAGAAAAGAAGACTGGGTTCTGGATAGGCAACTGGTAGTATCTGCCATGCAATCATTTTTCTTTTTCATTGAGAACATTTTTGTACCTTGCTTCTTGTTTTTTAAAAAAGACCCCCTCCAACATATAGAAATAATTCATTTTCATTTTGTAACCATGGCTGTGATGGTGGATGGTTGAGTCCTATCAACTTTGATACCTACCAGGGAACATATTTCCTGTAGGTAAGGGGAGACTAGTGTATATAACTCTTCTGGGCTTCACACTAGATTGCATATTCTGGGCTGTGGCTGAACTGAATCCTGCATCACTCAGTTGATGCAGCTACCCTGTGGATCGCCCTTTGAGTAGTAAGGATTTATAACAGCAAATACCTGGAAGATAATTAGCCTCACAGTTCTTAATCTACACGTATTTTTTTATTTAATTGAGCTATAATTACATATATCAAATGAGCAGAAATTAGTCTAAAGTTGAGTTTGTGTGTACACACCCATACAGCTAACAACCAACACCAAGCATCACTCCATCCCTGGAAACTGTCCTCATGTCTTTCCTTTATTCCCCTCCTCACCAACAGGAAACCACTATTCTGATTCCTATTCCCATTGACTAGTCTTGCCTGTTCTTGAACTTTATATAAGTGCAGCTTCTTTTGCTCAACATATTTATGAGATTCATGTACTCATAAGTAGCTGTGATTCATTCATTTATTTATTTTATTGTTGATCAGTATTCCATTCTAGGAATGTGACATAAAAGTTTATCACTCCTTTTGATGAGCATTTAAGTTGTTGCTAAAGTTTTGCCATTCTGAATAAAGCTACTATGCCTACCCTTGTGTAAATCTCTTTATAAACATATGGATTTTTTTATTTCTTCAAAATAAATAACAAGAAATAAAATAGCTGGGTCGTAAGGTATATGTGTGTTTAACTTTTTAAGAAACTGACAAATGGCTCTCCACAGAGGTTGTATCATTTTATACTCCCAGCATCAGTGTATGAGAGAACTCCAGTTGTCCTGCATTTGGGGTTGGCAGCCTTTTAAATTTTAGCCATTTTAGCGTAGTGATAAATCACTGTGATTTTAAGTTACATTCCTGTGATGAAAATCCATGTTAAGCATCTCTGCACAAATATACAGATAAGGTGCCCCCAAAAAATGTATACACACTTTAATAGCTGATAGCTCAATTTCAAAAATAAAGTTTATTTTAAAAAACACTGCCTTTATAATTATTCAAATTATGTCTATACATTTTTTTTGGTACACACTATATTTCTTTTCTTTTTTTTCTTTAAATCTCACCTATTTTTTGCATTGATATTAGAGAGGGAGGAAGGGAGAAATAGAAACATTGATGTGAGAGAGATATATCAATCGATTGCCCCCCACACATGCCTTGATGGGGGACAGAACCTGAAACCACGTATGTGCTCTGACTGGGAATTGAACCCGTGACCTTCTGGTGCATTGGATGATGCTCCAACCAACTGAGCCACACCGACCAGGGCCAAACATATTTTCTTTTAGTCTTTTGTCTAACCTCATTTCCACCTGTAACATACAGTCTCTCTTTGAACCTAGGAAACAATTTGTTTACAAACTGGCCACATGATAGGATTTCAGCCTGAATCTTACTTGCTCTTTTAGATTATGCTTACCTTTCCCCATTTGTTCTCATCTGAGAATTTTGGTTTTGACTATCTTAGTATGGGCTGCTGAATACAGTAACAATATTTTCTCATTAAAAGGAATGTCCAGCTCTTTTTCTGATGGTATTTAAATTTGCCATCCCAGGCTCTTGTAGTCAAATATATTGATAACGTCCCATGTGTGTTCTCTGACACTTGGGTGTAATTGTGGTGAACTTTGAATTCCCATCTTAAGGTCAGTTATTAACTATTGATGGATTCTCCTTTTCTCCACTTAATGCCTAAGTATTCCTACTAACCAAGACAAATGGGAACGGCTAAGGAGTTTTTCAATGCCATTGCTGTGTAAGCTGTCTTTTGCTTCCCTCGTGTGAGAAACTCAAAGCTCTTTTGTAGAGAAGATCATTTATTCAAGGTAAAAGGGGGAAAAAAAGGAAGGAAGGAAGAAGGCTCCTACATTCATTTCATACACCCCGGTTTTCAAAGCCCCTATCTACTTTTTCTGGGACAGAGTTTTCTCTCGTCATTCAAGATGAGAAAATGGCACCTTTGACAGCAACCTTGGCCGACCCATTTTGGAACCAAATGGGATCTGGGTGTAAGAAGGATGGCCAGGACCTCAACATTCAGGACAAGTCACCCTGACAAACAATGGCACCGTTTTTGGATTTCCCAGGAGGCGGAAAAGTGCCCTCTGAGATTTATAAACGCATCCATAATAAATGGGAGGCTGAAGTTTAAACTGCTGTGGAGCCTTCCCCGCTGTGCCGCCGAGGTCCCGTGTGATTTAGGGAGGTGACATTTACTGTGTGCAGACCTATTATTCAGAGTGACTGTTTGTGTATAGACAATATTTTAAAATGGCTTGCTGTAGATGAAAAATTCTTATTAAGTCAGAAAAACAGTTTAAGTAGGTAACACTCTCTCAGTTTAGTCTGCTATAAGTCTTACTGTCTTGCCACATGGAAACCGCTTGTGGTGGGAGGTAGTGACACCGCACATGCACTGGCTAAAATACTATCTCTAGAGCAAATAGGATACAGGACGTGGGATGGGACCACAAAAGTAATTGTACATCTGAAGTTAAGCTAGTTGGCAGTTGTAACCCTTTAATGCATTTTTCCTTTAATGTTGGTGCGATACTATGACTCAAGCAATAGTATATGGTAGGAAGAGCATTGAGAGTCTAGAAACTTGAAAGGAGGTTTTTCCACTAACTAGGAAGTAGTATAGTCTCTTAACCTCCCCAAGGCTCAGTTTCCATAAACTGCAACATTTAGGAATTGGATATGGTGACTTTTTTTTTAATGATCTCACATATTTATTACTGAACCAACCTACTAGTGCAGAAACATATTAACAAATAGAAAAATTCTTCTTCTAATAATTTCCCAATAAAATGCACCCTACTGTCCAGATTGTAGTGAACTTTTCAGGGATATGGTAAGAGGCAAGCACCTGGATGCAGCATAAGTATGGGCACCATCTCATGTGCGACTTCTTCTCCAATGTCTCCTCTTGGAGTTGTACCTTATTTTATTATCAGTTTTTATCCTAATCCATTGGGGAGTGGGTTAATTCTGCTTTTGTTTCTTGTCCAGGAACCTCTTGATCTTGAAAGTCTTGTGAGATGGTATTGCAAAGAAGAGTCAACTGCATGCACCACTATGGTGGAGAGAATGATGAAGTGACTTCTAAGACCCCCGTCAGACATGTCTATTTTGAGTTGTTTATTCTTATGCAAGAGGGTCTGTCAGCCCCCAATGCCTTATAGAACTTTACAATCACCAAGAATACCCCCTATCTTTACTGTTTCCTGTTTAGTCCTGAGGAGGAGAAAGAACAATTATTGTTATGCCTTTTTTTCTATGAGAATACTGAGGCTCAGAGACGTTAGGTGCCATGTCTAAGATCCGGTGGCTGGAAGGAACCTAAGCCCCACATCTTGCCCTTAGTTTGACTCTGTTTGATCACATTTCTTATACCTCTGCCTTCCCTAAGATCTCTGGGAATGGTTTCAAACAGTTCCCCAGGAGAAGATGATTTCTGGAATATAGATATGAAAAGAAGCCAGGAAAAGGCAGGTGTAGTCTAGTCCCTGGAGGCTCACAGTCTTCTAAAAAAGACAACACATCTCTGCCTAATCAAATTCTACCCATTTTTAAAGCCTAAACTCAATATTCTCCTCCCCCAGGAAGCCTGTCTTGTCCCACCTTATCCCAGCTTCCAGGGATCCTCCCTTCTGCACTGCTGATTGAACAACATTGTCAAGATGGGTGCAATAAACATGCATTTCCCCTCCCTTTTACCCTAGTCTGTATGTATCTTATTTCTTCCAATTCCTTAGTAAGCTCCGCGTGCGCAAGACTTGTAAATTCTATTAGTTTTACACACTCATTCACAGGGAGTAATCAGTTAATACTGTAATGCAGTTCATCTATCAATCAAGACCTCTTTGCCACCTTGGACAAGGGTAGTGCCAAGAGAGACATTACACTACTCTGCTTCATGCAACGTTAACCTAACTAGAAGCTATGACATCACAGCCTTTTTTGCCTAGTAAAGCTGCAATCTTATTGCCTCCATCACTATCTATTTACCTCCATTATCTTTCGTCATAGATCTTGAACATTTGTTTTGTTTTTCTGTTTCTCTACTAAAACGTAAGCTCCATGAGGGCAAAGGTTTGTCTGACATTGCTGTATCTTCATACCAAGAACAATGTACATTGTAGGTGCTCAGTAAATACCCATGAAATGATACATGAATTCTTGTGTTTCAGGCTTTGTGGCCATAGCATGTGACCTCCAATTTGTGCATGTGTCATCATTCCATATATTTTTATATCCTGGAAATTTGAACACTAATGAGTTATGGTACGTGCCCTTCAAAGTTGTTTTTGTTTTAAATTATTTTAAGAAAGTAACTTTAAATAAATTACTTTAAGAACGAAAAAGTCACCTTTGGGGTACCACTATGCATATCCATGATTGCTATGTTGGTGAAAAATATAAGTGATATATTTTGTTTTGGATAAATCCTTTGTTCCTCCCTTCACAGTCACCTCATGAACTATTTACTGAAGAGTTATTTCCTTTGAATGATGGAATTTTCTTTATTAATGATATAATTGAACTTTGTGATGTCAAAATTAACTTAAACCTAATATTAGCAGGTTAATAATAAAAGCATTCTGTAGAACTTGGGTGATAAAGTCAAACTTGCCCGGTTTAAATCTTTGTTTCTGCTGAGCAGTTTCTAGAAACTTACACAAGAGATTTTGTCTCTCCAAGCCTCAGTTTCTTTATATGGAAAATATTATACTCTAATAATAGTACCTTTATCATGGGGTTGTTGTGAAGATTAACTGAGATAAACCCTTTACTTAGTGACACAGAAGGAACTCAGTAAGTGCTAGACTTTACTATCCATCCATGATGTTAGAAAAGTATAACGCACAATTTAAATGCAAATAGTAATTATACTATAGTGCTCTGCATTTTTATTTTATCCTCCTAGAATGGCTAATTGCTTGTGCTAATTTAGCAGTAATGACACTCAAAACATATGTTTGTTCTTCTAAGAATTAACAATAGACAGACAAGATTATTTGTTGACTTTGGTCTGTTTGGATCATTGTAATAAGGTGTCCCATATGTAGGAAGTGCTATGAATTTCTACAGCTGATTAAAAATATAATTTTCTGAAGAGTCATGGTAAATCTCTTTTCCACAGACACCTTTTAATAAAAAACATAAATTATCAACCTACTGTTATGCAAACAATATTGGCACAACAAGAAAATGATTAACATACAGACAGGGTAGGTCAAAAAGACTATAAAAGAATTAATGAACATTGTTTGATGTATATTAAAACAATTGGTCAAAGTTTAGGTAGCATTTTAATTTTTGGCGTCCACATACTTAAGACCCGTTCATTCAAATCTTACCAAAAACAGAAGGAATTTTTTTTGAAAGTAGGAGTTCAATAGAACTCAGTAGAACATGTTAAATCAGTCTACTGCCACTATTTTATATATTAAAAAATAGTGTTTCAAAATAAAGACAAGGGCAGCTCTGTTTTCAATTTATGAAATAAGTAACAGCTATTTTCTTCCCATTTTTCCTTGATGTTTTTCAGATGCAGAACACCTTCACTGATGCTTTGATTTCTCTCTCTGGCTACCCTATGTTACTCCTCATTTTTCGAGTCACTATAGTCTTGTGAACAGCAATTTTCATTGCAAAGTTGAAAAAAACATTAAAAGAGAATTTCATTTGATCAAACTTCTCAAATGCCTGTTTGGATATTCTGAACTAGTTATAAACTCAACTGGAACACCCCATTTGGCAGCAACATGATGAGGTCTTGTCTCCACTTGCTGGTGTGAAACGACACGTTATTAACTTGAGTTTCCTGATGCCTCTCTAGGCTATGAGAACAAATGGAGTCATCATAAATAGAGTCATGTTAAACAATAGTATACTACATGTCATACTGGGTCTTGTCACCACTTTTATGAAAGCACACCTTCCACAATGTTCTCTGTCTCAAAATTTTGGAAAACCCTAGAGGGTATCTCATATCTGTTCCCACATAGATAGTCATGACCTATGCTTCCCATGTGTTTCACCCAATTTATCACCAGGCACTGCTACTTCTTCTCTCTCAGAGACCTAGACCTGAATATAATTAGTGAGCCTATGTAGACACTATACCCTGTTTAGATTTGATTCTTACCTCGGATGACTAAAGCTTAACTGGTGGCTCATCTTGCCTAAATTGTCTTCCAGGAAGTGGCTCAGTTCTTTTTAGCTCTTAAATGTTAAACTTTTCTTGTCAGTTTTTCAGAAATACATGACCATTATTGATATCCTATGCGAACTTATGATGAGATCATTACTATAGTTGGAATTAGACACTTTTTGAATCAAGTTTCATTAATACCTCATACCTAATTATTAATATAATAAAATTTAATATTTAGTAAGTGTATTGTATTGGTCAGGTAGTTCCATAATGATGCTGTGTAACAAACCATCCTTAAACTCAGTAGATTAAAACAACAATCATTTATTCTCAATTCATGCATCTGCTGTTGGGCTGGCATGGGGGTGAAGGTAGTTTTTTAACTGAGTGAGTCTGTGCTCAGCTGGGCATGGCTCTAAATTATGGATTGGGTTCAAATCTTCTCCATATGTTTCTCATGCTCCTTGGACCAGTGAACTAACCAAGGCATCATTTCCTCATGGTGATGACAGAAGCCCAAGAGAGAAAACTGAACTGTGCATGCACATTTTAAGCCTCTGTGTGTGTTAGGTTCGCTAATATGCTATGGGCAAGACATATATAAAGTTATATTCAAGGTCAGCAGGTGGCTCTGTCTCTGGGGAACTGTGCAGTCATATGGCAGAGATATGGACATGGGAATGGTGAAGAACTCGGAGCCATAATTCAATCTACCATATGTATGTATTAATGACCTAAGTTATAACACTCATTATTCATTTAATGCATTCTTTTTTCTTAGAATTTATATGACACAGGTACAAAGTGCACTAGGGAAATAATTTCTTTTTGTTCAATTCAGTAACCATTCACTGAGTACCTCCTCCACATAATGCACTGATTAAAAGGTGAAGCTATACATTGTGTACAGAGGCCCTGGTTCCTGAAAGGATAATGGTGAGTGGGTCAAGACTTGGTATGATTGCCCAATGTGCCCATATGACCTTCACTGGTCAGGGGCCTTTTTATTTTCCTTTAATAACCTTTGTTGCTTTTTAAAAATCACTAACCAATACATATCTAACTTACAAAAAGAAAAGTATGCGTAAAAAAGAAAGTAAAAATACACTCATACTTCCATCAACCATAAGTAAACATTATCTGCTCTAACTGAAGAGATAGGACAATAGGTAAAGATCATGTAGATAAATAGATTGATAGTAGATTGACTGATCAAACATAGAGTAGTGTTTTGCAATATTTTACTTAATATATCATAGATATATTAAATTATTAAATGTAAGTAAATACTCATTTTTATGTCTGTCATTAATGCTACCTACCATTGTCATATTAATATAAAGAATTTTATTTTACTAATCTATTGATAAACAGCTAAATTTCACATTTTTGTTACTATAAAGATATTTTGTACATCTCTGAACACTTGAAGAAATGTTTCCTTTGGATAATGCAAGAAATGAAATCACTTGTGCAAAGGGCTGGCATGGTTTCCAGGTTTAATGTATATTGTGAAATTGCCTACATGAAAGTGTGCAAGACACACTCAAAAAAGAGTGCATGAGGCCCCTCACCCACCTCAGGCTTTTTAGTTTCCTAAAATAAATAAATAAAAATATTCTACTAAGGGTTAGATTAGTTAACTAAAGGGAATTTTCTAAGTACCAAGAAGCAGAGAGAAGGTGAAAGGATTTCCAGTAGTATTCTTTAACAAGGAAGGAGTGGTTTTTCAAGAGATTGTAAAGCAAAAATCCAAGGGCCACATAGTTAGGTTCCAAGATGGGAGAAACAATCGGAAGGGAACAGAAACCTTCTTATGTGCCAAGCAAGGGAAATAAAGGGACTTTCCAATTAAACATCTAAGACAATTTCCAGAGAAAGAGGATGGTGGGATCCCAAATTCAAAACACAATAGGAAATACATGAGCCAGGGAAAAAACGTTATGGGATTTGTTGTTATGATATGTGGGCTGCAGAAAACTGGGAAGCCAATTTTACCAAATAGAACAGTGGTTTTCAACCTTCCTAATGCCGCAACCCTTTAATACAGTTCCTCATGTTGTGGTGACCCCCAATTTCATTGTTACAAATTGAACATAATTAAAGCATAGTGATTAATCACAAAAACAACATGTAATTAGATATATGTTTTCCAATGGTCTTAGGCAACCCTTGTGAGAGGGTGGTTCAACCCCCAAAGGGGTCACGACCCACAGGTTGAGAACCACTGAAATAGAAGAACGACTCTGCACAAAGACACTTGAATGTGTGCACTGAGTTGAGTTTGGCCTTCTAGAGCTTTACACCAATTTCAGATGCGCAAAGACATTTATTTAGTCATCAAAATATGCACATGGGAGTAAAAGGCACAATTGGCAAGGCGTGTATGGCAAGTCTATGGATTTGGCACTGAGGCAACTAGTTGATTCAATTAATAGGAAAACAAAGCTAAACTGGATTATATCCTATATTTTGTAGCCTGGTACTTAATACAAGTTAATAATCAGTTCATGGTCCATCTGTACCAGCTCAACTTTAGAAGGTGGGAAAAGGATCGTCAGTATCACCTCACAGATTTAAAAAAAAATTATTGAATTTATTGGGGTGACATTAATTAATAAAATTATATAGGCTTTAAGTATACAATTCTATAATGCATAACCTGTATATTATATTGTGTGTTCACCACTCCAAGTCAAGTTTCCTTTCATCACCATTTGCCCCTCTTCTACTTCCTCTCACCCCCTTTTCCCTCTGGTAATCAACATACCTTTGTCTGTGATCATGAGGGGGTTTTTTTGTGCTTAATCCCTTCATCTTTTCACCCAACCCTTCTTTACTCTTTTAGTTATTAGTCTGTTCTCTGTATGTATGAGTCTATTTCTATATTGTTTGTTAGTTTATTTTGTTCATTAGATTTCACAGGTAAGTCATAGGGTCTTTCTCTGATTGGCTTATTTCACTTAGCATAATAATACACAGGCCCATCCATGCTGTCTGTCACAAAAGGTAAGATTTTATTTTATTTTATTTTTACAGCTGAGTTGTAGTCCATTCTGTAAATGTACCACAGCTTTTTGTTCCACTCATCTATTAACAGGCTCGCGCTGCTTCTAAATCTTGGCTATTGTAAATAATGTTGCAAAGAACATAGTGGTGCATATATTCTTTCAAATTAGTGTTTCAGGTTTCATATTACAGTTTTAAGGACCCTGAAAGTGAGAATATTTGTAAGGCTGGTCTGCAGTGACCTGGATGTGGCTGGGAGAATATGCTAAAGCAAATTCTGGCAACTAAGGTGAATTCTTCCCTCCTAGTAAATTGACTATCAAGAAGAATCCTTTGATTTGAATGCTAGATTAGCAGCCTTAGCATCTCAGGGAAGTGCCTAAAGTTAGGGCACTTCTCTAAACTGAGAATGTGCTAATTTATATGGGATCAAAGATCAAGGAGCTCTTTTCTCAATCTTGGCTTTGAAGACCCAGAACTTATATTTGGAGGGTTATTGACTACCAAAAGATGCTAGTATAATTTGTTCTATTTGTATAGTATTTTTATTGATTTACATACTGAATGAGGTATAGGAAGCAGGTGATAAAACACCCATTATGATGGATCAGGCTATTGACAGTCATAGACAGGAAGTGGTCAAGGTCACTTAGTGGTCAAGGTCACATGGTGACATGCTATGGTTGCTATGTCCTGAATACCAGTGCAGGACCTTTTGCTCTCTACGCATAGGTAAGCAAACCTCAAACATGTTGGTCAGAGGATTTGACATTCTGGATAATTTAACTTTCCATTAAAACTCCAAAATCATGTGGTTGTATTCCTTACTGTTGAATTTTTTTTCTAAATGTTCAGTTTCTAATTTGTCTGTTTTCTTGTTTTCAATGTCAAGTCTACTGAATGTAATAACATTTTTGATGATCCACCTGGTGGAACAGAGGATGATCAGTTCTCATGCTCGCAAGTTGTGTTGGTAGATGATGCAGGAAACGGAGCTGAAAAACACACTGAACCCAGCAGCTTAGATTCTAAGATTCTTAGATTTTTGCTCCATGAGAGAAGGGGCTAGATTTGTTTTGTTCACTCTTCTCTCCTGGGCGCTTACCAGATGTCTAGCAAAAAGGAATCTCTCAATAAAATAAAATAAAAATTAATACTGCATACATGATCTTCAGAATGTGTGTCCTTGTTATTGAGGTCTTTCTCCAGAAAGTTAAATATAAGGTAAAATAAAGGAACAAAAAAAGAAAGGAAGGAAGAAAAGAAGAGAAAGAAGGCAAGGAGGAGGGGGAAAGGGAGGATAAAAAGAGGGAAGGAAAAAGAAAGGAAAAGGTAAGAAGGAAGAAAGCAAGAAATAAATTTAAAAGGTATTCTAGGGGCTCTGGCTGGTGTGGCTCAGTTGGCTGGAGCATCATCTGTACACCAAAGGGTGGTGGGTTTGATTCCCCATCAGGGCATGCACCCGGGTTTTGGATTCAATACCTGGTTGGGGCTCATATAGGAGGCAACCGATGGATGTTGCTCTCTTACATCGATGGCTCTCCCTCCCCTTGCCTCTCTCTAAAATTAAAACTAGAGCTTCAAATGTTGGTTTGACTTAGAAAAGCTCACATTCATTTAGTTAATATTTGTATTTTGTTGAAGTTTAAAAGTATATTAACCACCTTTCTTGCCCTTGTTTCTATCTCTGTTTCCTTCTGGGAGAACAGAATAAGAGTTTCCCATTTTGTGCCCCCTGGTGGTAAAACCCTCAGGCCTTGGTGGCGCGCCAGTCACATGACCCTGGACCCCCTGGAATCTTCCCCAAGGAGACTCACCAATGTCACAGCTGCGGGCTCTGTGCGGATTGATGGCTGTGGACAGACCTCCAGGATGAGTTCTTTCTTTGTGCTCTCTTTCCTGACCATCTAAGTGTTTTCTGACTAGCTTGGCATGCTGTTAGTTAAAATTCATTCTTTTAAAGCCCAGGATCCACTTAGCTCCTCTCCTCTGAACTTTCGTCATTCATTATTAACAATGAAAGCCAAAGTGCATGAAACAAGTTCAGCCCTATCTGTTCCTGGCATGAAAGTGATGTCTTGGCCTATTAGTGGGACACAGCTCTATCTCACATGAAATGATGCCTGGGCCCACAACAAAGGCGCCGCCTCTCAGCGCCTAATAGGATCACCTACTTCAAATGTGAAACTTCCTTCTTTGAAATATTTGTTGAGATTTCATAAACCTATGAAGATTCTCAGACTCAAACAAAACCTTCTAGGCTTCAGTGCAAGCTCCCACTCTAAAGAGCTTTCTGTTCTATAAACCGGTTATTGGCTCTGGGTCCCAAGCCTGGGCAGATGGGGGAAGTATGGGGGCATCGGTAGAGGAAGAGCTTGCTTTCCACTTTCTCTTTTTGATACAAAAATAAAAGTCATCTGGTTTTGACTGCAGAAAATGAATCATATTAAGCATTTTAAAAGCACTATTCTTTTTGCGAGACCTAATTTCAGACCGATTAACACTTTAATATGAAACAGAAGCACATCATTTCATTAGGAGACAAAATAAGGCCTCCCAACTACCATATGTTGTCTCTTTTCTTAAAAAAAAAAAAACTTTTGAAACCTTAGATTGTAGATTGAGCTACAAGAGGAAATGTAAATTTGGCTCCACCACACACCCCACGTGAGCAGACTCTACATTGAAGAGTCACACAATCATAGATTTTTATTTTTTTTGGCAATGCTCATATTCACTCTATTCAATAATAGAGGACCTGGCCACTGCTCTGGAAAGCTGACGGGGAAATATCCTTTTGTGAAGATAGAAATCAAAAGAATCTTTCAGTGTGCTCTTCTTAAGAATGTCTTCGCCGATACATACAGCAAAGAGACACTTTCCACCACTGATTTCACAGATTACTTATTTATTAAATAGATGAAATAAAATTATAGCTGTCCACTTTCAATATTTAAATTTTTTTAATGATAATGCCTTTAAAATGCACAGAACATGAATGCAGGAGCTGGTGTGATAGGAGAGAGCCTTATTGCACATAATTAACAGACACATAATGTCTGGTAACTAGTAATTTCCTTCTAGCTGAGTAAGGAAATAATTTAATCATGTTGATCAAATGAATCCCAGGAGCCCAGTGTAACATTATGCCAAAAAAAAAAAAATCTGCATTAACTGATAAAAGATTACTTGTTTAAAAAAATAAAAAAAATTCACATGGTTCCCAACCTTGTTTAGGTATCCTTGGTAGTATTTAAAATGCAAGCCTAATTTTAGTAATTAGCTTAATCTGACATTTCAGGAACATTTTTTTTCCAACAATGGCAGAGGCTACAGATATTGACATGGTACACTTTTCTAGAACCGACTAAAACCTAAGTGTTGCAAGATGTATATTTCCCTCACCAATAAAACAGTTCCCCCACCGCTGCTTAGAGGGGTGTGCAGGGGGTCTGAGGAGGGGGTGCGTGGCAGTCTTTGAGAATCTCTTTCCTAGAATAGCATCTTATATTCAACAACTAGATAGAAACCTCCACTGCCCTTGTGTAAATTTCAGCTTCATATTCAAAACAGGCCAGGGGAAGATTTTTTTTTTTATATTTCAAATCATTGCCCCAAACAAATCTCTCCTTAGTAGACTATAGCCTAGTCTTGATAGACCGGTGTTTCCCTTGGAAGTCTTTTGTGGTCGACCATTCCCATTGTTCTTCACAACTACTTAGAAAAAGCAGCAAGCCACTCTCCTGCCATCTGAAGTCAGCTCTCCGTAATGAGGTGATATAATTTAACACTTACCGTAATACATTTTATCCATCTATTGTTTGCTAAATAATTCCTGCAATAACACTTTTATTCTTTCCATAATTCTTCAGGGCCATGCTGGAGGAATAATATTTTTACTGCAGTGATTGATGACCCGGGTCCTGGTGCCCCTCAGCCCCCGTGAACAGAGGTTATTGATAAGCATCAGGAAGATGGGAGGGAACGGAGGGGGCAGGGAGAGCATCCAGAGGCCTGTGCCGCGTGGAAAGAGCATCAGGGATCAGAGGGTTAATACCATTTTATGAGGTTGTAAAAATCTACCCCAAGATTCTTGTGTTAGCAATATTCTTTGTGTAAGATGTATGTTATTAAAACAAGTAGCAGCATCTGAATTAAAGTGACAGTATGATGGATGACTACTGAAGGGGAATCGGAGCCGTTTGCAGCATTTTGGGCTAGATGTGGGAATTCTGCCTCAGAGGCAAGGAGCTTGGCAGACACATTGATTCCAGGCTGACGCGTGTTCATAAATATGCCCCCAGAGAGGTGTGGCCTAGCAGAATTTACAAAATTATGTTCATGAATTATTTAACATTTATTTATGGATGCTATATTTAAACAGTATTTGCCAAGGCGAATGGACCGTAGCTTACAGAGTGATCTTTAGATAATGCAAATTCTGCACAAGGCAGAGGTGGCGGGTGGCTTGCCCAGTGATGCTAAGCCTATCAAAACTGTATTAGAGGAGATGAGTCCACTGACGATGGAGCTGCCCTTCGGAGACTTGAGATGTCTCCCTGATGTGGCTGAGGCCCAGGAAAATCTTGAGTGAGAGAAGAGGTGAAGGATTTTTCCTCTTTGGGAGGAAAGATGGGTTTGTGTTAGTGCTGATTTAAATTTTAACCTCATAATGAGCTTCGCTATTTGCAGCAATGTTTTTAAGAATTGTAGAATGCAACATTACCTGTTTGAGATTGGGAAGAAGAAAGGAAAAGATTTAGGAAGTGCTATGGCGTAGATATGTCGCTAATCGTGTTGAGGGCCACATTCAAACACATGGAGAAGTTAGAGTTATGATTGAAACATTAATAATGTTACTGTCTTATTCTTTGGCTGGTGGATATGGCAGAGATCCGAGTGCTACCAACCGTTCTATTTGCTTCCACCATTTTTCATCCTCCTCGCTGTTTCATTCGTTCTTGCCAATGAAATATCCAGGGAAGTGCCATGTGTCACTCTGTAAGTCAAGTCCTTACAGGTTTTCTGTTGTCTCTCTTCTCCTGACGTCGTAAATGAAGAGACCACATATTTCAGAAACTTCAGCTACAAGACAGTAGAGTCACCAAACAGCCCACTCCCTACTTGTCTTTTGGAGCCGAGTCCCATCAACTTACTTGGGATGAGTAGATAATTGGGAAATTATGGTTGGGTTGGGATAAGCCTCTAAGATATGAGGGCTGCTTGTTGCTGTAGCATAACAAAGACTATCTTGACTAATGCGCTAGGTCAGTGCTACTTAATCCATTTGAATGATAAAATAGAAAAAACACAATTGTCTTTTCCATTTCTGTTCCCCTTATAAGGTTATTTTCCTCCTCTACTAAAACCACTGTATATATAATAATAGTCAGACCAGTGGTACTATCAGACTATCCCAGGCTACACAAAGCCAGGAACCTAGCAATACCAAAAAGTAAAATAAAGCAAAGAGTCTAATGTTATCAGTTCCAGAAAAGACCCAGTGACAATCTAGAGAGGCAAGGCAAAGAAATTGAGTCCTATTTTCCAAAGTGGAGAAAAAGAAAAAAAGTAGGGGGAAAAACTATATATATATATATATAAAGATCAATTTTCTGTTCTTACTCATTTTTGTGTCCTTTCCTCTCCCAACACTAATGCAGTGTGTGGCTCATGGAAGATGTGGAAGATGTGTTTTCTGATTTGTGTGAATGCATGTAGTAGCTACTATATGCCAGACATTATTCTTAGCACTTTAAAACAATATATTTATCTAATCATATTAGGTAGACATGATTATTATTAACAAACACATAGCACTTGCTATATGCCAGAGAGCTCTAAGTGCCTAATGTATATTAATTATATTTTTTATAAAAAGCCATGAGGTTAGTACTTACCATTAAGTTCCTCAGTTTTCAGGTGAGAAAACTGAGGCACAAAGAGGTTAAATATCTTGCCCAAGATTATATATCTAGTAACATCTGAGATTTAAATATTATCCATCTAGTTTCAATCTGATTATCTATAGTGTGGTGTAATATGTAATAAAATAGGTTATAAGTAAATAACTCTCTTATGCCTTTAAGAGTTTTCATTACTTTTAGATAAATAATACTCATCTAGGAATTTTTTTACTCCAGGACTTAAACTTCTTTATATAATTTTAAGCTACTGCAACCTAGCAACCTGGTAAGTAGCAGAGTCATTTAGAGAAAACTAGTACTAATTACTACTCAAGAATGACATGACATCTGCACGAAGAACAAGGGAAAAAGAGTTAACACTTGTATTTGAAACTATTTTCATTGCTGTGTCATATTGCTCTTTACATCCCTATAATTCTTTCTGAAGCTTTTTGCTTTCACATACTCTTCTTTGAATATCCCACAAACCTTACCAGAGTTTATCTCTCTGTGTGTATGTGTGTGTGTTTGTGTTTGTGTGTGTGTGTGTGTGTGTACGCGTGTGCGCACGCGCATGTGTGAATGTGGGAAGGGGGAAATAAAATAAAATTCTCTACTCCATAAAAAAATATAGCCCTGAGAATAATAAAAGTAAGAGAACATTTTTACAGTAAAGTGACGAGTTAGTCTTGCAAATGAATTGAGATGGGACCTGTCCCGGGTTATCATGATTTCATGAACCACCAAAGAATATTCCTATAATTCTGAGCACATTTTAAAATCCAGAGAACAAAAGTGAGCATGTATTAAAAATCTAAAGAATTGAATTTTTAGCTGAGGTCTCAGTGGAATCAGATAAATGTCCCATATCATCTCCCTCTTTTCTTTCTCCCCCTCAGGCAAGAGTGTGAGACCCTGACATAAACCTAACCTTGTCATCATCTTAAAGGATATGCTGTCCTTCCACGTATGTCATATTTCATGCACTTTTTAGCTGTGAGCAAAAATGGTTCACATTCCAGAGGAATGCTATGTTAGTGTTATCAGTGTCCATCAGAGAAGTTGTTTAGCTCAGGTAGGACCTGGAGACTTAGGAGAGCCCTTCCTTGGGGTAACACTACTCCTTTTGGGTTAGAGCAGATATTAATCATGTCTGACCTCTTACAAGTGAGAAGGAAATAATCCCCTATGGCATGGCATGCATTTTTTCTACCCTGGGGCCTTTCCCCTTAGTTTTGGAATTTATGTATTGAAAGAGGTGCCAGCATGGTTGATGCTAGTTTTAAGGTCACATTTCTCCCCTAAACCAAATTCTAGAGAAAACACACACACACACACACACACACACACACACACACACACACACACACACACAACCTTTGCCTGATAAGAATACTGCCTTTCATTCCTCTCACCAAAGTCTAATTATCCTTGAATGACAAGCTTCAGGTAATTCCCACATGATGAATTCTCTCCTTCTTTTTATCTCTTTCCTGGTGTAGGCCTGAGCCTTTTTCTCCCAGTAAGTAGCGCCTTTGGCAAAACTGAGGGGCAGACAGGAAGCAGGGAGCCAGACGTAACTGTCCCAGGATCTGCCTTCTGGAGAGTGAAGCAAAGGCTCACTCTGTAACTGAGGTACTCTGGGTGGATGCTTCAGCCTCACCATTTTCAGCCATCACCAACTTGGGCTTTCTCTTCCCATTTTTGTGCTTATAAAAAGCTCGCTGCCTTCCTGAGACTAGCATGTTATTTGTTTATATGCTTTATTCTGTCAGTTTTTGGTAAGACTGAAAAATGCTTAATAGAGGGGGTGTGAAAGGTGGAAATGGAGATAAAACAGGTACAAGACTGTCAGACCTTCCATTCTGTTAAAAATTAATTTGGAAGGCATGCAAGAAAGCTGGAAGGCTTGGACTCACGTGGGACCAGCAACGTTATGTGAGTAAGGGAAGTAATTTGGGGAAGAAAGCCAGACTTAGTCCCATCCTGGATAGATTCTCTTTGACTCTAAACACTACGTTGTGGAAAATCATGATTACTTTTAAAAAGCACTTATTCTAAAATGTTGAACACAAATGTTCCTTTGTTCATGTTAGGAATGAAATTATCAAATAGAAAATCCTTACATAAACACTACAGATACAAGTTATATACGTAAACACATGTGTCATTAGGTATCGCACAGATACTAGAGAGGATCGGGTTGTCTGCATGGTATTCTCTGATCTAAAAGAGCTTGGGAAGCTAAAACACAGAGGAAGTAGGGCCCAGATTTACAAAGAAGAAAGAAAAGTTCTGCACTTGCAGGTTTATACGTCAGTTAGCTGTGTGCAATGTTTCCCAGGTATAGGTTAGCAGGGAGAAGGGAGAGGCCTGTGGAGAAACCAGCTACAGGTCCATGCCTAAATTTGCAGAGCCTGGGGCAAGAGTACAAAGGAAGGACCATATATTTTATGACTAAATATTTAAAGGGTCTAATTCAAGTTAATAGACTGTTAAATAAGCCATGTTTCCTTCTCAAAACTCTCAAACCTTGACTTATGTTCATTTACAACAATGAAAGAGATATAAAGTTAACATTTTTAGATCATTGAACATTAGTAAAATATGAAAGACCAGTATATTCAATTGTTGCACATGTCAGTATTCTACTGATGGGCCAATGATGTTGGATGAGTAATAAAACTAAGACATAAGTAATTCATAAACAATTTTATGTTTTCCATAAAATATATTTCTTACCTTTATTTCAGCAAAATTACTAATTATGTTTCTTGCTATAATTGAGATTTTTCATAATTTATATATTGCTGACAATAATTCCAAATTTGACAGCCTTTCTTGCCTCATTAAAGTTAGGAGAGAGTATTTCAACTTTAGTTTTGGAAAGTTTACTTTGCTGTGGAAGGAGCATCTTGGATTGCCAATAAAATTCTTAAAACAATGCTTAGATTTAGAAAGTAAACAAGAACATTTTATATCATGTTTGAATATTCAAATGATTGCTTATGATAAATTATCATTACCAAAATTTACTATAAATTATTTTAGCTTCTTCTTATACATTATTAACATTGATATTGCAATTATCATCAGCCCTTAAAACAATATATAGATTTATACACAAATAGAAGGATTTGGTGTTATATTTCATGCATGTTACATGTAAATGTGCGCGCACACACACACACACACACATGCTTTTAAAAACTATAAATTGCTTAATGCTGTGAAGTATCCCCTCTTCCAAAAATGTAAGTTGGAGGAATTGGAAATTGGAGAACAAAGGTGAGTAGGAAAATGAATATTTCAAAATGATACTTTGCTATGCAAGAATCTGAGCATTCATGCTCTCATGGAGGATTTGACAAGTTAATTAATTTGTCTTCTCTATCACTAAATGCTTTAGTTGCTTAGATAGTGCCTGCACTTGATGCAGTGTCTGCTCTGAAGTCAGCAAGTGCACTACCCACAAACCTTCTCGCATTCAGATGCTTGTGTGGGAGGCCTCAGGAAGAGAGACAGAGGAGCATTTTTCTGCTGGGTAGGTACTGGGCATCAGATCCTGAGCAACAGAATGAATGCCCATGAGTTGCCCAACATACCTTATGTGTGTGTATTTGTGGGCCCTCTTCAGTGTGGAACTCAGGGTAAGGCCTTTTCCCTAGGGGCAAGCATACTAGCTAGGAAGGATTGGCCCTGTTCACACCTCATTATTCAGCTGTCTGGTTTGCCTCTTTCATTCACTAAATCTTTCTTATTTCCTTTAGTTCTCCACTCCAAATATATTTTCTTCCTTCTCTCCATTCATGTTTTTTTCTCCCACCCCCTTTCCTTCTTCCTTTTTTTTAAAATGCAATTTCTCTTTCTAAAATAAATTTTCTCCAGAAGTACATTGCCCACTATTTCTTAAAATATGTCTGAATGGAAATCAGGAGAAAGCAGTGACAAGACAAGATAAAGGGGCAAATGTTTCCAGAAGGAAGAAATAATCAAGTGTGTTGAATGCCTCTGAGACATAGACTAGGATGAGAACGGAAAAGTTAATGCTATGTTTGGCCATATAGATGAAGCTGATAACCTTAATGGGGAAAATTTAAACCAATATTGGGTATTGAAAATAAACGTAAAGGATTTTTCCAGTGAATGGGAAGTAAAGAATTAGAAGTAGCAAGTGCTTTGGGTTTATTTCAATGAAATATATAGAACCAAAGTTAGTCTATTTTTTCATGGTAACAAAAAGAAAATGTATTTCTTCCAATAAATTCAATTTAGGAGATGGAGACAACCCTATTCATTATGTTTAGTTAACTCCTCAGATCCTGCATCATTTTCTTCCTACAATAGTCCCATGTTGATGGAGTAGATTAAATTTTTAAAGAAAACAAACAAATAGACACCTTGATCATGTTGAGTCAGTGTGAAAAATATTACCATGTCTTTCTGGGCCTATCAAAAAACTGCATTCCTTCTATTGTGAAATATTTCACTGCTCATTATTGTCCCATTTGGGGAACAGTTCATTGATGCTGAAACTTTCCCACCAGAAATGTTGGACATGATACAGGTCTTCACTTTGGTTCCATGATGATTTTATTTTAATACATCTAAACTTCTGTCTGAATTAGGTGATTTCTATTCCTCCCTGTTCTGCTTTCTTTTTTAGTAGAGTGCCAAAAATAAAATTTCTAATGAGTAATCTTATTACTGGTAGCAATTGTACCCTATCAAGTGGCTTTTCTGGAAGCCAGTAGCAAGATTTGAAAATATAATGAACTCTTTTTTTCCCCACTTAGAATTAGAATGTCCTAAGAGGCTTGATCTAATGTTTTCTGTCACTTTTTACCAATGATTTTTTTGATATTGTAATAGAAATACTTGATCACTTTATAGACCTCTCCATTCCTTGTGAAATAAAGACATGTTGGAAATAGTGTCTTCTACATACTATCCCAGTGTGTGACTGATACTCACGGAGGAATCTTGCGACTAATCTTTTTATACATGTTAATTTATGTGTCAGTTGAAAGTCTTCGTTCTGTTGAATTGGACTCAAGAGGGTAGGGGAAGAATACTATTCATGTTTTCATTAGCCAGAGCCCCTTTAGAAATCTTTTAGGAAAGAAACCTGTTACAAACCAGGAAAAATGGACAAAGCCATGCTTTGTTTGTTTCTTTGTTTATTTTGTTCATTAGATTGCACATGCAAGAGAAATCATATGGTATGTGTCTTTTTCTGACTGGCTTATTTCATTTAGCATAGTTCTCTCTAGGTCCATCCAGGCTGTTGCAAAAGGTAAGATTTCCTTCTTCTTTTTTTTTTTTTTTTTTTTACAGCCAAATAGTATTCCTTTGTGTAAATATACCACAACTTTTTTAAACACTCAACTACTGATGGGCACTCGGGCTGCTTCCAAATCTTGGCTATTGTAGATAATGTTGCAATTAACACAGGGGTGCATATATTCTTTCAAATCAGCATTTTGGGTTTCTTTGGATGTATTCCCAGAAGTGGAATTGCTGGGTCGTTATACAGTCCCATTTTTAAATTTTTGCGGTAACCCCATACTGCTTTCTACAGTGGCTGCACCAGTCTGCATTCCCGCCAACAATGCACAAGGGTTCCCTTTTCCACGTGCTTACCAACCCTTGTCGCTTGTTGATTTATTGATAGCCATCCTGACAGGTGTGAAGTGATATCTCATTGTGGTTTCAATTTGCATTTCTCTGATGATTAATGCCATTGAGCATCTTTTCATCTGTCTCTTGGCCATCTGTCTGTCCTCTTTGGAGAAGTGTCTATTCTGGTCCTCTGCCTTTGAAGGAAGTTGTGACAGTCTTTGTGAACAAGGTCACCAGACACTTGAGCATATCACAATTTTGTAGAGGGCAGTTATCGTTATGGCCTTACCTGGATGATCAATAAAACCCGGGCTCCCCAAGAGGAACATGGAAATCAGGTTGCTCAGAGAGACATTCAGTGGGATTGTAGAGAAGAGCCGTTGTAATAGGAAGTATCCTTAGAAGCTGCAGGGAGGGAAAATGCTATCTGCCCAAATTACCCATGTGATAGCACTGTCATGCCATAGTTAAAATAAGCATGAATTTCTCCTAGATTTCAGTTACCTATTATATCTACAAAAGAATATGTGCTCTGAACAGTGACTGGTATTTTTGGTAATTAGAGAAAACATTTAAAAATTTTAAGTATAAAACTGATCTGAACCTTGAAATGCTTGTAAAAACCAGAATTCTGCCAGCATCACATGGAGAAGGATCTTGCTAGATCAAATGTCAATGTAAATAGATCAAGATTTGTGTGCCCTGATACCTGATTGAAGGTGAAAGTGGTTACCTGTGTATAAGTGAGTTAGCAAATGCACTTGAATGAATCAAAAGAATACCTTCTACAATGTAACCCTGGAATGTGAAACTCGAAGAACCATTGTACCATAAGCCAGGCTGCCTAGATACATGGTAAAGAAAACCACAAAGAATTGTGTCTGAAATCTTCTGGACATGAATACAGTGGTCAGAAATGTAACTCAGTGAAAATATTTCCTTCTAACTTGGGGTCAACCCTAATACCTTATCAAGGTTGATGTCACCCTTTCTCTGGGAAATATTAAAGAAGTGGTTGTATCTTCATCACAGATGAAGTCCAAAGGGAACGTTGAATTGCTTATAATGATTGCCTTCCATTGGCCTGAATGAATTAACAGCCTCCTCAGGGAATGGTGTTCAGTGTATGCCAAAAAGATAGAGAACTTTAATCTTGTAGAATTAAAGAGAGGATGTCAGCAGATACCAAGATCTGTTGGAGGATAAATGCGTAGTCTATGATTATTCAGAGGCTGATTATATAAGCTCTTTGTTTAATTTCTAGTTTGTTTCTTTAATTCATGTAATACGATAACATTTTATGAAGGTTCTACTCCATGCCAGCCTCTGTGCTTAAAGTGTATTTAACTCATGAGGATAGTTACTATTGATATTCTATTTTACTAGAGGCCAGTGCACAAAATTCGTGTAGTGGGGGGAGGTGGGGGAGGGAGGGAAGGATCCCCTCAGCCCAGCCTGTACGCTCTCCAATCCGGGACCCCTCGGGGGATGTCTGACTGCCGTTTAGGCCCAATCCCTGGGATCAGGCCTAAACCAGCAGTCGGACATCCCTCTTATAATCTGGTACCGCTGGCTCCTAACTGCTACCTGCCTGCCTGCCTGATCACCCCTAACTGCCTCCTTCCCTTCCACCAGCCTGATCATCCTTAACCACCTTTACCCCCTGGCCTGATCGCCCCTAACTGCCTCCCACCACCAGCCAGGTCACCCCTCATTGCCCTCTCTTGCCGACCTGATCACCCCTAACTGCCCCCCCCCGCCCCCGCCAGCCTGGTCTCCTCTAACTGACCTCCTGCTGGCCTGGTCGCTCCCTACTATGCCCCCTGCCAGCCTGGTCACCCCCAACTGCCCCTCTGCTGGCCTGGTCACCCCTAACTGCCTCCCCCACCTGCCTGGTTGCCCCCAACTGCCCTGCCTGCCAGCCTGGTCACCCCATGCAGCCTGCTGTTCAGTCGTTTGGTCATCCCTCACTAACCCCCTGCTGGCCTAGTTGCCCCACACAGCCTGCTGTTCAGTTGTCCATCTGGTTGTTATGGTCATGACAGCCCCTGGCTTTTTATATATTAGGATAAATAAGAAAATTGGAACTAAGGTGTTCTAGGAAACCTGTCTAAATTTATCCAGCTAACAAGTAGCAGAGTGGGATTTAGCAGCCAGGTGGTGTGACTGTAACTCATACATTCTTAACCATTAAGCTATGCCAGCACCTCTAACTTCAGGATTGGCCTGTGACACCAAAAAGGAGACAAAGCTTAAATCAATGAAGAGAATGAAGAAATTGTCTCAATTATAGACTAGCTTAGCATGTTCAATTAGTCACATTTTTCCTGACCTCAGTTATCAAAATTAAAGAAATTAGATATGTTCAGACTTTATTTTTTTTATTTTATTTTTTAAAAAAATATATATTTTATTGATTTTTTACAGAGAGGAAGGAGAGGGATAGTTAGAAACATCAATGAGAGAGAAACATCGATCAGCTGCCTCCTGCACACCTCCTACTGGGGATATGCCCGCAACCAAGGTACATGCCCTTGACCAAAATCGAACCTGGGACCTTTCAGTCCGCAGGCCGACGCTCTATCCACTGAGCCAAACCGGTTAGGGCCAGATTTTATTTTTTGGAAAAATTTTGGAACACATCTGTTTGTTAAGACAGTCTATTGAAAGCTATGTTATGATTGCTCCTTATGTATAGGAATTACCATAGAATTTATGAAAATTCCGATCAATCAGTACTCAATAGTTATTATCCCTTTTACTGTAAATTTGACAATTAGAAAAAAAAACACTAGAGATGAAGGTTTCTCAAATCATCTTTATGCATGAGTAATTCCTGGTATAGATTTCAAGAAAGATAAAGAAGGATAATAGAATAGCAGGATATGAGCAACTTGAAAACCTCAGTATGTAAAAACTGATGAGAGAGTGAAATGCCAGAACATTTTATTCACACTTTAAGCTTCTGGAGAAAAATAATCAGTGGGGATCAACTTGTTCAAGGTTATCCAATAGTGTCCCTGGCTGAGCAATTTGGTATTTGAGAATTTATTGTGTTTATCAAAACCCTAATACTGTACTTAGAATATTCTCAATCAGCTTTGCTTCATTCTTTGGGGCTGGGTGCAATTCTGAGTTGTAGGATAAGTTACTAATAGACATTTCTTTCTTTTTATCATATAGTCATGTATAAGGAATTTGGTTTTGATTAAGTAGAGGGTATTAAACATTTTCCCACTAAGAACTGTTATGGCTGACACTAAAACTCTGTTGAATGACACGCAAATCCTTTACTCATTTATTTTTTCACTCTTGTGTTTGAAAAGCTGATAATACCCTGCTCAATCTTCTGGTTTGCTGTCAGAAATATGTTTCTTCTGGCAAAAGATAGGAATAACTGTCATTTTAGCAAGAGGCCACAATGCATTCTCATTCCCTCTTTTGTATGGTATTATAAACTTAAGAATTAACATTGGACTATTTGCCTGACACAGTTGGAGTCAGAGAAAGCATTATGATGCATGAAGGGTTTTGTAATGCCCTCGAAGTCTATAAGAAGGTGCCAGTCACCTAGAAACTTTCAAGTGACTTAATATCTCAAATTTTAAGTCACTTAGAAACTTTTACCTCAGACGATTTTTAATTTATTTTTTATATTTGAAATAATAATAGATATAATTAATTTTATACAACTTCCCCTAGGAGTATGATGACCTTCAATTTATCGTCCAAACTGGATGCCAGTTTGAGAGGAAGGTATACTGTTAATAATTACACTGCAGGTGTAAAACACTACTACCCAGGTAAATGTTGTCACTCAATGTCAAAGCAATTGCTCTAAACATGAAGTAATTCATGAATCTAAAAATTGCAGTGTTAAAATTCAGCATAATTTGAAAGGATTGATTCCTTCCCTTGAGGACTTTGAGAGTACATTAAATAGCTGTGGATTTTATTTCAGGTGTTTTATCTGGAAGGTCAGGTTTCAAATTCTGAGCTTGCCAAGATAATTGTATTATTTAGTTCAGCTTATTAGAACATGTTGGTTATTTTAAAAAATCCAATGGTTTCTTTATAACATTTTTTCTACCTCTTCAGTTTAAGACTCATCAATTCTTTTCTGGATTGCTGCTTTTCTGTCAGAATGGCTAGGCCTCCAAAACAATGACAATGATTTACAGCAATCTTGTAAGCAAGATTCCTAGCTGGTTCCAGATTCCTAGCTGATTATCTTTCTGATAACTACTACAAAGTTCCTCTGGATTTCTTAACCCCTCCAAGAAATCTGTGATCCAGCCTGCTTCAGAGTACTTTCCCTTCCCTTCATTCTTGAGTTTTCAGAACCTACTTTCATCTGAAGCATTTTCTGACCACCTCATTGATCCATTGACCCACTACCATCTCCTTTTCTGAGCTCTTATGTTACTTAATGAGCATTTGATGCTCATTAGAAACACCACTTATTATTGCATTATATTTTAACAGTGTTTCCATTTATGCATATCTTAATATTTGAGACTGTAAACTCTTGAAGACAATCACCAAATATTATATATCTTTTCTCTTCTCCTAACACAAAATACTGCTCACATGCTCCCTCTCCTCTAGAATAAATGTCCCTGTGCCCATAGCAATGAGGATGTAGGCCACACTCATAAGCGATACAGAACAATACTCAGGGCTGATTTTCATCATGATGGACCTGACCCAAGCTGGACCAATTAGATTGTAATTTCTAGGAGTCTGGGCCCAGGGAAGGTGGTTGGTCCTTGTTGATTGTCCTGAATCAATGTGAAAAGAGAGATGGGATGGTCCTTTTTGGCTCTGTGAACAGAGGAGTCAGTATGGAGTGAGAGCAAGAGGAGTAAAATTGGTCTTCTAAAAGAAACAGAAGTGAGGGGCCATGTGCTGAAAAGATGGATAAAATAACCCAATCTCCTGCTCCTCTGGCCAAAACAGCTTCCCAGTTACTGTCACCCATGTGTCCAATTGTATCATCTTCATAGCACTTATCAGTGATGGAAATTATCTTTTTAACTTCTTGGGTCATGCACGTGCTTTCTATCTCCTCCTTCTAGCAGGTGTACTCTGTGCCACCAAGGATTCCAGTGTGCTCAATGCTGTCTTTCTGGCACCTGGAATATTGTGTCCCCTGTAGGCACACTCAAAAAAATATTTTTGATTGAAGGAAATCATGAATAAGTTGTCAAATTAATTTCTGTTTCTTGGCAGTTAAAAGGGCTGAGGCCACAGAACCTGTGCCACCGTCCTGAGGAAAATCAGAAGGTGGAGGATGACTGGACAGGGGAACCCCTGCAGGAAGTCCTTCACCAGGAGTTTCAGAAAGAACAGGGGAGAAATGACAGGGAGAAAGGGGCCCCCAAGAAGAGAGTGAAGACATCAGAGGGTAAGCTCTCCATTTGGCAGTTTTGCTGTTTGCTGCCCTTGTGTGTAAACTCAGCCAGAGAAAGCACCCCCCACAGCCAGCTGCCAGGAGAGCCTGGGAAAACAGGGGCAGAGATAACAGAAGACTTGGGGCCTTTTTTAGCAAGTGCAAACTTTCACACCTGTCAGCAATAAATCAAGAGGTTTATGGGGCTATGATATTTGCACTCCAATTTAAAAATCATAAAGCAGGCACCCTTTCAGGTTGCAGAAAACAAAACTCCACAATGTCCACAGCGGCAGCTGTTAATCAGTTACTCCTAACGATGATCTGCCGCCCAGCACTGAGATGATGCGTTTATTTGGCCACAAATGGCAAACAAGACAGCAGGAGAAAGTGGCTTTGGCACCAGAGTACAGCCTTCCCAGGTGGCCATGACTTGGGTTCTGTTTACGGCACAGTCTCCATTTGGGGCTTGGGAAAATATTTTTGACAAACACTAATTGTCAACTTAGACTTGTTTTCCCCCTGTTCCCATGTGGAACTGAAGGCCATTCACTATAATGCAGATATGGAGATGGGATTAGGCACCAGAGTGGAGGATAAATTACCTGTGGAAGCATCAGTCCCGCCAGGTGCACCCAGAGTTGCACACCTGGGAAATGGATGAAGTTGAAGTTCATCACAATCCTTTTGGTGTCTCCAGGTCTCTGGACATTCCTCTCTCCACCCAGAAGCCAGGCCCACATGTGGCTGCACAGAGTAGCGCTGACTGGTCCTCACGCCCACCTACTACTGTCTCCTCACCTTCCTCTCACGCCCTCACCTTGTTCCAACTTCAGGGGCCTGATTTCAGTTCCTGCAAAGGACAGAGCTCTCTCCTGATCGGGGCCTCCACACAAGTTCTTTCTTCCTGCTCTTCACCTGGAGGGTCCCTTCTCATTTGTTAGGTCATCTCCTTCAAGTGGCCTGCTCTAAATTGGAGAATCCACCTCTGTATTTTATTCTTAAAACACCCTATCATCACAATGGATAATTAGATACTTAAGCCTTTGTTTACTTGTTTCATGTCTGTCTCTTTCACCATGCCATTTGCTCCGTGAGGGTGAGTGCCATCTCTCGTTTATTCACCACTGAATACACAGTACCTAGTGCAGTGTCTGACATGTAGAAGTTTAATTTACACTTTTTAATAAATGAATGAGTGAGTGAGTGAATGAATGAAAGAATGAATGAATGCCAATACAGTTTTCCAAGAGGACAAGCAGGATGAAATATACAGAAAGAATTGGTCCCTAATTTGTTTTCCGGTCACTATATAACCTAGGTTATACAATACAGTTTGTTTCCTTCCGTCTAACCCTAAGGGGGATGCCAATGGTGGGAATCTCAACAGCTGTAGGTCAGAGGATGAAGGCCACATTCGGGCAGGTTTTTATTTACTCCACCTGGCAAAGACTGCTGGGTCTCCCAGAGAGAGTGCTGGCCCTGCTTCCATTGGACCTGAGTTTGAACATCGCCTCTGCTGTGCAATAGGGTAAATCATTTTACCTTCGTGAGCTTCCATTTCCTCGCCGATTCAGGAAGGATGAAAGGAGCTACTGTGTGTGGGAGTCCTTTGCAAATGACCAGAAGGCATGAGAATTTTGACTTGTGTTCCACTAACAGTAAAGCTGCCCCGCACTATAAGGTGACATGGGGTGCTCTGTCTACAGCCTGGGTCACTAGGTTCACACCGCGCCCACCCTCTTTAGCCACCTGGCTGGGGTCTTCTCTACTTGTGTCCTCCATGGCCGTTTTCCTCTGTTCTCATACCCGGCACCTCACTGTGCCTTCAGCTCTGGCTACTTGAACCCTTGCAGGAGGATGCCTCAGAGACCTCTGGGCACATCACTGAAAGCGCTCATCTTGCCGCCCTCCACCCGTATCTGTGTCTGTTCTTGTTTCTTCAGCTTTATTAGTCTTATTAGCAAAATTACATATGCCCAGTGAAACGTAATAGACTTCTACCTCCAAAGATAATTAGAGTCCCATTTGTTTGCCGATTCAATATAAATACGATGGCAAAAACCTCCCAGCTTTCATCAGCACATGCTCCCAGCTCAGATCCTGCTGGCGTTGTGCTGCTTTAGAACATGCGAAGAAATAAATCCTGAGGAATCACTGGGTTGCAATAGGCTTCCTGTTAAACACAGGGAAGAAACAGCTGATGTCTGAATTTGCTAATTTCCGCTGATTCAGTTAGAGAGTGATGCACACAGCTAACGAGGGACACATTCGGGCAGGTGAATGAAGACTTGGAAACAAAGTGTACGTTGTAATCAGTACATCTGATATTAGGTTGGAATCATTATTTAATGAGTGTTTCCCAAAGAAATTAGTAAAGAATCCCAATCCTACCACAGCTTCTGTGTTCTTCCTTCTCCTTGAAGCAACAAAACAAAAATACCTGTCCCTTGCCTTGCTTTCAATCGCGGCATATATAAGCAATACTCAAATGACCTTGATCTCATGTGTGGTAGAAATAAAACCAATATTGTCATCTCATCTATATTAATGTGGAACTCTGCATAGCAGAAAGGCTGTGTGATTTATCAAAGATCACACAGTGTGTCACTGTGTAATCACAAGGCAAATGTTCACATTCTTATCTCCTTGGCAGCAAATGTTTTGTTTTCTACATGGGACTACCATCCTCTAAACTCTCATCATATGGCCCTGGCTTCCCTTGCTACTCTATTTCCAAGGAAGATAAAGGCACATGAGCAAAATACCCACAGCCATACCCAAACCCCCCTCTCCCCACACACAGACATAGGCACATATCCCTTTACAATTGAAAACTTGATCCTAAGAGTTCTATCTCCTACCCATCATCTCATCTACCCCCCATCTATCTACCTATCCACTCCCCCAGCCATAATCCAACCAAGATTGCCAGAGTTAACAAATAAAAATATAGCACACCTGGTGAGATTCAAATTTCAGATCACCACAAATCATTTTTTTTTTTTTTAGTATTAAGTACTTCCGGGGCACATTTAGGACATAATTTTACTAAAACATAATTAGTTGGTTACCTGATATTGAAATTTCACTGGGTGCCCTGTATTTTTATCTGGCAAACCTAATCCCATCAGAAAACCTACATCTTTTCTGTTTATCCCCCAATTCCATGATTCTTTGAGTCTACCTTAACCCCTGTCATTTCAGATTTCTGCTAAACATATCACAACCCGTTTTCCCAGTGTTTCCAAATCTGTCCAGAGCCAGAGACTGTAGAGTCACCTCTGCAGCTCCGGGTCGTGGTTTGTAATCTCTCCAAAGGCCTGTTTCTTCCTCTGGAAAGTGAGGGTTTCACCAGCTCCTGTTTCCCATCCCTGTTGTAAGGACGGAATGACAGATGCACAAGTCCCACCACATCGTCTGAGCTCATTCTGTATTACTGTCAGCTGGCGCTGCTGGCGATGCTACTCTTGCGTTTATTGTCATTTAATAGATAAGAACACAAAGGCACAGAGAGTTGAAGTGAGTTGCTCACATTTACTTGGTGACAGCGCTGCTAAGTTCTGAAAAGAGAGCTTCTGAGGCTCTGCTTCAAATATCAAATTCAAAGTTTAAATTCAGTGTTTTAGACCTAGGTCCTCTGAAGGCCAGTATGGTGTGCACTGCTGGTCACTGACCCAACTGCTATTCCCGCTGCCGCATTTCTTCTTTGCTGGAAGACCCCAGTTTTAGGGGTGTCTCTGCCCAGCCATGTGTATGCAGGAACATGGTCTCTTCCTTAGGCCAAGTAATTAATTGTGAGATGTGATTGGTTTAGGCATTGATATGTGATCACCTTCCTGGCCAATGGGACCAGAAGAGAAGTGTGCTAGGGGACATCTGGAAAAGATTTTTCTTACTAATAAAACTATATACATGAGAACAATGCTTTTCTCTTCTGGATATGACATTGTCTAAACTTAATTCTTGGGACTGCTGCAGTTGATCTGTGCAAGAGGAGAGAACTCTCCACATCCCTGAAGATGGCAGAGTGGAGAGAGGGAAAACATCTGTATATGTAGAGACCATTGAGCTACTGAGTTTCCTGTAACTATCCTGGCTCCAGACTTCTTTATGAAATCAATAACTCCTTTCCCTATGTCAGCACTCTTGGGCTACTACTTGCAACCAAAATGTTCTCAGCAATACAAACTCCAAACTCTAGAGTAGAGAGTCAGATTGAACAGTGCTTAATTTCCCTTGGCTCTCTACAAAAGTACATATTCTATGTATTTGGATAGAATTTCAGGCAAGAAAACTAATTTCTCCTCAAACAGTTGACTTCCTAAACTATGAGCCATTTGTCCCCTGTGAGGCTTTGTCTGAGCACATGGCTTTGGCTTTGTAAGTAGCTCTTCTTATAAGACTTTCTGAATGGGATTTCCCTCTAGGAATCTACCCAACAAACAAAAACAAACAAACAAACAAATAAACCTGCTTTTTTGCTTTGTCTAGCTACACTGCTTTTCATAGGCACACGGAAATCCAGGTTCCTGGGACATCTCCAAGAATGTATTATCTCCACGAACTGCTTCTCAAATTAGCTTCTTTCCAATGTATTTGTTCTATATGTATACATAGGTGTTGTTGTTTTCACTAGTTAACAAGTGTTTCTTGAATTTGTGCTCAGTTTTCTGTTGCGTCTTGTAGTCATAAAAATATAAAGAGAAACAGGCCTCAACATGATTATACTTTCTTTGGGAAGATATGCTACTATTACTAATAAAAATAATGTCAATTAATCAATTTACAGTTTCAAATGTTTTTGAATACAGTGTCTTATACTGGGCAGTTTTTAAGAAAGTTCTAAGTAATTGACAAAGTAATATAATTCATGGAACGACAATGTAAAAATTATATTTTTGAGCTAACATTTAATTATCAAACTTTACAGTACATCAGAGTCACTTAGGAGAACCTGCTAAAATGCTCATTTTGGGCTGCATCCCTCACTAGGAACTTGGTTCAATAGGTCTTCACTGGGGAGAACAAATTTGTGGGGTTTTTTAATGTACATGCGATTCTGATGCAGGTGGTCCACAGACCCTGTGTGAAGGAACAGTTAATCCACGATAATCACAATTATTAATCACAATTATTAGCCAGCAACTGGTGAGTCCTAATGGCTTAATGTGGTGGTTCTCAAAGTGTGGTCCCAAAAGCAGAAGTTTAGCATCCATTGAGAACTTACTAGAAATGCTCAAATTCTTGGGCCCTATTCCAGACCTAAATCCAGAAATTCTAAGGGGAGGTCCAGCAGTCTGTCTTTCAATAAGCCCTCTGGGTGGTATGATGCATGTTAAAGGATGAAGAACCACTGATTTAAACAACTGGGATGTCTCCTTGGGAGAAGAAGAACTTGAGATATATTTGATGAAACTGAAATAGGGTAAATAAGTGAGATCGTCACTTCGTTACTCCCTATGAGCTGTAACTTAAGCTAGGGCAGGGTAAGGCATTAGCAGGAGCCTGGCCTGGCACAAGAAGTGAAGACTCAAAGTAAGGATTGCCTTATTGTGGCCATTCTCTGACTCCCAATGGTATCATTTGCCTGTAGGTTAGGAGTGTTTTCTTGCAAGCATATGCTCCTTGTCTACAACTTCAGATTTGGCCCAAACCAGTCACTTCTCTGCCAAAGCAAATATTATGGTGAGCTTCTTTTGGTGCCTAGGGGCCCCCTGGACAGCCATACTGCTGACTTGCCCTTCTCTAACTAGGAATTGATCAAATTGGGCATAAAAGGCATAAAGACAGCTCAGCAAAATCATCTTGCTTGTCCTTTTTGTGCTTCTTCTAGAAAGGGATTCTTCTTAGTCAAACCTTTTCCAAATCACTTTCTTTAAAAAAAAATGTTTTGGTATGTGGTTTTTTTTTTCTCGATTCCAGAGAGAGAGAGATCAATGGTGAGAGAGAATCATTGATTTTGGTGGCTTCCTACATGCCCCCTACTGGGGATCAAACCTGAAATCCAGGCATGTGACCTACTGGGTATCAAACTGTGACCTCCTGGTTCATGGATTGACTCTCAACCACTGAGCCACAACAGCCAGGCCCAAAGGGTTTTCAACATTAGGTCCATTGGTTGGTAAGTTTGAATAGCTGTTTTATTTCTATCACCACTCTCAAGAACCTCAGTGTTTCTTTGATTGGATTTATTCAGGTTACCATCTTCTATAGCATTCACTTCAGTCAGTCTATCAGAAATTCTGGTCTTTATGAGGATTGGGCAACTTTCCCTGTTGAGCAAATCTTTAGAATTAGAGACGTTAGAAATGGATCTTTGCCAGGCAGGAGAAATGGTAAACTTCACAGTCTTAGTAGCACAGTAGACCTCTTAATGAGGTCTTCGGAGCCTTAGCCTTGGCAGCACTTCATGGGTTGTTGGGAGAAGCTGGGCCTCCTAGTGGAGACCAGCTGCCAGGATTGCCCTCCAGCATGCTTTTCTCAGCAGTAGCACTCAAGGAAGCTGCAGAGACCTTTGCTGGTCTTCAGGATTTCTCGAGGCCTGGGAATGGTGTCTGGGAGGCAGCTGCTCTTCAGAGCTCGACTCTTCAGGAGAGATCTCTGACATTGAAGAGATTTCTTGCTGGTGTTAAGGCTGGTGTTGGGGCTTCCTCTTGGACCAATAAAGGTGTCTGGTGGGGGTGGGGGGGGGATCTGCTCCTTGGAACTGCCTCCCTTCTTACAGGCATTCTCTGAACCCAAGAAAATGTCCTGCTTGTCTTCAGGCCTCCCCAAGCTCTGGAAGGGCATCGTATAGGCACAGCTTCTGAGATATTTCTTCAACAGCTGTGTTCTGTGAGTCAGAGAAAACTTGGTGCTTGACCTTAGGCCTCAACAAAGATTTGGAAGGATGGTTGGGAGCAGAACCCACATCAACCCACCTCTCAAGATCAAAACTTTCTAAACCTGAGATTTGCTGTACTACAAACGTCATGGAAGATTGGAAAGGACCATGGAAGATGGCGTCTCCATAGAAATGCCTCCATTGACTACTACTACAAACGTCATGGAAGATTGGAAAGGACCATAGAAATGCCTCCATTGACTATAGCACTGTCTGGACCTGAGGAGATTTACTGGGCTTTATTTCACACCAAGGAGGAAGCAGGACATCTGGGAGGCAGTAGCACCACAGAAACGCACCCATGCTGACAGCGCTCCCTCAGAGATCTTCAGTCTTCAGAGACTTTTAAAGATCATTTGCTCTAGTGAGGCCTCACAGAAGGCTGGGAAGGACATCTTGGAGGCAGGTCCACACTAGTGGCTCCCATAACAGCAGGACTCTGTGAACCTGAGGAGATTTGCAGGACTTGATGCTTTTTCAACAACTAGGAAGGGCATTTGGGGGACATGGGCTCCACAGAAATGCCCTTCTCAGTAGCAGTGCGCATTGAACCCAACATGAGACCCCCCCGCAAAGGCTGGGAATGAAGTCTGGGTGGCAACTCAGGGCCTGAAGAGACTTGCTGCTCCCCTGTCCTTCTCACCAGGGGCGGAGGCCACTCTGTCTGAGAGGCAATCCTCTTTTAAGTATGGCACCTGCGGTGGCATTCCAACTTTGTTTTATGTCACACTGTTGGACACTTACAGTTCAGTCAAGGATATAAAAGAGGCCGAGGAACCAGTGTTTGTCCAGCCATGAAATAGACCAGTTAAGCTGAGGCCTAGAGAGAGGCACTCTCTCTTCCCGGCGAAGCACCCAGAGGACAGAATGGATAGGTTATAGTGCTGCTGTTGCAGCTGCTGCTTCCTTCATCATTTATTGCTACGATCAGCTCCAGTGTGGGATGCAGCCATGGAATTCTGCTCAATAGCCCCAGAACTGCCCAGGTTAGGATTGCTGCAGACGGAAGAGCATTTTGCCCCTCAGAGCGGCATCCTGACATTAATGTATCCGTAAGACATGAATTTAGAGTGCAAGTTATTTATATATGTTGACAAATTTAATTTATTTACCTATCGGTAAACTGTATAATCTGTGAAAGTAAACCTACAAGAATAACAGAAGACTTACTATGGGACTGCTATTCTTTTAAGCACTTCTACTTGAGGTATTGTATTATGAATTTTCATAAGAACTCTGTGGCAGCCTTTGTAGCCTTAGCACTTTTGATGTTTTGGGCCTGATCATTATTTGTGGTGGGAATGTCCTGTGTACTGTAATTTGCTTAGCAGCATGCCTGGCCTCCACTCACTAGACTCCAGTAACATCCCCCAGCCCAGTTGTAAATACCAGAAATGTCTCCAGACACTGTCACATGTGCCTTAGATGACAACATTGCCTCAGTTAAGAACCACTGTCCTAGGAGGAAGGCATACCTGCCAGCCCTTTTTACTGGTGAAAAAACTGAAGATGAAAAAGATTAAGTATTTGTCCAAGTCCAGGCAGCTATCAAGAACTTGAGATTTAAAGCTTGTCTGAACTCTCAACCACCGTTCTATACGTCACCGAGTAATTATCTCTTTTAACATCTGTAGTCCTACCAACTCTCTTAAGATCCTTCCAGCAGCCTCGGAGCCTCCTGATGTTCATGGGCAGATAGGAGATTTTGCATTTTCAGGGCCAAGATCCCTGGAAGATCAGTCACACATGTCTATCCCTCCTTTAGAAAGGCAAGCAACTGTGCAAATCTCTTTAATGTTGTTTCTACCCAGAATTGGGGGGAAGCCTAACTTTGTCACAACCAGAGAACATTTTTAATAACCTAAGTGAGAGGGGATGGCTTTGCTGTCACTCCGTGTTTAACAAGGTCAGTGAGGTAGATTTGCCAGCCCTATTTAATGCTTGATGACTCACTTCCTAAGGCCTCGGATGCTTTTTTATGCTACAGGTGTTATAAGGATCAAGGAGTTGGCATTTGCCAAATGCCTGAAGATCTTGAACACATTATTCTTCTACAGGCTTTTCATTCAGTTGCTGACCAGAAGGGACATAAAACTAGAAGCTAAACTTGTTCATCAAAACCAGTATATAAAAAGCAAGGAGTTTTGGCTTTAGAAGGTGCTACCAAATACCACCCTTCTTCTCAACTGTGCGGAACTCTAGGCAAGAGGGGGAAAGTACACACAGGTATTGAATCCAACATGACAGCAGTCACCTGCTCTTTGTTTAGGACTTTATGAATTTACTTGATAGATTGCTGGCTCTTTGGGATTCTATGCTTCTCAAAACAGACTTTTCTTTAGTTTCATTTTTTTCTGGGTAATTTCATCAGTGGAATTGCATTTATGCTCCAGAAACATGCTCTCTCTAATTCTCATAATCCCAGCTCAGTAAACAGGTTGTACTTGTTATTTCAAACCCATTTTCCTGCCAGATTACCATTGCCAATGCTTTATTCATTATAGGCTCATTAATTAAATGTGTGCATTACCTCATCAAGCTAGTCTTTACCATAAGCCTGCAAGATATGTCATTGTCATTGACAAGCTGGCAAGTAGAGATTTACAAAAACCCTCCAGATCACAGTTCCATGCCCTGCATTTGCTTTGAAAACCCTTCTTATCCCACATATAAAGTGACAGCCTCAACAGCAAGGCTAAATTATTTTATTGAATTCCCACCAGTGAACCAACACTGATCTGTGACTTTTGTTGGAAACTTATTTATGCTTATTTAATAAATGTTATGTTAACTCTTTAGGGTTAAGAATTTGGTTTAAATCTTCTAGAGGTGTTTTTAATCAGTTTGATGGATGTATGGATGATTAATGGTGAGGAATGTGGGAAAAGAAATAGGGCAAACAGAGACCAAGCTTGTTTTGGCCTTGACAATCCTATTTGTCAAGCATCCAGACATTCATCTTGACTCCAGGAAGTCGCTTGGGGCCTTCCTGCCGCTCACCTTCAGTCCACAGGTGCCCGTATCTCACAAGGGCGAGGAAGGGGCGGGTGGTGAGCTCAGTGGGTAAAGCACTGGACTCAAATGGCCCATGTCCTGATGGCACATGGCAGGGGCCAGCCCCCACTGTTGGAGTGGGAGCTCTACTCTAACGTGACCCAACCACGACTGCTCCTCACATCAGTGATTTATAAGCCATGGGAAAACTCCAGTGCTGCCCATTCCGTGGAATGCTTCAAGGAGAAGTCTCTGACTGAAAAGAATCATATATTATCTTTTATGGATAAACAAACTTAATAAAAGGTCAGTCCCAAGTTGGATGGACTATCAGCAAAAGCCCTCACAGGGAAGGATTTATAATAAGCTGGGAGGAGGATGCATAGGGCTGTTAGTTTGACTCTTATCCCCATATATCCCTCTTTGCTCCCATTTCAAGTGGGTAGCCAGGCCTTTCTCCTTGGCTCACTCATGGGGATTTGTGTTGCGGGCAGAGGGCAGGCATTTCTTCAAGAAAACTCCCTTCCCATCTTTGGTTTCCTACCGCACCAGAACTGCTCGTGGCTATATGCAGGGGAGAGGAGCTGAAGATCAGAAGAACAAGATGAAGAAGATCCTACCCCTATGTAGGCCAAGGTTGAGAAACAGACAGTTTCTGTGAGAAGTGGGACTGATGCTTCATTCTAGTAGTGACACCCATAGGTGGCGAGGCCGGTAGATATCCTTCCTTGGGAGGAAATGAGGTGATAAAGGAAATGAAATGCTCTGTTGAACAGCATGAACTATGAAGCCAGGCTGTCTTGATTAAAATCCCAACTCACCTTTTGAAGCCATTGGGCCTTAGTTCTCTGTGCCTCAGTTTACTTATCTATAAAATAGCAATAGTAATAAAAAGATCTCATAGAATGCATGTGAGGATTAAATAAGTCGATTCATGGAAAATAGAACAATGTCTGCTGCATAGTGAGTCCTCCATAAATATTAGCTGCTACTATTATTCATATTTAAAGCCAATAGACAGCCCTATGAACAATTTTGGAAGAAAATCAGCAAAAAACTCTTGCCTTCTAGGGCCCATATGTGCTTGGACAGCACAAATACTGTGATTACCATCTTGGGCTGAAGACAAAACAGCCCTTCACCCATTTTTCTGGGCCTCATATTAGCTTCCAGGATTCAGGAGA
>NW_006383011.1:1074650-1083475 GCF_000327345.1 Myotis davidii | reverse complement strand
GCAAAGAAGAGTAAATCAGATATTCCTTAATTTGAAGACAAGAAATATGTGACATGTTGTGCATATTTGAGGGGTTTTTATGTTTTTTTTAAAGAACAAGCAAATAATTTATTATTTTTATTGAATTTTTGAGGTGACAATGATTAATAAAATTATACAAGTTTCAAGTGTACAACTCTATAATACATCATCTGTATATTGCATCATGCATTCACCACCCAAGGTCAAGTCCTCTTCTGTCACCATTTATCCCTTCTTTACCCTCTTCTACCTCCCCCCACTCCTCTTTCTCTCTGGCAATAGCCATACTATTGTCTGTCTTTTTATTTTTTTGCTTACTTCCTTCATCTTTCCACCCAGCCCCCAACCCCTCCCCTCTGATAGCTGTCTGTCTCTTCTCTGTATCTTCCTGTTCTCTGTGAGTCTGTTTTGAAATTATTTGGTTTGTTTTTTTGGAGATTCATTGCAAATTTCTTACTAAACCATTAGTAATTGGCCACCTGTCTATTCTCTTTTTATATAAAGCAAAGTCAAGGTATCACTGAAGACATTTATTGGCATAGGCGCCAACTTACAGAGAAATCTGATAATCGCCAATAATGCAATCCAGGAGACAGTCTTCAGTGCAAGAAGAAATAAAAGGGGGTTTTTGTTGTTTTGAGGAAAATGAAGGCCAAGTGCCGTGAGGAAATAAGGGTCATTCACAGCGATGTTAACATGGAGGGCAATATCTTCTACAGATGTGCTGGGGGGACTAGATATCCGCATGCAAAAGAGTTGGGCCCTTATCTTACATCACCTAAAAATATCAACTCAAAATGGATTAATGATTCATTTTAGTGAATGTAATATTCAAAGCTATAAAACTCCTAGAAGAAAACATAGGAGAAAAGCTTCATGGCATTGGATATGGCTATTCCTCCCCTCAAAAAATTAATAAAACTCCATATAATCTAGCAATTCCACTTCTGGGAATATATATAAAGTAATTGGAGGAAGGTTCTGGGAGATATTTGCATAGTAGTGTTCATATCAGCATTACTCACAATAGCCAAAAGGTAGAAACAACCCAAATGTCCATCAATGGACAGATGGATAAAAAAAAATGTGGTATATACATAGCATAAAATATTATTCAGTCTTAATAGGAAGAAAATCTTGTCACATGCTACAACACGGATGAACATGGAGGACCTTCTGCTAAGTGAAATAAGCCAATCACAAAAAGACAAATATTGCATGATTCTACTTACATGATGTATTTAGAGTAGTCAAATTCATAGAAACAAAAAGTAGACTGATGGTTACCAGGGGCTGAAGCGACAATAGGGTGGTGAAGGCCTGGGGCAGGGGGTGGGGAGTGAGCTAGAGGGGGCTAATGGGGAAAGGGGGGAACATATGTAATACTTTCAATATTACATATGTTCAATAAAGATGAAACATTTTTAAAAATAAAGCTTAAAAAATAAATAAACTGTACATTTAAAAATGGTTAAGATGGTTAAAAACATAGGAAAGATCAATTGTAGGAGTCAAGCCACCTAAGATTCTATGGGAAAGCAAGCAAGGTGTATAGCTATAGTGATAAAGCCAGTAGAACAGAAACTACTGGTTTTCTCTTCTCTCTGGCTTATTCATGTTGTCTATAGGCTGTGTGGATTGTGTGCAGAGCCTCATTCAGGAAGGTCTGCAGGTGGCATTTCCTGAAAGCAAATTCTGTGCTGACAAAGACAGTGTACAGGAAGCTTAGTAGGGGTCAGGATGGACTTGGGGTCCAGGGCCTGCCTTTATATTGCACTGCCTGCCCCACCCCTCCATAGCCATTGAACGAGAGTGCCCCTGGGAAGGGATGTGCCTTCACTGGGTGGCTCTGACCTTCAGCAGAGGCATTTCCAGAAACTGTCTGCCAGTGGAGAACCTGTCAATGGACAACCTTCCCAACAGCTGGGGAAGTAGCTCCTTCAGTGCAGCACCATCCAGAAATCATGGTAGAAGCAACAGTCCCTGCCCAGACCCAGGTTCATTGATGATAGCTGAGGTAGAGTGAAGGGAGCTGCAGGTATCAGTGGTGCTCTTACAACAGAGAAGGAGAGGCACTGCAGGACTGGATGAAAGAAGGTGAAGAGATTAGCCTAAGAACTCATATGCATAGCCCATCTACATAGACAACAGTGTGGTGATGGCCAGAGCAAGGGGGACGGCAGGGGCTGGGTGGAGGTGGGTAAAGGCAGGGAAATGGGATAATCTGTAATAGTGTCAACAATAAGTTTAAAAAAAAAGTGGGGAAAAAAAAGACCAGCTGGAAGTTCCATCCATGGACTTCCTTCCTTCCTTTCTTTCTTCCTTCCTTCCTTCCTTCCTTCCTTCCTTCCTTCCTTCCTTCCTTCCTTCCTTCTTTCCTTCCTTCCATCCTTCCTTTCTTCCTCCCTTCCTCCCCTTCTTTGCTTCTTTCCCTTATCCTTTTCTTCCTACCCTATCTCTCTCCTTTTGTCTTACCTGTGTTCTACAATCATAGTTTTAAACTAAATGACATTCATCCCCAAACTGGTCTTCCTACCTGTACGCTCTCATACTGGACACAGACATGCCAGGAGTTAAATGTCATATTAAATGATGTCTAGACATGTGGCTTTGCTCACATGGACTGTCAGGTCTGCTGGCACAGAGTGGATGCTTGTTAATTGTTTGTTAACTATTCAATAGAGTCACATGGAAATAGGACTAAATTGAGAAATCACTAATGGTTCTTTCTCTCTAAATTTAAGTAAACACCTTCTAACTAGCTGGTTAGTGCATAATTAACATTAGTGTACTTAGAATGGTGAAAGTAGTTCTGTATATATTTCGTGAGCCTTTCCTCCTCTTTCCCCTGAGATTACCACATTTCTTGATGATATGAACTCAAACAAGTCCATGTTTACTTTAATTTCAGAAAAAAATAAGTTTTGCTCAAGAGCTTAAAGGGAGATTTCAAAGGTTTATTAAAACTTTATGTCTAAAGCCATAAAATTAAAAAGATAATGGCTGCAAGTTTAATACCTGAAAGGAATTCATATCATATATAAGTTCTCATTTATTAACTAACATAACAAGTCAAATGTAGAAGTTAGCAAATATCGAAGTAAACTGTAATTTTCATCTCTATAACAGCACTTCATGCACCTAGGCCTACTGTGGGCTCTAGCATTTGGAATATGGGGAGTGATATTTTTCTTTTCTTTTAAGAAAAATAAGGACATAAAAGGAAGATACTTCCAGAACTGACAATATATGATTCTCTGTTTTTTACGTTTAAGGATAATCCAGAGCAAAATCTTCTTTCCTGAATCTCTCCATAAAAGTATTGTAAAAATTACCTCTAATACCTCCAAATAGTCTTGGTATTCTCCAATTTAGGGAATCCTATGATTAAGTTTAAGTAAGTAGTCAAACTTGTCTAGTTGATTTTAAATATTCTTTTTATGATTAAATGTAAAACCTAACAGAGCTGAGAGTAAATCTTGACTACACCACTCTGGGCTATATGATCTTGGGCAGGTTACCTAACCTCTTTATACTTCTATAAAATGATACTATTGCTCAATTCATAAAAGTGTGATGAGGATATAAGTTGCTTAGTGCAATACCTGGCACGAAGGAGGGCTATAGATGAACATTAATTATCAGTATTAACATTAGCATTCTTGTTATTATTAAATAAAGAAATGGGATTAGGTATTCCTGCAGGTCCCTTTCAGTTTTAAAATGCTATGAATTCATGTTCCAGACTAAACTGATTTAAGATTTGAAAAACTTTAAATAAGATAATCTGTTGGGGGAATTAGCCAACTCCACATATATTTAACTTAGAAAAATTGTCTATCATTGACTTTTGAAGGAGCACAAAGCAAGAGTCCAAGCCATTGTTCAAAGCAATTTCAAAGATTACCATTCAATGCCATGTCACAAACATGTATCTCATTAAATAAAATATAATCCACTTATTTAGAATTGCCTTTAGGCAAATGGTCATGCTTTAAAAACATTTATCCTACTTGTAAAACCATGCTTTTACCTTTGGGGTTTCAGTCTGACTCAATGACAAGGGCATAATCTTGTATACTCTTTACTAACATCTCTAAAACCAGTGACTTTCCTCTTGAACCCATGAGAACCCAGTTGTGAAAATCAACTTGGAACATTCTAGCAAAAGGGAAAATATGAAAGGAAAAACATACACACACGCACACACATACACATATTTTTAGATGTGTGTCTGTGTGTGCACATGTGTGTGTGTACCTACACACACAGTTTCGGGAAGCTACACTCCTACACATTGAAGGCCTTAATTTTCTTTGAACCACAATCAGAATAGCCTCAGAATAGCATCAGTCCAGGTTCCACGATGTCCCTGGGCAATGCTGCTGAGCTCCTGACAACTTACTTCAGGACTCAACAAAAGTCGTGGCAACTTGCTGGTGGAGTTTCTCAAAGCCACAGCAGTTCTTTCTTGCTTTTAATGAAATTCCTTTCTATTTCTCCAGGTATGACTCCCCTTGGACCAGCAGGGCATATTTTCTCCTTGAGTTAGGACAGCTTATGACAAATAATGATGAGGAATCAATAGACAGGAGGGAAATATTGGGTGAGAGGCTGAATGAATCTCTGAGATAAATTATTGACCATCGGCACGGCCAGTTCTCCTTTCACTTATATGTTCGTATTCCATCTCACTAACAACCTGAAAGAAAATCAAATATTTTGTTTGGGGGCTTCACTAATATCAGCAACTTTTACTATCTTAATGGCATTTTTATTGATCTCAGCTTTAATGGGAGCTGTATATATTTGATGTTGGTCATTTAAAGTAGAGGTGAGTAATAGACTTCCCCACTGAGGATCATAAAGCAGGCCCTTGTCTGGCAAGCATGGGAAGCAAATAGAAGACAGCATTTAATCTACTGTTCTACGGCTGTTATCAGGGACTGAGATGAAGAAAAAATTAAAATGTAAAGCTTGGAGCTTCCCCACCCCCTCGCTCCCCGCCCCCACTCCATTTCCTACCCACCTTCACCCCTCCCCAAGCTGACTCCTGGGCACACTGGTCATCAGCAGACTAACAACAAAAGGCCATTGGCGCAATGACCTTGGCTGTGGCATCACGCACTGAAGGAAAGAAATGAAGCCATTAGACTGAGGCAGGAGAACAGGTTATAAATCAAGCCATTTCCAATAAGCTGCCGTAATGGCCATCCATCATTGCCAGCCCGGCACACAGCAGACCATGGAGACACTGGCGCTGCTCAAGCTGAGACATAAACAATAATAATCCGGGCTTGATGTTTCAGCCCTTCAGGAAATTTAGGGACATTTGCTTTTCTTTTGTTTGTCAGAGGTGATATTTAAAGCATACGATGTAATAAATAGAGGGTAGGTGACACATTGGTACAGTCTACAAGCATTGCATTCTGGGTGTGATTAAAGGGAGAATAAAAAGTTGAATTCCAAAAATAGCCACTGCTTCTGGAATAAAAGAGCCTCCCCCCCCCCCCAACAAATAAACAAAACATCACAGTCTTCTAGATGTTTTGGAAATAGGCTGATAGGGCTCATTGCTTTGAGACTTATAGCAGTTTATGTCTGAGTAAAACACAATAATACTGGGTCATGATTTTGCTTGTATAAGAAAGAAAACTGGACCAGTGATTTCAATGTGTATTGCAGCCAGGTTAGAAGTGGTTAATTGGAAGTAGGCATGTAGAAGCTGTGCTTTTTAATAATATCATATCGTTCACTTCCAGTGGACAATTCACTATGGCACATGACCTTATGGCAGAGATTTCAAAACAATGTTGTCAACACTGTAAGTGCACTCAAGATTGTTTACTGTGACTTTGTGGGTAGGAGGGGGGAAGCCAGGCAAAGAACTAGCTGTTCTAGTATATCTGAGTTTTTCTGACAGTCTTTAAAATGATTTCCTCAGGTTATTAGGATTTTATTTCAAAGCTGTGCCCATCAGATATTGCCAGCCAGCATGTCTTTCCGGCTTTCTCATTTCTATTCTACAACGCTTGCCCATCTCTATCTTGATTTGATTACACAGAATATCCAGTCCATATTTTTATTTTATATTATATTCTACCCTGCGGATTATAATGCCAGTCCTCAAAAATATATTTCAGATCATTAAAAACAGTTAAAAGAATTGGATGGTCTTCAAATTCACAAGATGATCCTATGGATTAGGATGAAATTTCAAAGCACTTGGTAATGTATTAGAGTGGACTTGTCTTATATCCCAAAGCCAAGAACAATTAAAGTAAGCATAATTGAGAGACATGTTGTGACAACAGAATGTCCCAAAGAGGAATTTTTGGAAACATTAGGGAGGAACTATAACTTTCCTATCTACCAGTAATCAATCATTGTACTTTTAAAGCTCCAAATGTATGCAATAGCTACAATGCAAATACATAAAGTTAAAGTCCAATCAAATAGTGTAGTAATTGGAGCAAATATGAGTGATGTATGGAAACTTCAATACACTTCAACAAAAATAAACCAGTTTAGAGCCAGTTAAGGTAATTCAGTCTCATTTACTTTCTTTCCATCCTAACTTAATTGTCATAAAAAAGGAAAACATCCACCTAGATTCTTATACTTTGGTGAACCATCAGCATCAAAATAGAATGAATGTTTTAATTATATTTTCAGAACTGAGTAGGGTAAGGTGATGTACTCTACCATGGATCAATGTAGGCAATAACCATTTTTCTTTCTGGTTGAAATATAGGATTGCCAATTGCATGTTTGGGAACTGATTAAAATAGCTGAAGAAGCTGCAGATGCTCAATCAGATGCATTTAAATACATATTTTGATTCCAAGTATGCCTGGAACATTTGTTTAGAATGAGTCCATCTTTTCTGACAATTTTTAAGAAAATATTTTTCTTAAAAGAAAAGATGCCTTTTGGCCTCCTTGGCATGAAGACAGAGTCTGTCCAACTACTGGCAGGGGGAACTGGAGTTGAATTTTTTCCCCTTCTTTTTGTGGTACCCTATCAAATTCGCCCCTTCACCTAAACTAGGGAAGCCTAACTAGGTTTTTCTCAGACTTTTCATGAAAGTTGGCATTGAATTTTTTAATGGTTTGTCTAAATATTCTTATAATTAAGCATCTGAAGATATTTTAATACAAACATAATAGATTTGTTTTCTCATGAGCTGCTATTCAATTAGTCATTTATAATAAATATTTATGTGTTTATAAATAAGATATTAATTGCCTGAAATGACATTTTAATGTGGTGCTAACCATCAGTGAAATGCTGCATCGCATGAGGCTGCATCACAAAGTGTTTTGGAAGTTCTGCTGCTGCATGGGTACCACCAAGCGGCCTAAGGGTGGTGGGGAATTCTGGGGCTCTGGGCGTGTTTCTAGGGCTACTCTCGGACAGAAGCAAAGCCCCTTCCGATGACAGGATTGTTAGAAATGCCAAGCCAGGAACAACTCAACGACCTCCCTCCTTTTCCTTCTACGCAGAAACTCTATCAGAAATGGGAGCATCGAGGCTATTACTAAGGATCACTCACTGGAAGATTCCATATCCCCTCTGAGGCACTTGTCCCAAGGCCTTCCCTTTCCCGTTGTCTCTGCCCTCTGCGTGTTAGACCTTCCAGAAAGAAAAGGACAAAGGCTGGACTGATATCCGGGCCGCTAACAGGTTGTGCAACTGGTTGTCTTGTGCCAAGGCCAGATGGGATTACGCAATGGCAGATAAGAAAGAAAAGATCGTAAACAGCCTCAACTAAGTTCTGTTCTGGATAAGAAAGAAAACAAAAGGCCAAAACCGGTTTGGCTCAGTGGATAGAGCGTCGGCCTGCGGACTGAAGGGTCCCAGGTTCGATTCCGGTCAAGGGCATGTACCTGGGTTGCGGGCACATCCCCAGTAGGGGATGTGCAGGAGGCAGCTGGCTGATGTTTCTCTCTCATCGATGTTTCTGACTCTCTATCTCTCTCCCTTCCTCTCTGTAAAAAATCAATAAAATACATTTAAAAAAAAAAAAAGAAAACAAAAGATAAAGACTTAATGATAGCCTGGTGAAACTTCTTTTTAGACTGAGTATCTGTCTATCCCTTACCTGCCCAGAAGCAAATGGAACCTCTATGGGCCTCAAAATCTCCATCTGTGAACTATGAAAATAAATGTATGCTATTTACATATTTTTTTAGGGACGCTAATGAGAGCAACAGTTTAATTTTATTTATTCATTAATGGGTCCAACTCATAAACTTCAGCCATCTGCTACAAAGATTCAATTAACTAATTGTTATATCCCAGTTTGCAATTATAATACATTATGGAAGTACTAAAATGGTGGAGGGCAGCAGGGTACTTGAGCAATGTTGGATTTTTAATTTTTTTTTTTGGAAGAGTATATCACACTTTTGCTTTCCACTTATCTTCAGGCAAATTTGAATTTTGTGATTCTTCTGTGTTAAGTAAAAGTAAGTGTACCCAATGGGCAATGACAGATTTTGGTTACCGGCTTAGCTTTAGTGTGTACCATCTGGTGCCTTGAATCAATTTTCGAGTAATGTTGAGCCTCAGTTTCCACATTTAAATGTAATGTGAAGTTGGATTAGATGCAGGTTCTGGTAGAAATTTTAATAACATCTTACATTTATTTATTTAGCTTTTCATGATTTAATCTTGATTATTTATATTTAACTTGATTATTAATATATGTTCCACTTTTCCCCCCATTGACCTTTTCTAGACCATCCCCGCCCACCCTCAACCCCAGGCCTTCACCACCCTACTGTTAGTATCCATGGGTT
>NW_006383011.1:1063763-1074602 GCF_000327345.1 Myotis davidii | reverse complement strand
CACCCCCACCTCCCTCCTTCTTTCTGAGGTTCAACATCCTGATTATTTAAAAAGGAATCCAAAAGGCAGGGATTGAAGGTAGGCCTCATAAACTCCACTTTGACAAATGAGAATAATGAGGCTCAGAAGAGTCAAGACTCTTATGTGTGTTCATTGTTTTTCTGACTATAAAGTATGTCCCAAATGCATGCTTTCTAAGTAGGTGGTTTCCAAAAACTCTTTTCAGCTCAAAACATCCATATTTCTAATTGATTCTTTTGTCCTTTGACCATTTCTGTGGCAGAGTGCTCTGAAGGGTTTTCCTGTTTCTGTCCTCATTGAAAGTTTCTGTTTTTCACTCTAAACAGCAGCATTTATTGTCAAGGATGGAATTGAGCTAATAATATGGGTCCCAGAGAAAGACAATGAAGAAAGGGTGGAAATTTGCTGGGTATATTTGACATCAATGATATTATAGTTGAGAATGCTGGCATTATGAGTATTTGAAAATGTTTTGGGCTGCTGCTAAACCTCATTATTTATAATTCATTTCTTGTGAGTTGAGTCCCAGTATTCAACGTGCAATCTGCCAATTGCATTGTATCGAGTTTCATAAAAGAAGGCAGTAAACATACAGATACCTGTTGCACAGTCCCCTAGAAACCAATCCTCTGTGTAGTGCTCTATGAAATTCTGTTTTGATTAGGTTGTTACATCTGGGACAGAACTGCAAATAGTGTTTGGCGGAGGAAAAATGTGGGCCTGTATAATGCTGAGATTAAAGTCTGTCCAATAATACAAGCATGTCAGCCGGGACGGGTCCTGAATTTATAGCGGAAAGGCCACTGAGTGAGGATTCATCACACAGGTTCAAGGGAGGGAGTGGCAATTACTTTGGGACCTTTTGTGATAATACTGGATGGACCCACTGAGAAAGCGCCATATTTAATCTATTTTCTGCTTAAATGGACAAAGAACTAGTAAATAAAATAGGAACGAATGCCATTGGGCCAGAAGGCAGAAAAGAGGAAGCTGGGAGGGGAAAAATGACCTCATGCCGCAGATCCTCTGCACTTCTAATTTTTATGACCCTGTGATGTGAGAGTCTAACTAATAGGCTGACTTCTCAGGGTATTTCATGCTCTATGCCTTACGTAACTCTTTCAGATGGCAAATGACATGGCTTAAACTGCCATGCAGAAGCAGAAGGTAAGAAGTGAGTTAGTGAAAGTAATGGATTCTTGAATTAATGGGTTTGAGCAGGAACACATCCTTGGTGGTGAATCGAGCTCTGATGCCTTATGTATCTGTAATTCTCCAGCAGGATGACTTCCCAATTAATTACTTTCTTGATCAAACACTGTGTGGTTGGATGGGTCTGAGAGAAAGGGAATGAAAAATCATCACTTCCTAAAAGGAGATTCAGTAAATTTGGTACCCATACGCCATGCACAAGGCTGTTTGTAACAGGTTGCATTATCTCTCAGATTTACAGGTCTAATAAGCATAATTGACAGATCCTGCACATGACCACAGGTGGGAACAGCTGGTGGGTACTTGCCAAGAGCAACACATTTAACCAGCTGCCAGTGGAGCTTGCCAAAGAGGGGTCACCATGGAGCAGCTGATCTGTCGCTAGCATTTCCCGATTGTCACCTGCTAGCTAATGTTACAGTAGGTCCTAACTTAATGGGAAGGAGGGAGGTAGGAAAGTTTGCACATCCATCCTGAGCATCACACCATCCAGAAAATGTCTTTGGACAAGAGGGTTGTTACTTTGACTATGGCGATGTATCAACATAGTGATCACCATCAGCATCAATCTGACTTTCTTAGCTGTGGTCTCTCTTACAAAGATGAACCATCTGATTACTAGAGAGCCTCCAGGAGTGATGCTTTTGTCAAATGAGCAATCCAGAGGCCTCCAAAGTGATGATTTGTCTTGTAAACTGTAATTGTGGTCCTTTGAAAAGAGTTTGATTTTCTAGGTTTCAATAATTAGCTTAAATCTTAATAACATGGCATAAGTGTAATATCTATGTTTGCTGCAGGAAAACTGAAAGTTACCTCATGTAGAACACCCTTCGTACATTTCACATCTCATTCTCATTACCACCTCCTCCTGTGTTTAGCTTTCTCTCCTACAACTTCATAATGTAGTGATCCCAGCCCAATTTGACCCAATTAGTGATTGAGGCAAAACACAGAATTAGTGTACTATCCCATATAATAAAAGTGTAATATGCAAATCAACCGAACAGTCGAACAACTGGTTGGTGGGGGGCAGGGCCAGCCAAGGCATGTGCCAGCAGGCAGAGAGAGGAGACAGCGATGGGGCGGGAGATGGCGGGGGGGCAGGGGGGCCGGGCAGTGGTGACCAGTGGCAGTGGAGGGCAGATGGGGGGGCGGGGCCCTCCTATCACCTCCTGCAGAGGGAAGCCAGATTGCAGGTTAGGCCCACTTCCTAAGCCATCAGTCAAACATCCCCTGAGGGTTCCCAGACTGCGAGAGGGCGCAGGACTGCAAGAGGGCACAGGCCGGGCTGAGGGACCCCCAAGTGCATGAATTTTCATGCACTGGACTCTAGTAATTAATAAAATGCCTTGCTTTCTATTAATGACACATTGTACACATTGTAAAACATGTCACATAAGGTACTGACTGAGATGGAGCTTCCCTTCACAGGAATTCACTTAACCATTCTAATCTGACCTCTTCTGTGACCACTTACTTGGATAGAATATACTAAAGAGCAGAGAGCTGGCAATCTCTCTGTCAGTTGTATTTAAAACATAACCCTGGTTTGGTGCCCAGGGTGAAGACTTCCTAGATGCTGTGAAGCCATTTTACACAATACTGACCTAACAATAATACCCAATAGGCTGTTCCCTCTGCTTGGATTACAATTGTTTTCTTTACCTAAGACCTGACACTCTGGAAAACTCCATTTCCTGCTACTCCTCCATACATTGGTCAAGAGTTACACAGGATTCCTCAAACACTGTGGCCGATGCTTGTAACTGTCCCTTATCAGACCTGCTTCCCTCCTTCCATAATAATTTAAATTTCAGGGGCTGTGCAGGTCCTGTAAGAAACTACATCTCCCAGGCTTCTTTGAAACTTGATGTTAATCTTAGCAAATGGGATGTGAGTGGAAATGATATGCACAGCTCCTAGGTCATGTATGGGAAGAGGAAATTCCTACATTCCACTTCTCTTTCTTCTTTCCCATGGGCTGGAACTTAGCACTAGTGCTGAAGATTGCTGGCAAGTAGCAAACAAAGAAGGAAGGAATCTGAAACCCTGTTGACCTCATGGAGCAGTGCTGTCTGCTGACTCCGGACAGCCTGCCTACATCTGGACAGAGTAATAAACACAAGGCTATCTTGTTTGAGTCACTCTTATTTCAGTAGTCTCTTTATTACAACCGCTTAGCTTTATACCCTAACTAATAGATACCTTCCTCTTTCCGGCATCCATATCTTTGTTTCTGCCACTCTCTTTTCCTGGAATGTCCTTAACTATTCAGTGACCACCTACTTGCATGAGGTTCTCCCCTGGCTCCTCTATGTGAGTGCAGAATTTTTCACAGCTTCGGCTGTTTCTTAAGTTCTGATCACAGTGGATAGTGGAGAGTTCTGTGTCATGTCTCCAGTTAGATCATTGAGTTTCTCAAGGTGAAGAGTGAAGTCCTTTTATGCCAGAACCTGGGATGCCCATGAATACTTGTTGAAATAACAACAGTAATAATAATAATAATAATAATAATAAGCTGCAGTCATTTTAAATTGTACAGTTCTATAGGTTTCATATACTGTTTTTAAATAACTTTAATAGTCATGTGTTTCCCACTTCATTTTTTAAAATCTTTATAATTAAGAGTATTACAGATGCCCCCCTTCCCCCCCCATTATCCTTCTCCACCTGGTGCCCGCCTGGGCCCCAGACCTTCACCACCCCATTGTTTGTGTCCATAGGTAATGCACACATGCATGTTTTTGGTTAATCTCCCCCCCCCACCCTTTTCCTCTGAGATTCGTCATGTTGTGGCAGAATGCACTGGAGAAGGATCAGCCAGCACGCTGAGGGAGGAAGGTTTAACCTTTATTTATTTCGCAGATCTGCTGGTTCAGGGGAATTCCGGTTCCAAAGCCTCAACTGAACTCGTGGGGAGGCTCTGACCTATATATCTCCTCCTGTGGCGGCCCCTGAGGGCCCACAGCTCTGCCCAAGTCAGTCTTGGCGGGGCCTTGGGGGCATGCTCCGCAGCTCTGCCCTAGTCAGCTGTGGCAGGGCCCTGGGGTTAGGCTCTGCAGCTCCACCCAGGTCAGTCAGAGTGGGGAAGTAAGACTGCAGTTTTTACCAGATACTGAACTAGGTTGCAAGCCTCCCCACTTTCCTTTTCAATTAGGCTGTTCCTTGTTTCCATGCCTCTGATTCTATTTTATTCATCTTTTATTTTGTTTATTAGACTCCTTGTTTATTTATTTTTATTTTTACTAGTATATTCAATTGTTGATAGCTATGTATTTATTGCCATTTTATTGTTCATATTTTTTATTATTTTTTCTGTTTTTTATCTGAGTATATATACAAATAAAATACAATCAGTTTTTTTAAAAGATATCTGCATTTCTATGTAACATTATTTACAATAGACAAAGTATGGAAACAGTCTCTGTATACATTGACAGATGAATAAATAATACACACACAATGGAATATTAATCACCCTTAAAAAAACAACAACAAGGAAATTTTGTCATTTACAAAAGCATAGATGAACCTAGAGGACATAAGTAAAATAAGCCAGACATAGAAAGACAAATACTACATGTGGAATCTAAAACTAGAAGCAGAGAGTAGAATGGGATTATTAGGACTTTGGGGATGGGAGAAATAGGGTAGTGATGCAAAGGGTACAAAGTTTCAGTTATGCAGAATGAATGAGTTCTGGAGATCTAATGCACAGCACTGTAGCAACAGTTAGTATGACTGTACTGAAATTTGTTGAAAGAGTGGATCTTAACTATTCTCACTAAAAAAAAAAAAAAAAAGATGACTCTGTGAGGTGATGATATGTTAATTGGCTTGGTTGTAGTAATTATTTCACCATGTATGTGTATATCAGACACACTGTACACCTTAAACATATTCAACTTTTGTCAGCCATGTCTCAATAGAACTGGAAAAAGAAGTCCATGTACCAATTAGCATTTGGAATATTTTAGAAGAATTTCATAGTTTTTTACACTAATTTGTAAAATGAGGCAAGTGGGTTAGATTGGAGGCTACAGACTGGTAGTTTTTAGTGTTTGTTTGTTTGTTTGTTTGTTTCTCTAGTTCTCTGTAGAGATTGATAACTTGTATACATGTACTTCCTTGGTTGCAATTTTCAAGTATCCTAGGCTAGTTGTCATATGTTTATGCTCTTCTCTTGCACATTGGAGACAATCATATAGGGCTTCTTGAGAACCCTATGGCTTCTCTAATTATGGTATACCTTCTGGAATGGCAGTTGACATGGAATTTCATAAGAAGAGTGAAGATGGAGGGATAGTTATGAAGCAGAGCGCTGTGAATATACTATAGCATTCTGTATAGTAAGTCCACAGTGGCCATATAGGTGAGTGAGTTCTGGCTATAATGTCATTGATTTCTGATAGGACCTAATTCTTGAGGAAATAGGTACAGAGCTGAGTTTTCCCTGTCAAAATCCTCTGGTGAAATAATGACCCATAATAGTGTTGGAGATATCCAGGATATAAGATTGAGTTGGAGGAGGTTATTGGGTCGGCCTGGACCTTCATGGGTTAGGAAGGCCTAACCATAGCTTTGAATCCCTGAGAGGATTGGTGGTTGGTGCAGAGAGTCAGTAAGCCCTATGAATCCCAAGAATCCCTGGATAGCTTTAATTATACTGAGGGATTTCTGTTCCAGATGACTGGATTCCTTGCCTGTACCTAAAGACTCTATGGCTATCTATACAAGTCCTCAGAATCCTCCCTCCAAGATTTCAAACTCATCTCTTTGTTTGACCCATTCCATCCAGGACTTCCTTAACAATGGGTGGAAGCAAACTCTGAGGTGTCAAGGAAATTAGGAGGTCACCAAACAGGATGGATGCCTCAGATTAAAGGTCCTCTTTGATTTTGTTTATTAGCCAAAGGAAGGCAGCAGGACATTTTATGGCCTAAACAACCATGTTTCATTGGCCAAGACGCATCTAGATGATGGACTTCCATTTGTCTTTTTTTTTTAATTATTTAATCAGAATTTGCTTGTATTTAGCCTGACTGTTAAGCTTCATGGAAAAAGGAGGCCCTGTGAAGTTGGTCCAGGAGCCTGGGATTCATCGGTGGTGAGAAGTCATCCTGAATAGCGAGTGCACTGGGGCCAAGGGAAAGTTTCCTGTTCTTCTTCTACAGGAAGAGACTGCAGAGACCTTCGCAAGAGAGCTGGAGAGCCTGAAAGAACTCTTGGAAAATGTTTCCTCAAGCCAAAGGCCTTGGCTTCAGACTCAGACAGCACTTTCCTGCTTGGCAGGAAAAGGAGAACCCCCAGCAATCAGGCTTGTGGTTATCTGGCAAATAATTGCTAACTGTTTCCATCCACTAAGCAGTAGTCTGTGTGCTTCATATTTATAAAATCCTCACCCATTTTATTCAGTGGTGTTGTTATTATTAATTATTATTAAAAATCTCATTTTATAGATAAGAACAATGAAGTACAGGAGGCTTAAACATCAGTCTAGGACTTAGATAGTCAGGAGTAGGGGTAGGATATAGATGTCTGAATGAACTGTAACTTCTGCGCTGCAGCTGCCTGGGCTCCTCTTCCTTCCCTGGCCTCATGACTGGGTCTGTTGACACGGTGAGGTGATGTGCTAGAAGGTAAGCCCAGTCTCAAGGTGTGCTTTAAAGATGATGTCCAACTTTATCATTTCCTTTATCCTGGTCTGATCCTGGGATTGGTAAAGGAAGGGCATGAAAGCACGTATGGACTGTGGGATCTCTGTGAATCACTTTCTAGAACAACTGTTCTCTTGGCTTATTTTCTCACTTTCTCTTAAATATTCTCCTGTCTCATTTCTCTCATTTCAGGTGATTCAAATCAATAGGACCATCACCTTCTTAACTAGAACCCCTCACTCTTCCCTCCCCACCCACCCGTTGCTCTCAGTGCTGCCAGAGTAACCTCTGCTGTACCTGCTTGACTGGATCATCCTACTCCTGAAGACACTTCCATGGATTTCAAGATTTTATAATATATTTCAAATTCCTTGACTTGGCACACCACGCCCTCCATGATTAGAACCTACTTACTTCTCTAGGCTCATGTCCCATGGGCCCCCTTCCCTTCTTGTCTGACACTCACTTTCATCCCTATATTCTCCACAAACTAAAGCACTATCAGCATAATATAGCATTTCACATCTCCATGAAGCGGCACATGTCCCTCTCTCTGTTTGCTGCTCTCATGCACATCCTCCCCCCATGCCCACCTCCAACATCTTTATGAAGCTATTACTCATACAATAACGTCAAGTCAAATATTATCTCTTCTCTTGCTTTAAAGCTTTTAGTACTGATCCTCCCATAACACCCTGTGTAGAGGACACACTCTGGGATTAGATCACACCCTATTTAGAAAATATATATGCATTATGATCTTGGACCAAAGAAAGTTAGATTCTCTAAGTATCAACTTCTTTGTGTGTCAGATGGGGCTACTAGAAAAGATTTTCCATATTAAGTTGTTGGGAACGGTAAATGTTGTAGAACATGAAAGGCACTTAGCTCAAATGCCAAGCAAAGAGTAAATACCAGGTGAGTGATAGCTGTTATCAGTGTTACAGTCATCATCCTATTCATCTCGCTGCTGGGTAATTGTCGACCCACATGCACATCTTCTTCTCTAGATGTACACTTCTTGAGGATACTGTCTGTGTAATTGGATTTTATATCCTTAGCACCTGGCACAGTGCCTGCCACGTAACAGGTGCTCAATAAACACTTATTGAATGAATTATAACTCAATTATCTGCCATCTGGTTTGTCCGAAGCCACATATTAGCAGGATCTAGCCTACTGCTCCCCCATTCCATCATCCCATCTGCCTTTACATTTAGGGAAAGGAGAGTTTATCATGCATCTCCTCTTGGAGTCAGTTCACACAGGACCTGCTGCTCTGTTCCCATTGCTTCCCAATGGTCCCTGCCTGGTTGCCTTGGGTTTCAAAGAATCAGACTGCTGGGCATCCCCTGGAAATGCTGCTTTCCCTCAATGTGATGCTGCTGGCAACTTACTAGCTTCAAAGCAGGTATGATGTGTAGAAGCCACAGTTCCCTTCCCTGTCCCTTCTCAATACGGAGCACTTCACATCCATTAACTCCCCGACAGTGTCACTAATACAGGCCATTGTAAGAAACAAGTTTTCAAGTAGGGGTAGAAGATAAAAAGGAAACTTGTTTCATGGCACTGGGGACAACAGCACACATCACTATTACTGAAGTTAATCAGCTATTTCCCATGGCTGGCCATTTCTCTGAGGAGCCATCCAGCTGATACATTGCAAAGGTGAGGCTGCTCACATTTTCTATCCATTTCTTTACACTTCTTGAAGGCCAGAAGACTTCCCCCCATTCCTCTAGTGCTCTTCAGAGAGAATCCTCCAATTCCCATTCATTTGTTGTGCACAGTCCCTAATAAGTAAAATAAAATAGGAATATGTTTTCCTCAATAAAAGATCAGTCTTTGCTCAAAATCCCACCTTTAGTAACACTAAGAATCAGGAGAAACTTTGGAATTAAATTTTTTTTCTTTAGGGAATTTGACTATCTTAGCACAAATTATGAACAATCTCTCTAAATGGAAGGGGAAGTAGAAAATGCAACTTATCTTTGTGCAGAGCAAATTCTAGAGTCAATATTTCCCTTCCCTTCCCTTCCCTTTCCTTTCCTTTCCTTTTCTTTGTCATGTCTTCTAAGCCATAGAGTCTATGAGAAGCAGGGTAGAAGTGAAGGAATGAAAATGACCCCTTGTCTTCCATGGACTGCACCTGCTCCTCAATGTGTGTAGGTGGCTTCTATGACCTAAGTTGTCCAGGAAACCCATGTACCAATATTGTTGAGATCAGGAGAAAACAATCCTCTTTCCTTTGGACCCTCTCCAACCACCAGCCATCCTGTGGCTCTTCAGCTTACCTTGCTGAGAGCATTTTTCCTTTTCCCTTCTTTTTATTTCCCAGGGTCTGTTCTTCTCCTAAGCTTCATTCATTCCATTTCTTTTGAATGGTAGGAAGATAGTCTCCAGATTCTGCAGCTGGAGTATTCACAGGACAATCCAACACTTCCTCCTGACAAATGGTCTTATGCTACATGAGTGTCTACAGAATCTACAGTCCTTCAACTGAAGACTGATCCAGTTTCCTCTTCTGCTACCCTAAGTTTGATATATGCCATGCTCTGGAAATGGAGTAACACATGACAGGATAAATCAAACCCTGGATTTTCATCAGAAAATTTTCATCAGAAAATCCAGAGTATCTCTTTCCCAACCCTCTTCCATCAACCCTTGATAGAGTTGGATCATGCCAAGTGTCTGGACTGTGCTCCAGGCATGTCATCTAATGGGATACTAAGCTTTGAGAGGGGACTTGAAGGCAAACTTAAATTATTCTTGCTGTTACCATTCCCTGGGCTTCTGTTGAAAGAAGGTGATAATGTGGGAAGAAATTTATTTTTGGCTATTGTATAACTTAAAAAGTTACAAAAAGAATAACTCATTGGATTTTCTCATCCAAAAAGTGATTTAAAATATCTGAGATTTTCCAAGGGCTGAAGATGAGATATTGTTAGCTGGAGAAGGGAGTATGGCTGAACTGAATTTTGAGAGGGTGCCTCATGCCGAAGCAAATGCTCTAGAGGACAGCTCTCTCTATGGTAGATTAAGTACAGTGCAAACTCAGTAATCTGCAGATCCTTTATGTGAACTGTCCCATTATTCAAATGACTCCCTAAAGCCAATTTCCTTTACCTTTTATGCCCCGACATGCTGAAATTGAAAAATTTTCTCACTGTTCCTTTTTTATCTTCAAACTGTATTAGTGAAATTCACCATATGCCTGAACACTTTTGAGCCCTGATTTGTTCAGATAATTGAGCTTCCAATCTACTTTGGAGTCTAACACTCAATGGTAACCCTGCTCAAAGAGTCCCTCTCAGATGGAAAAATAGCTGGGCAATGAGATATGACCAGCCAGCAGGACTGCATTAGGAGAGAGAGTTTCCACCCCTGCAGTCTCATGCATGATTACAGTCAATCAGTAAGTCTTCCATTTATTGCACTTACTCTTATAAGCAACTGTAGTGAAGGACTATAGAGGTTAGTGCTCATGTGAAGTTAAATCCTAGCATTATGCCTACTAACTGCATGACCTTAAGCAAGTTATTTAATCTCCTCAAGCTTCATATTCCCCATTTGTAAAGGAAAAGTAATGATAATCTCATCCACATCGTTAGACCTTACTAAATAAATAAAATGTATGTACTGAGCCCAGGGCTGGGAACCTAGTAAGTGAATAATAAGCATTAGCTATTCTTACTGAATTCAAAACAAGAATTCAGATAAGTGTAAGATTTTGGCACTGCCATCAAAGGCCTTGCAAGCTCTTTGAAAAGCCACTATGTAGCACACCAAAACAACAAAACACACAGACACATTCACACACACACACACACACACACACACACACACACACACACACACACACACCAGAACACAGATGTATTATCAATATATAATAAAGCCAACTATCCCAAGTTCAAATCCTGGCTCTGCCATTTTTAAATTGTATAAA
>NW_006383011.1:1062787-1063661 GCF_000327345.1 Myotis davidii | reverse complement strand
AAACACACACACGCACAAAAAAAAACTAAAAAACAACAACAACAACAGTGCTGTCTCAATGCCTTTTTCTATTTGAGCTCATTAATAAGTGATGCTTTCAACCCATTTGTAAGTAAATTGAGAAGTCCAGCAACATCCTCACATTTGTAAATTAGGGGATTATAGACTAATCCCCCTTTATATAAATGCTCTCCCTTGTGAGCCCTGAGGACCTGCTCTTGCCTGGTTTTCCTGCCTCACTCTGCCTGCTTCTGTGCAGTCTCCTTCCAGGTTCACAGACAGAATCCAACCTTGATTGTTTGTGGCTCCTGGGGGTCTGTCTTTCTTTCTCCATTGGCTCTACGTGTATGTTTTCCATGAATGAGTGCAGTCATTCCCATGACTATACTACTATTTATATATATACAGGGTGTCCTCCAAAAATGCATACACACTTAAACAGCTGATAGCTGTTAAGTGAAAATGAAATGCATTTTAATAAACACCACCTTTATAATAATTTGAAGTGTGAATACATCTTTTGGGACACCCGGCATATATATGACCTTGCTGACTATGTAAAAAGCATAGATTGTGAGGAACCCCCCACCCCCCAAAAAACATGGTTTTTCTGAATTGACTCCTTCTATGTTGGTGTCCCTTGTCTTAGCTTAAGTCAAAACAGGATATTTAATAGTCCAAGAGGGGGATAGGCTCTAAGGCTGCAGAACTGTGTTGAGAGGTTCGGTGGGAATCTTAGAACTGTGTCCCCATCGCTGGGTTCTGTTAATATCTGTTTCATTTCAGCCTCAGACAGGTTTTCTCCATGTAGCACCTACTGGAAGCCTTGAACCTTCCTTTATAATTTGCATAGATCAGGATTCCATAAACACAG
>NW_006383011.1:1043197-1062654 GCF_000327345.1 Myotis davidii | reverse complement strand
AGGGTTTTTTGTTTGTTTGTTTGTTTGTTTTCTTTTGGAGGGATTGCTGAGTTGGGGGTTGGAGAAAAGAATGGTTTCCCAGTGAATCAGACAACCTATGTATGCTTCTCAACACACATAGTTTTTTCATCTATTATGATTAAATATCAACATGGTAAACTTCCAGTATTTGAGCACCAAATAAATAAATAAATAGGCTTGTATGAATGAGAAATAATAAACACAAAGTTTCCTAATCCAGTGAACAGAGGTGGCAGAAATTTTTCCAAAAGTGAAATTCTGATAGCAATAAAACAGGAATTTGGGGGGTTGAAAAAGACAGAAAATTTTAGAAATTAAGGGGACCATGGAGGAAGCACAGGTCTGCAGAGCAGCAGAAGATATATTTCCATAGAATAGGGGAGCTGAAAAGCTGCAACAGGTACATTTCCATAGAATGAGGAAGCTGGGAACAGCAAAAGGTGTATATTTACAAAATAAAGAGAAGGAAGCCCTTCATCCAGAAGGAGAAGAAGAGAGCCCAAAGGGAACAGGAAAACAACAAGGAAGGAGGGGGTGAGAACCTCATATGTCTCATGTGAGGTTCAACCTTTGAGCCCAAGAGTTACTATAGTAACCAGTCTAAGGAAATAGTGACCAATCAGAGGGGACATCAAGGCACCAAGATCTGCAGCCTTTATAGCCTTAGGGAAAAGGAACTCAGTGGAACCCTTTCCCCTTCCCTACGTGGGAGTCTGTTCTGTGGGACTTTTTCCCCTTCCCCACGTGGGAGTCTGTACTTGTTCTTTAATAAATTTCCACCTTTGCTATACCATCTTCCATCTGTGGACTCATTCTTCAACTCTGGCGGACAAAAAATCCGGGTTCCAGTCCAAAAATTCTGTTTCAGCAACATCAACAAAAGGCCTGCCTACAACTTTGATTCTGAATTTGGGATTCTGGTCTTTTCAGATTTCAATGTATCTAAATCATAAGGGCTGTGCTCCCAGAATTTCCCATTGATTTAGCAATAATATCCCCGGATTTCTTCAGGCAGTTATGGTCCGAAGTGCTCTGTGCTAGGACCACGTGTGAGTTCACTAGCATGTGTCAGACCGTGGAAGCCAACTGCGGTTCAGAAAGGAAGAGACCTATAGACAAGGATTTTGTTTTCTTTTAGCTCACTCACGTCTGCGGGGGCTCTGGAAACCCCAGAAACACCAGCCTCTCCCCTACATTGAAGTCAGAGAGCAGGATGGTGCTGAGAGTGTCCACTATGCAAATTGGTGGAGGGGAGTGATTCTCCCGTAGAGAAATAGTCAGACCAAATGATGTTAAACTGAAAGGTAACAAGGGAGGACGAATGATCATGTTTAAAGAGGAAAGCGTTGACTGGCCCTTTTGCCTGGCAAACATAAATACCCCGAAGAATAGAAAACTGTGGGTGGATGTAGGACTGCTTAATGTGAATCCTACATCAGGCATTTGTAGGTGATATAAAACTCTGATGTGCTGTAAAATTTATATCGCTCCCCAAAATGATCTACTGGTAGAACATATAAATTTTGCAGAAACTGTTAAAGCTGTCATAAAACCTCATTGCTATAGATACAGTAGGTGTTTCGGAAATACACACCAAAGCAGAGATTTGTAATCATTTCAGCGTGGTTCATAAAAAGAAGCACATTGTGTTTCAACTTCTGAGAAACGACAAAGGTTCCCTTCTTCCAAAGGCCTGTTTTATCTTCTTTTGCATGCTTTAAGGAGAGACAAGCAGAGACAAATAACAGTCCCCATATTTAAATGCATGCATTTCCTTATATGCCCGGGTTGTTAGGAAGGTAGGAGCAAATGATTATTTCTTTACCAAGTTCCCATAGAGTTGTTGGCTCCGCTTAATAATAGTCGATCCTGTTCAGGCTGAACAAACTGGTCCCTGTGGGGGGAAAGGCAGCAATAAATCAATACCCTAGATGTAATCTGGGTGTCTAGAATGCTGAGAGGGACTCTGGTGCATAATGGTGCTGGTTTGTCTATTGTCATTCAGACATGAGCTGCATCAGAAAGGGGCTTGTGGGAACCTGATAAGAGGTGGTCAAAAGTGGCCCATAAATCACAGAGAGGCAGTATTCTGCTGATTTCATACACACGCACTTTCTGGGGCGAAAAAAAAAAGTGATAGATCTGCAATTTACTGCGTATCACATCTGCTAAAGTTTCCTAATACAAAAGGCTGACCTTAAATGAATAAACACTCTGGTTGACTACCTGTTTCTGTGGAGGAAACAGGGCACTACAGCCACCTAGAGCTGGGAAGCCCTCCGCTGACCTATTTAACAAGCCCCTCTTTGATTGGGAGCCATGCGGTGGTGAGTTTTACTCATGAGCATCTCCTCAAACAAGGAGCGGATGGTGCTTATTGAAAGAAACTGGATATTTAACTCTAGGGGAACTAATGGGCTGGAGGGATCATATGGATTCCACACTTGTTCAGCACTTGTTAACTTTCTGCAGATCACTGGACCACAACATCTTCTCAAACACTAAGGGAAGGGGGAGGAAGAGGCAGGAGAATGGAAGGGGTGAGGAACCAAGGAGGCTGCGGCAGCCAAGGGAAGGGAACGCAACCTTCTCAGGCTAACACAGAACCACCTGAAGAAGCAGAACAAAAAATTCGTGCAAACTTCCCACCCACCATGCTTTAACCTCAGAATTGTGATAATTCTGTCCCATATTTCTTCCAAGGTGAAGTTTGAAAACATTGATCTCTTTTTTCTTTATTGAGCACGTTCAAAATGTATGTATATGTAATCCTAGTTTCAATATTGGATAGCTCATTTATAGTTCAGTGCATAAGAAAACAAAGCATCTTTATAATTTAAGATCTGCAAGTAAATCAGTGCTCCAAAAATCTCCAAATTCTCTCCTTGCTCCCTGACTGAGTTAAATGTTTTGAGTGGATCCAAGCTTTAAAAGATGTAACTTCATGTCTAAATATTATTTATTAGCTAAAAGGAGACACCAGAGAATTTGTCTTTTCAAGCTTGGATTTTTAATTTCAAACTGAGTTTATAAGACATCTCAATTGTTTATGCTTGTGCAATGAAAAGTCCATTCACTCATTCTTTTAACAAGTGCTGATTATTTCGCTCCTATATATCAGATACTCCTCTAGGTGCTGGCACTTACCAGAGCACTAGAAAACAGAGCAATCCCTGACCTGTGGTGCCAGCAATTTAATGAGGGTGGGTATAGAAAATAGCAACAAAATCATAAAAATGTATGTTCAAGACAATAAAGGCTATGAAGGAATAAGCAGGGAAGGGTCTAGAGCAGTGGTTCTCAACCTGTAGGTCGCAATCACTTTAGGGTCGAACGACCCTTTCACAGGGGTCGCCTAAGACCATCGGAAAACACATATAATTATACATTGTTTTTGTGATTAATCACTATACTTTAATTATGTTCAATTGGTAACAATGAAAATACATCCTGCATATCAGATATATACATTACGATTCATAACAATAGCAACACTACAGTTATGAAGTAGCAATGAAAATAATTCTATGTTTGGGGGTCACCACAACATGAGGAACTGTATTAAAGGGGCGCGACATTAGGAAGGTTGAGAACCACTGGTCTAGAGTGTGCTGAAATGAGTGTGGGAGATGGGAGTGGTGTATATATTATTTAAATTTTAAATACTTTCTAGTAGCCAATAGTTTTAAATTTCTCTCTCATAATACCTTTTAGCCAAATAATAATTAGAACTGGAAGTGATCCATTTGAATCTCATCCTCCTGCTCTGCCTTTGTCAACCTGTGCATGGACAGAGCTGCAGAATGGCTAACAGGCCAGGAAAACCAAGACTATATGCTGTTGCATGATCAGCCCATCCTATTTCATTCCCCATCACTGCACCTCTTGCAGACAAAATTGATCACTGGGCATAGATGAAAATGTTAGTACTAACAGGTACAGATTAGTAACTAAGAGTCTCAAATGATACAGGACACTCCTCATCCCTTTTCTGAACAACAGTCTTGGGGGTTTTTTGTGGGATTTTTAAAAATATGCGACATTGATATTTTACAGAGAGGAAGGGAGAGGGACAGAGAGTCAGAAACATCGATGAGAGAGAAACATCGACCAGCTGCCTCCTGCACACCCCCCACTGGGGATGTGCCCGCACCCAAGGTACATGCCCCTGACCTGAATCGAACCTGGGACCTTTCAGTCCACAGGCCACTGAGCCAACCCGGTTTGGCATGTGGGATTATTTTTTCTCTTAACTTCTTGGCAAGAGTAGAAAGATTTAGGTTCTACTCTTAATTCAATCAGCCTGGGCTTTGGTACTATCTTCCTTTGTCTGGAAAAGCTTGGATAAGGCCTCCTGGTGAAGAGTATTTTGAAAGATTAGGAAAGACTACTTGGCAGGTTCTTCATAACCACATATATTTTTTATTCAACTCTCTGGAAAAAAATGTAACAGGTGATATCCAGTGTGATGCTTTGGATGAAGTACTAAAATCCAGCTCCCAGTGTCTAAATAATAAAGACTCTCAAAGACTCAGAACTATGACTCCAAACAAGAGTTGAGAATCAAGTGAGCTGCCTACCATCTTCATTTCTCTCTCATTTTCTCAGCTCTACTTGTTCTCTGTGCTTTGACTAGTGGTCTAAGGTGACCGTGGGGACTAAAGAAAAAACAGAGGGGTGGGGGTTGGGGGGGAGAAAGAGAGAGACTGACAGAGTGAGAGAGAGGGAAGGTAAAATAAAAAGGGAGAAGAGAGAGAAAGGCTTGGAGTTCTCTTCAAAATTCAAATTTTTCTTCCTCAAAAATTTAGGAAAGACCAATTAATTTTTTTTCTGGCCAATATTGCTTAATTCATCCCATCTCTGTCAATTGCAAGCAAAAACTTCAGATAGTTGGCTTACTAGTAGATGCAACAGAGCCTATCTTTTGATAGCAGGGACTTGTCTTAATCATCTTTTGTAGGTGCCTCGGGCCCAAACACTAGGATTTTCCCATGTGGATAGCCAATTACTTATGTGATTCATTCATTTATTATGTATATCAAGTGCCTATACAGTTCCAGTTCTCAGCACTAGGAATTTATCAGTGAAAAAATGTATCAGTGGGAAAACAATATGTTTCATGCAGCTTACATCCCAGAGGGGGAGATGATATACAATAAACAAATAAGTAAATCAGGTGATAATAAGGGCTTTGTCAAATATAGTGATCTTAAAGGTGTAACTCAATTTAGAGAAACTAGCGGTCCATGGCAGATTCTCTAGTGTCCTCTTAACTAGAGGTGAGCTGAACACCTCTCTTGTCCTAAGGCCACAACTGATTTATAAGACACAGACACAATAGACAAAGAATGTACTACAGAATCCTGTTCAAATCGCCACACTTCTAGCTTCTTAATCCTGCTTACTTAGAATTGGATGGCCCTCACCTACACTTGCAGGTGTAGTGTTTCTATCTCTTACCTCTTAGGACTCTTCTTTGATAATTTGCTGCTTTTTAAGCCTTTCCTTGCCTTTGAGAATCCCTCACACACTGCTGGCTCAATTGACTGATAAGTAAGAGCCACTTTCTTATTCTCCCAGTAGTGGTGTTAGGATCATATGAGGTGCTCTACTTCTTAATCTGACATACAGTGTTGGGAGGTGGGTAATATCATAATTATTTCTCAGATGGGAAAAAAACTGAGCCCGCAGTGTCAAGTAACTTGTTCGGTGTTATACAGCTAATACCAGGGACATGATTCAAATCCAGGTCTTCTTGAGCAAATGTAATATGAAAATCTGCCTCTACTTGTAAATATTTCTTATGGTGTTAATTGTGTGTCTCCTAAAGCTGTGGAAACCATGTCCAATATCTCTTCTCTCTTCCCCACACTGCTGGTACCTAACATTGTCCTGAGAGTAAAGTAAAATCTGTTAATGGATAAAATGTATTTTAATTGATAAATTATTGATGGCAGAGGGCTTCTTACTCCTGTGAAAACAATACAATGCAACCCGGGAATAATATTTTTCCAAAGAAAACCACCCGTCAACAGTTTTAAATAGATGACAGCAAAAATATTCAAATAATAAATGAATTTACTCTGGTGGTTATTCAGATAGATATTAATGTGGCATCGAAGTATTTTCATCAGTTACACCAGCAGGCATTGACTCTAATAGTGATGTCGTAGAAGCATCTAAGCCTTTAAAAATAGTGATTAGGGAACAACATGTATCATCATTTTAAAATAACTCTTCTTCATGACTTAAAGTACAACTGTTACCAACAATCATAACAACTCAAGTTTATGGTCGTAGAGTGAGTACACTGAACAGTTGCTGGACTGCCTGACACTCACATGGGATACAGATGCCATCAATCTGCCTCTGCCATTCAAATAACACACACCCACTGCAAATGCCTCTCAGGATTTATACCAGCCATGAGCAGTCATTAATTTGAATGACCAGTGCCTGCTCAACTAAAATTAAAAAACAAAATACTTAATATATTTCAGTATGATTTAGTACATATAAATATGATGATCATAAATCAAGAGAATTTCACCAACAGGAAAGGCATACATTTTCCAGATCTGTTTTAGAAATCTAACCAATCATGCTATGGCCCCAACTGTCATGGGATCATAGAATTGTGGCGTTAAGGGAAAAGTGTGTGTATCCATCCCTCTCCTATTTTGCAAGGCTTTTTCTCAACAAATCATGGAAAGTAAATGTTAGAGACCTGCAGACAAAAGATTTTTATCAGCCCATTTGTTTCTTTTTCAATTATAAATATATATATATCCCATGAAATCATCTTTAGTGACTAATAGAGAAACAGCTGCTGAAACAGACAGAACCTGAAATGTAGAATGACTGAAATGCACTAGAAGATTCTTTCATATGCACAACAGATAAGGCAGGTGTTCTTTGTTCATGGTGGTGATTTTCCTCCATCTGAGGAACTACTAGTATGTGGTGATTCAATAAGCCAGTCTGACCAACACTCTGTTCAAGGTTCCAAAACCTCTGTGGTCTTTTCCATCTCAGTCATCCAGAAGAACTTGGGAGAAGCACGTGTGGGAGATTTCCATAGGTAGGCCTGAAAGTGGTTTCTTTCCCTTCCACTCACATAGCATTGCCTAGAATTCTGTGCTTGATGAATCTAGCTGCAAGGGAAGCTGGTGCATATGGCTATGGCTGTGTGCTTAGAAAGAAGAGAACAATGTGCATTTTGGTGAACAGTGGCCATCCTTGTCTCAGTGTACATGTTCTTTGCTTTACAGAAAAATTTTCCAAGGTTATCCTACACCTTGCTTCTCAGTACTCCCCAGTTCTCTTCTAGTGCTCATCTGTGTATTCATTTTGGCACAAAGTTAAGATTCAGGTGAAGGGAGGAAAGAGCAGAGGAGGAACTGACTGATATACTTCTCTTTCCACTGATGCTAGAACTGTACTTCAATCTTTATTGACCCTTAGAATAGATGACTACATCAGTTGAATTGAAACAGAAAAAAACAACATGTTCCTGATGATTGTCCATCATTCACAGAAATATTATTTAATTGGCCTTCAGTCTTCTCATCTCAAAACTACATATTAGTGCCCTTCCCTTGTAAGCCTCATGTCCACCCAATATTCCCTCTCCCCCTCGAATAAACTCTCCTTTAGCAAAACTCACTATCATAATAGAGACCCATGAACAATATTTTTGGAAATTCACTCATAGTTTTCTGAATGTTCACTAAGTTTGCTTATAAAATTTCTCCCAAATTCTCTGCTTTGCTCACTTCGCTTTTCGGCAGTATGACAGAGATCAAATTAAGTTCCATGTCTGAGAATAACTAAGAAGGTGTAATAGATTTCCAACATAAAACAATTTATTTGGGCCCCTTCAAGTGCTCTGTGGAAACCACAGACCCTATCAGGAACTGAGGTACTCTTTTAGGGAACCCCCTGAGGGTCAGCCAGAGTTTTCCAAGCTAACAGAGTTGATGTCAGGACACCATAAAACTTGATTCCAGTTACCTCAGAGGCCATCCTGCATGTTGCAAGTTTGACTCACTGGAGGTAGTTCATATTTTAAATACTTTTGTGCCTGTTACTCATGCTAGGGAGGAAATTTTCTTCATTCCAGACTATGAAATTCATTGAAGAAATATAAAATAGTATTCCAGGCATTTGAGAGTGTACTTTATTCCATGTCATTATTTCAAAGCACATAGAAAATATTTTCTATGTTTTCCCATCTTATTTCTCATTCATAACCCCTTCCTTCTTTCTCTCTGCCTGTTGAATATTCCCCTTATCTCTCCTCTACTGTATGAGGACTAAAATGGTACAGAGTGAGAAAAAAGGGGGAGAAACACTGAAATGTTTCACTCCCACCCCCTACGTCACCTGCAATGTGAGACTGGCCAACAACGCCCTCTCTCTATCTTCCCTTTCTTTGTCAAATAGAAGTGACATGATGGATCCCACCATGGTAGGTTTTATCCCATAATACTACTGTCAGCAAGATTTCCAACTGCCAGTAAATACATTATCAAGAGGTTGCTTGGAATTTCTGGAAATTTATTTTAAATAGTGCAGGTATTCCTCTCCATTATAGAACAGTTGCCTCTCAGTCTCCTGACCTTAAGGAATTCATGAATTAAAACAGATACTCATGCTGAGAACAGCAAGTCCTAAGGTTACAAAATTTATGAATACCTTTTATCATTATAATTTGATTACCTCATTCTTTTAAAAATTTATCTTTATTGTTGAAAGTAATACAGATGTACCCTTTTTTCCCCCATTGACCCCTTCTAGCTCATCCCTCCTCCCTTCTTGCCCCAGGCTTTCACCATACTATTGTCTGTGTCTATGGGTTATGCATTTATGTATATAAATATTTTTGTTAATCTCTTCCCACCCATCCACTCACCACCTTCCATTCTTAAGGTGCTAAACATTCTTAAACAGCAGGGTGTAATAGTAGAATTGGAGTGGGATTTTGCATTAGTGAACCCCGAGTTTAAATTTGTACTTTGTCATTTAATACTAGTATAACTTTGGGCCAGTTACATACTCCCTATGAACCTCAGTTTACACATTTCTAAAATGGAAATAGTAAGTCCTATATTTTTTAAAAAATGGCGATTACATAACAGAATGTACATATTGTGCTAAATACTTTAGGGACACTCAAACTTTCCTGACTCTATAGGTATCTTTAGGGCAGTTACCTTGTATCCGATCTCGATATTAATGAGTAAATGAATGAATGAATAAATGAATTAATAAATCCATTTAGTTAGTGTTCAAAATTTTTCTAACTTCAAAAAAAAAGATCAACTGATGTACTAACAGCCCCAAATGAGAAAAACACTATAAGTAAATGAAGCAGATTTTGATTTAATACCACAACAAAATGTACAAACTACCATCTATATATATAAAGAGCCAAGGGCCATTGCAAATGAACAGACGACCAAATGGATGACCGAACAGGCTGAGTGGGGCAACAAGGCCGACAGGGGGGTTAGTGAGGGTTGACCAAATGACTGAGCAGCAGGCTGCGTGGGGCGACCAGGCTGGCAGGGGGCTAGTGAGGGACGACCAAATGACTGAGCAGCAGGCTGTGTGGAGTGACCAGGCCTGTAAAAGGGGCAGTAAAGGGTGACCGGGCTGGTAGTCACCCTTGTTTTTTAAACTGGTGGACATTTCATACCTGTGCAATACTGAAGACCCCCTCTGTCCCGCTGCTCTAGTGGGATAGCGAAGGGTCACCAGGCTTGCAAACGAACTTCAGACTGACCTCAGAGTAGGTTCTCGGGACCGAAGGAAGGCCAAGCCATTATGAGAGCACAGCTTGGGCTGACTACTGTACTTCCAATCCCCCCTGCCCTCTCAGGACTGCCCAGTCCTGGCACCTCAAAGTTCGCCTTTTCATTTCAAGCGTAAGGCTTGGCAGTCTCCGTGTCTGTCTCTGTGGCTTCAGGGAATAAGCTGATCATCTAGTCAGGAAAGTAACCCTATAGGGTTTGTAGGGACTCCATATATATGCCGATTTGAACCCTCGTATCTTCTTGAGATTCCCTCTTGGGTCCCAAAGAGATAGTTTGTTGAAGTAGCGAGATGTTGACACTTCTGAGTTGCCTTTTCACTGTGGGTTCTTCCCTGACTTTGGACTTCGGCATGACTCTTACTCATACTTGAACCTTTCTTGTTACACCTCTCCTCAAAGCAACTCTTGTGTCATTTTAAAGAGAGTTCCTTAGATCATAGACCAACAATCACCCATTTGAGGTGTGGGTGCCAGGAGAAAAGGGTGCCTACTGTCGGGTCAGTGTCATTGACATGGTCTTTTTCCCCAGCTTGCCGTCCTTATATGTGCTTGTCTCATCTCTTGTGACACTTGTTTTTCCCCCCCTACCCCTGGAGATTGTCTTCAAGATGTTGACTTCTAGGATTTGTAGATTTCATAGTGTGGTACTACTTTATATTTTGTCTATATTTTGTCTACTTTATATCTGGTAGTTAGGGGTGACCAGGCCAACAGAGGGGGGGGCCATTGGGGGCAACCAGGCTGGTAGAGGGGCAGTAAGGGGCGACCATGCTGGTGGGGGAGGGGTCAGTTAGGGGCAACCAGGCTGATGGGGGGTGCAGTTAGGGGTGACCAGGTTGGCAGGCAGAGGCAGTTAGGGGCAATCAGGCAGACAGGCAGGTGAGCAGTTAGGAGCCAGTGGTCCTGGACTACAAGAGGAATTTCTGCAGGATTGGGCCTAAACCAGCAGTTGGCCATCCCCTGACAGGTCCCGGATTTGAGAGAATGCAGGCTGGGCTGAGGGGACCTCCCTCCCCACCACCCCGCATGAATTTCATGCTCCAGGCCTCTAGTTTTATATAAAAGCCACAAAGTCATGTGTTAAATAATGTTGCAGAATTTACCAGGTGACAAGAAAATACACAATGAGTGCTCGGAGATTCAGGAAAAAAACCCTTTATTTAAAGCAGTGCTGCTGGCTCAAGGTATTCAAAGGTCCAAAGCCTGAACAACTTATACAATGAGATTGCTCCTTATATATACTTCTAAATTCTTTGTTTCCTTACTTCTGGGTTTTGCAGCCCTAACTAAGTTAGTTAGAATGGGGAAGTGAGATTACAGCTAAAGGCCTGGCCTGGGTGGTGCTAGTGACCTCCCCTCTGGCTCAACTGTTAAATTCTTTGTTTGTGGCCCTTGTAAACTGGAGTATTTAGGAAAACAGATTATTGCCTAAGGAAGGGGCAGTGACTTAAGTATAGGCTAACAAGAATGTGCACTAGGCCACAGGTCACTGGCACAGATTCAGATTGCTAGCTACCCCCCCCCCAGGTTGCCCCCTATTTTCCTCCTCAATAACACCTGTTTCTACTAACACCAGAGCAGAACTCCCCAGTAAAACAATAAAATCAAACTTTGGGTATTTCATTTTTCATGGTCCTCTTTGTTCTCCTAGTACAAGGATGCAGATAAAGATATCTGGAGATTAACAAAAAGTCTAAAAAAAGTGCACTCCACATCATCCGCATGCATCCTCCACCCCCTTCAAATTACCTAGAATATAAGTTCGAAACTTTAAAGTACCTGAAGCTGATTAAAACAGAGAACAGACTGACAGCTGTCAGAGGGAGGGGCTTGGGGGGATTGGGTGAAAAATAAAAGAATTAAGCAAAGATAAAATAACCCTCATAGACACATGGTGATTACCAGAGGGAAAGGGGGTAGGAGGGAAGTAGAAGAGGGCAAAGGGTTGATAAATGATGATGGAAGGAGACTTGACCTGGGGTGTTGAACACATCGTACACACAGATGATGTATTATAGAATTGTACATCTGAAACCTGTATAATTTTATTAACCAATGTCACCCTGATAAATTCAATAAAAATTTTTTAAAAGTATGTTTAGTGAAATATTCTGATCATTAGGAATTACTTTCTTAACATTAGTTAAAAAATGTGTAAATCAGGTAGAGACAGACAAGAATCCTGCCAGAATCATCTATCCTGGTATTTTTATTTCTTGCATTATTATTTGAGTGCAGAATACTTTTCCTCATACTTTAAATGCTAATATTTTCCCAACAGATATAATTTTGTTCTTTAAAGTGTTTTGAGAACATTTTCCACATTCTGACCTGTGATTTCATTCTGTTGAGGGCCAGCTGGTTTTCCTATAGACTGAATCTCTGACATTTATGATGGAATTGAACAGCGTAATAGGATTCACTTAACAAAAATGTTGCTGTGACATGAACTTTATGGGAACCTTCCATTGAACAAGGGAGGCCCATTTTGACATGGTCTTGATTCTATTTCAAAACAGAAATGGAAGCAACAAAAACACAATAGCTGGGTCTCTGTATAAATGAATCCACACCATTTTTTCACAGTGGAGACACAGTCAGAAAATGAAGGCAAAATTAAAACATTTCACCTTTTACTCCTTGGTAAAATTCTCCCTGTACTTGCGGAGCAGAACACTGTAATACTCTGCCAAAGGTATAAGCCGTTCAGTTGCATCCTCGTTAAATGCTCTCGGTCTCCCAGCGTTCTGGAAGTCTCTGGAGCCGTGCTACTGCCTCCAAGTAGCTAATGTACTGTTATTTTACAACACTCTGCCAGAGTTGCTTTCCCTCAAACAAGTATCTTACTAGCTTTACTGTTTGGCAGCCTGTAGCATGTTACAAAAAAAAATCCATAAACCAGATGGCGGAAATACAGAGTAATCTGTTTGGGAAACCCAGGTTATAAATATGTGCATGTTGGGAAAAGGGCAAAAAGTTGAGGTAAAGCAGCTGAGGCAGCTTTCAGGCCAGGCTCCAATCATGACCATTTTTAGACCAGCGCACGGAGCAACGTCTATATGTTTATGGTCCATTGTATTTCCCCTCCCGTGCTCAGGAAAAGCCCGCAGTCATTCATTCATTTTCCCACACTAGAAACCAAATGGAATCCTGGCCGGGAAAGCTTTGTGTTGGTTTTATATGCATGAAAGTCTATTCTTCCATCGGGATGGAGAGGGTGGGAGTGAGCTGTTAGGACTGTGGCACATAACATTGTGACCCAGGTTCCTCCTTCCTAGACCCTTCTCCAATATATGCAAGAATTTCTCCTTTCCTTAATACCTTAGCATAAACTTCCAAGTGAAGTAAGGTTAAAGTGAAAATCAAAGTCAACTTTGGAAGAACAGAAATCACTTACAATCACAGCTGGTGTGTACCCTTGGCAGGAATGAGTGGGTAGGTGGGAAATGCAGTTAAAGGAGGAACTAACCTGTGTGTGTGTGTGTGTGTGTGTTGTATGTGTATGTGTATATGTTGTATGTGTGTGTGTATGTGTGTAGAAATGACTTGCATATGTATAGCAAGGCCTGTTTGCACTGTAGCTGCTGATCACACCTTTCTCTTCTCTTTCTCTGGCCTTCAAGAGTCACAGCCTAACCACCATTGATCAGCTCAGGCCATCAAAGGATCATCTTCACTAATCTCGCTGCTATGTCTAGGTGGTGTACTTATTAGGCATTTTAGATGGATAGTTAAACCCATGTAACCTGCCTTGTTCAGACTGATGCCCTAGGACTAGGACCAACATTGTGGTTAGACATACAAAGACCCACAAGCAGCTGTATACCTCAGATCCCTGCTCTCACGACCCTAAGGAGGAAAACTGAAAATAACTTGCCACATGAGCCATACTTGTGGACGTAGGGCCCACTGTGGAAGCAGTGAGGACCTCAGCCAAATGAGTTTCTCTCTTTGGTCCCCAGGGTTCCTGGGATACGTCCTGAATATTCCTGAGAAGCTCTATGGGCATCCCTCACCTGCTGTCCCTCATCCCTCCATGCCTCTGCCACGGCCTGACACTGGCGGCTGTGGATATTCTTGTTTTTCTCTCATAACCTCAGCAGCAGTGGGATAATCCCATTGGGTCGGCTCCTACAGCTGCTGCGTGTAGGCAAAGAGAAAAAACCTCTTCTCACTGGTGTTTCAGTCTTTATTATTGAAGTACAAACAGGAGGGCGGCATAGCCTCAGCATCTTCCAGCATTTCTAGAGGCAAGAAACTTTCATCAGGTTCATCTTTCAGTTATTTGTGTCCTTCCCCTTCTTCGTGGAACTAATTGCAAAGCCAAAGGGTGGAGTTGAAACCAATATCGCCCTCCTATTGAACTGCCCACCACAGTCTAATCGGCTCCCCCTTCCCAACAGCAGGGTGTCCAGGGAGTTATTAGTTTTCTGGGAGCTTCTCTGGGGATTAGCCATGAGCTCCACGAGTCTGCCCAGATGATCCTCCACACTCTAAAAATGTCCTATTTTCAAGTGAGTTTATAGCTGTTACGCTTTTGTATTTTCCACATAAATATGACTTACACGATTCCATGTTATTCTTTAGAGTTCACCATGATTGAGAGATGTGCAGCCCTACATAACAAATTAATCATTCATACTGGTTAATAATAAATGATTATTCACATTAACTGAAAAAAATGAGGTATTATAATTTTAAAGTGTTTATAAAGGCAACAAGTCTTGGTTCAACCAGACTTGTTTCCTCCATCAGAGAAGCAAAACCAGAAAAGCATGTTCCCATCTGTTTTTATGAAGACTAAAGAAGGGACAACCTAAGGGCTCAAGAGAGGTAGCATGGGTGAGATGAGGTAATGTAATACTCTAGTCAGAGGCTACATAAGCAAAGCAGGGAAAGCCAGATATCCCAGAGAAGTTAAAAAAATAATGAAAAGAATGTGATTTATCAAACTCCATGAATTTTAATTTTAGAGCCAAAATGCAAATGGTTCTTTTTTTTGGGTCTGAGAACTGTTTCTTGTTTACAAAATGCAAGTCTGGTCCTATCTTGCAGTTCATTTATAGTTATGGATTTGGATCTGCAGGAGGACTATCAAGCCAGAGTTTTTCCACTTTCCTTACAAATATTTCCATCTTGGTTTGAAAGAAGACAGAAGCTTTGTAAGCATCCATCTGTGTAAGAACAGAAGCGTCTTTTTTATAAGGAATTGGGCTCTTTATTTCCGGCATTATATCTCCTTCCCTGGCTCCTTTACCATCATGTTTCATGCCTGGGTTCTGCAGACTTTCTCCTATAGTCTCTTCTGTTTTCACGCTAAGGATTTTCCTGGCTAAAGAGCCTTACATACTATTTTGGCCATATAACTTTACCTTTCTATCTGCAGATAAATCACAAATTGATATTTTCATCTCTATCTCTCTTATGTGTTCAAATCCATAAATCTAGTGCTGTTTAGATATTGCTAATAGAATATCACACATCAGCCATCTCACACACCCCATGGCCCAAATGGAATTCATTACATTTCCCCCAAAACTATTTCATAGCACATATTCAAGACTGTTTAATGTCTCATCTGTTCCCCAATCTCCCGAGCTAGACAGAAATCTCAAAGATACCTTCAACCTGTCTCTCTTCTTGGTTTCTCCAGCCGCATTACTGCAATCTAGATCCTTACCAAATCCTTTCATTCTACTTCAGATATGAACCCCAAAACTTGACAATCCATACTCTCCTACTATCACTGCCTTGGCCTCAGTGCAGATTATCTTACAGCCAGTTGGTTCATCTCCAACCTCAAGGCAACTAGAGTTAGTGTTTCCCTAATTCAGACTTTCACTTCCCATCTCTAAGGACTTTTATACCAAGCCCTTTCCTGAAGTTGTTGTTAATTCATATTTGATGGAATCTTTTCCGTCATCAAGTCACCATCACCATGGCCTTTCCTTAGCATTAGATGCTGTGACTCCTCTGTTTGTAAAAGTCTCTACTCCTAGGTTTTGGACCCAATTTCCATGATCATATTCCCACCTTCTTATTATGTTTGCCCATCTCCTTTGCAGACTCGCCTTTCTCTGCTCAGCCTTTAAACTTGGGTGTTCTAGGGAGGCTGCTGTGGCCTTCCTTTTTCATCCATCTGCTTCGGCAGATGATCTCATCTTTTCTCATGGTCTCGGCTGCCACTGCTGTTTTTCTTGATTCAGGCCTTTTCCCTGAGCGCCGTACAGTGTTTTTAACACGTGAATACCTGAAGTTTGATGATGTCTAGCATCAACTTGATAACGCAATGCTCCAAACTAAACTCCTTATCTATTTCCCTCAATCTCTTCTTCCTTAATTATTTCTCCTCAAGTATTTCTGTTATCTACCCAATTATACAAAGCAGACCCTCACTTATTAAACTTTTTAATAGGTTCCATTGCCAGTGAAAGGAAAGTTCAAGCTCTTTATTATGAGTGAAACAGGCGCCTTTGAAGTCCAGCATTATAGTCCCTCAGCCCAGCTCTGATTCAGCTGCAGCTGCAGGACGGCTCTGTGTAAGCCGACTGACCTTGAGCTGGCAACATCCCTTCCCAGAATGCACCACTTGCCATTCTGCCTCAGTCTTCTCTGAAGCTACCCGTACATCTTGGCCAAGACACAGCACAGCCTGATAGTGAGGGGCAGGGGGAGTTTATACTCCCAGAAGTAAACCTCAGTTAATAGGAGATGGAAGCCAGTAGGTAAGTGACCCAGCCTCCCATCCCTCCAATTTTGGATAATTCTGGAGTCTTCCACTCCACTTCTCAGAGGTCCAGGCCCAAGTCACATTTCTATTGCCCACAGCTGTGGCACTGATCATGCAACATTCCAGGTCTCACGCTTTTCACTCTTCCATGCCAAGCACTTGTCGCACACTCTGCTTGCGGAGAAACCCTAAATGAAGACAGCTGGTTCAGAAGTGGTGGTGTAGACAGTAGGCCCTCAGGTTGGGTTTCTGGGACTCCCTGTGCAGACAGAGTCAAGAGCCCCATTGCTAATAGTAAGCTCCCAGGCTGTAGCACCACAACTCAGGACGCCCCCTGCAGTGGCTCAGAATGTACAGGGCTAGAAGAAGGATTGGGCCACACAGCATTTCTAGCACTTGGATACTGGAGACATTGGTAATTGCAAGTATTATGATCTAAACTAGTTTTTGTGAACTTCCTTTGAAGTCTTAAGCAGAAGAATGATAGGAATATTGTTAAGTAAGTTATGGTAAGCCCACTACATGGAATATTATACATCTTATAAAGCAATTTTTGCTAATATTTTAAGCAATATCAAAAAAGGCTCTGATTTATTATTGTCTTTAAAAAGCAGAATAAAGGCATGCATCTTTCCTAGAAATAAAACTTTAGGGGAAAATAACTATGCTTAGCAAAACAATGTTTAAGGGAAAACAACTAAATGCTAGCTGTGGCTATCTCAGTATGGCAGAATCAAGAGTAGCATTTCTTTTCTTACCTATTTTTTTAAATGTTCTTTTTTTACTGTAGCTATATTACCATATAGAGAGATTTAAAAACAATTATTTAAATTCATTAAAATAATTTTTTTAAAGTATTGAACATTTAAAAAGAGTGAAATTTCTGGAATTTTTCTTCCTTTAGATAAAAATTTCGGTATTCAGATCTGCTAGTGGGTGGAGCCATTGCAGAGTTCCTTGGCCCATGAATGAGCAAGTTGTCGTCACATGGATGACTCTTTTAATGTGAGATAAACTAGGCCCAGAAGTTGCTGAACTGACTAGACATGTACAGTAATGCAGACCTTTTAAAAACCATGTCTCATTTCATAACTGGTTTTCAATTTATTACACAAGATGGTGATGTTCATTGTTGACCAAATTAGAAAATTCAAGTAAGGAAAATGGAAAAATCTTTACAATCACCTTGAAGCTCATCATTATGTCTCAGAAACTTTCTGAATTAAAAAGATATGAAATAAATCATACATGCATAGGAGGCAGTGTGGTTTAAAATACATTTGCCCGGCTTCGTAGAGTTGGACCTGTGTTTGCCGAGCCCCAGGTGTCCTTGACCACATCAAACTTCCTATCCCCAGGAAGCCACGCTGCTGAATTTTGTGTTCAGCATTCATTAATTTTTCTTTATATTTTATTGTATATGCACATGTCCATGAGCAACATATTGTTTAATTTTGCCTGTTGTTTAACTTTCTTTGGATACAGACATTCTGTGTAATCTTTTCCGACTTGCCTTTTTTTCTGCTTAATATTAACACTTTCAGAACTATCACATTGCATTGTGTAGCTTCTTTAATTTTTACCTCTGTGTGATGTTTCTTTTTACACAAGTGTAACCAAATGTGTCTATTTTACTGTTGTTGGACATTGGAGTCATTTTTCATTTGTGTTATTCTGAACACTGCCACTCTGACTATTATTTCACATGTCTCTTGATGCACATGTGCAATAACTTTTCAGAGGTAAAAGTGGATGTGCTTAGACGAACAGGAGTTGAGAGTTTCTACAGTTTCCCATTTTCACTAACACTTAATGCTATCACACTTTTACATATTTGTTAATCTAGTAAGTTTGAAATGTTATTCTAATATTTTATTTGAATATGCTTTTCCCTGGTTAATAAGGCAGATATTTATTTGTTCCCTGACTAATGAGATTTTTATTTGTTGGGTTTCGTTTTCTGTATGTGAATTTCCTACTTCTTCTCTCCTTCCTCTCCTCTTGTTCCTCTTTCTCCTGCCTCTTCTCCTTCTCCCTGTCTTTCCCTTCCATACGCCCTCTCCTTCTCCTCTCCCTCCTTAATCCATGTGGATTGTTTAATGTCCTTAATCCATGTGGATTGTTTCTATATATTGTGTGAATTATTGACCAATCCACACATTTTCCACTCCTCTACAGTCTCAGATCTATCACGCGTCAAGTTGCCTAATACAAGTGAAGCTGTTTCTTGCCTCTATATTCTTCTAAATAAGCCTTGACATTTGGTAGGTGAAGTTCTCCTCTCCCCGACCCCACAGCTTGTTTCACTTTGTTCAGTAGTTTCTAGACTATTCTTTACACTTGACTCTAGAATCATCTTGTCAAATCACACACACATGCTACACACGAGTATTAAAATTTTGGTAAAAACGACATCAAATCTCTACATGAATTTGCAGGGAGTTGCTGTCTTTACAATACAGAATATTTTTATCTACAAATGTTGCATTTTTCTACATTAATTTAGGTTTCCTTTATTGTCTTTCAATAAAAATTTATAATTTTACTCATAAAGGCCTTGTACCTCTTTTTAAAAAATATTTTAAGATTCTGTATTTCTTGTAATTACATATGGTATACCTTCTTTAAATTAGTTTTCTAAAAGTGTACAGTCAGTACATTTAAATACAGTTACATTATGAATCTTGATTTTATACTTGGCAAACTTGTTATATTCAGTTATTAATTCTAATAGTTTTCCTATAGACTTTTTAAAAAATATACTTTATTGATTTTTTACAGAGAGGAAGGGAGAGAGAAACATCGATAGGAGAGAAACATCAATCAGCTGCCTCTCACACACCTCCCACTGGGGATGTGCCCGCAACCAAGGCACATGCCCTTGACCGG
>NW_006383011.1:1013981-1042244 GCF_000327345.1 Myotis davidii | reverse complement strand
TTTTTTAAAATATATTTTATTGATTTTTTACAGAGAGGAAAGGAGAGAGATAGTCAGAAACATTGATGAGAGAGAAACATGGATCAGCCGCCCTCTGCACATCTCCTACTGGGAATGTGCCCGCAACCCAGGTACATGCCCTTGACCGGATTCGAACCTGGGAACTTTCAGTCCGCAGGTCGACGCTCTATCCACTGAACCAAACCGGTTTCGGCACCTATAGATTTTTTTTTTTTAATCTTTTTTGTTGAAAGTATTAAGTAGGTCCTCCTTTTTCCCCTATTAACCTCTTCCAGCCCGTTCCCATCCCCTACCCCCAAGATTCTTTGGGGATTTTATATGACAACCCTATTACCTATAAATGATGATTGTTTTCTATCTTTGCAATTACTATAATTTTGTCTTTTTCTTGTCTTATTGTGCTGGTTAAGATTATAACTATACTGGTGAGCAAAAGTGGTGATAGTAGGCATCTTTGTCATGTTTCTGATTTTAAAAGAAATGTTTTTAATTTCTCACCACTAAATAATGTTTGCTCTGGGGTTTCTGGAAAACTATACTTTATTAGGATGGGATAATTTCCTTCTATTTCTAGTTTATCAAGAGTTGTGTGTTTTTAAAACATGAATCAATGTTGGATTTTATTAATAACTGTTATTGCTTCATATTGAGTTGATTTTATGTTTTTTTCTCCTTTAGTTTGTTAATGTAATAGGTTACTCTATTGGGTATTTTAACTTTAAACTCATCTTACATCCAACTTGGTTATTTTCACACATTCCTAGATCATGCTAATATGTTTACTGAGGATCATACTATTGAACCCTGACATACAATATATTATACTAGAATTTTTGCATCTATGCTTATGAGTGAGATGGGCCTATAATTTTGTAATTTGTGTCTTATTACAATAGCTTCATAAAAGTAGTTGGAAAGCATTTCCTCATTTTCTGTTTTCAGACAGAATTTGTGTGACATCCCCAATTATCTATTCCTAAAAATAAAATCTAGGTCCACTCTTCATCGTGAGATGGTTTTTGGCAACTGAATCTGTTCCTTTAAATATTGAAAGATCAGCCGGATAGAGCGTTGGCCTGCAGACTGAAGGGTTCTGGGTTTGATTCATGTCAAGGACACGTGCCTGGGTTGCAGGCTCAGTTCCCTGCAGGAAGCAGCCAATCAATGATTCTCTTTCATCATTGATGTATCTCTCTCTCCCTCTTCCTTCCTCTCTGAAATCAATAAAAATATATTTTTTAAAAATATTAAAAGATCATTTCGGTTAATTTTCCCTTTTGAAATTGTTTTAATATTGACTTTTTCCCAAATTTATTAGTTTTTACCAAATATTAAATTTTATTTGCATAAAATTGTTCTTAATATTACTTTACTATCTATCTTTTGTTATCACTGCTACATCTTTTTTTCTAATCCTTCTTTCCTGCAATTGATCAAATATATTATTTTTTAACTTAATTTTTTAACCTTTGCTGTCTTTGTTTTCAAACTTATTCATTTCTGCCACATTTTTTGGTTTCTTCTATATTTCCTTTTGTGTCTACTTTGTTTGAGTTCTGTTTAAGTTGGATATTTAGTTACTATATTCCCACCCTTTCTTTTTTTCTATTTCATATATTTAGGGTTACACATTTCTCTATAAATATTGTTTTAGCTGCATTTTATTGTTTTTGATAAGTAGTATTTTTTATTATTTAGCTATGAATACTTTTTTATTACATATATACATATTTTTATTTAATTTATTTGTTTTTCTTTATTGATTAAGGTATTACATATAATTGATTTCAGAGAAGAAGGGAGAAGAAGAAAGAGATAGGAACATCAATGATGAGAGAGAATCACTGATCAGCTGCCTCCTGAATATCCCCTACTGGGGAGTGAGCCGGCAACCAGGGTATGTGCCCTGACTGGGAATCAAACCATGACCTCTTGGTTTATGGGTTGACGTTCAACCACTGAGCCCCACTGGTCAAGCCAGTTATGAATACTTTTGATTCTCACTGTAATACTTTTCTTTACTATAAGAGTATTTTTTCTTAATTTACAACTATATTGATATTCTAATGTGATTTTTTATTGATGCATAAATAAATTACATTGTCTGTAGGGAATGTGTTTTCAATGATAACATGTCCTTTAAAAATTATTTAGACTTGTTTTAAAGCCAAAAAAGTGATTGATTTTCATAAATGTCACATTGTGGTTGGAATTCATGTACTTTTCTTGTCATGGGCAGTTAGGGAAAGGGTTCTATTTACATCTATTGGAATAAGCTTGTTAATTTTATTCTGAAAAATTCTGTATATTTAATTTTTTGCCTCCTTATGCATCACTTACCAAAAGTAATACGTTATAAACCTTTCACCATGTTTTGAAGTTTTGTTTTAAAGTACATACAAGTTGAGAATTGTTTAAGCTTCCTGGTGACTTGGACATGGTCTAGATGTAGTGAACTCTAGTGATGCTTTTGACTTAAAGATGAATTTGCCTGATATTAATACAACTACATCAGATTTATTTTGGTGAGTAGGTCTCTGGCATAACTTTGTTTCACTTTACTTTCATTCTGTGTCCCGATATGTTTTATCTCAGTCTTGTGTATATGTGTATTCATATCTATGTTTTAAACAAATTAGTAGCATATACTACATGCTGTTGTTTGTTGCCTGACTTTTTACTTCAAAAATGTCATAAACACTTTCTTTTAGAAATATCTTTCCAAAATTACTATTACAGCTACATTGTATTCCATAACATGTAAGTACCTTGCTTTGAGAATATTTTGTTTTCTTCAACTTTTTAATATTAAAAACTAGAGGCCCGGTGCATGAATTTATGCATGGGTGGGGTCGGGCCAGCCCCACCCCCTGGTAGAACTCCCTGTTGAACTCCCAGTTGAGGGGACAATTTGCATATTAGCCTTTTATTATATAGGATAACCTTGTGATGACCTTCTTTAATGTATATCTTTGTAAATTTCTCTGACTACTTCCTTATATAATTCCTCAAAGAGAAATTTCTGGTTCAAAAGATGTACTTTTACCTGTAGAGTATTTTGCTAAGCGAAATAAGCCAGTCAGAGAAAGACCATTTTCATATGATCTCACTCACATGTGGAATCTAGTGAAGAAAATAAACTGATGAACAAAATAGATCCAAAGACACAGAAGCATGGGACAGACTGATGAATCTCAGAGGGGAGGTTGGGAGATGGTAGGTGGGGAGAAATTAACTAGGGAACTTATATGCATCTATGCATAGCCCATGGACACAGACAATAGTGTGGTGAAGGCCTGGGAGAGGCAGGGTGTGGGAAGGAGGGGGTCAATGGGAAAAAAGAAAAGAGGACATCTGTAATACTCTCAACAATAAAGATAAATTTAAAAGAAAATATTTTGAAACACATAAAGATTTGAGAGTATTCCCTCAAGAAAATATTGCGCTAATTAACACTTTCCTCAGAAGTTTAGGAGGGTGGCTTTTTCCCATACCCTCATCATCATTAGGAGTTAATAATCTTTTGCCCTTGCTATTGTAACAAGCAAAAAAAGACAAAAACAAAAGGTCTTATTATTTTATACCTCAGATTCTCTATCTTCTCTAATTATCTAATTTACTCACTTTCAAAAATTGGTTCTTCTTGATATGTAAGAAATCTATGTAATAGAAATATTAACCCTTGCTCTACATAATTAAAATATTTTTAATTTGTTTTTTATCTTTTTGGTAATAGTGTTTTTATAAACAAATGTCCATTTTTATATTTTTCAGTAATACAATATAATAAGCTCTTCATTTGTAGTTTATCTTTGTGCTATGCTTAGAATAATCTCCCCCTCTCAAAAATTATATAAATGTTCAGTTAAATATTTTCTAGGTCCTTTATAAATCTTTTATAGACCTTTTAGATCTCACTGGTGATATTTAAGTCATCACTCTATATGTTATTTCAATTGGTACATTCTCTGAATTGACAATTTCTTTTTTGAATAGTAAATTTTTGTTGAAACTTTTTAAAAAATCATATATTTTTTTTCTCACTAGTTTGTAGTGCTGCTTTTTTTGTATATTGAATATATAAATATTCTTCAGTGGACTGTTTCTGGACTCTTTCACCTAGTTATTTCTCAGCTGTTTCATTGATTGCCTATTTATTCCATGGTTAGTGTCATAGTTTTAGAAACATCATGGCTCTATAATTTGCTTTATCATATCACAGATCAAGTGCATATCATTTTTTATTTTACAGTATTTATTGGATATGTTTGCCCATTTACTTCTTCAGATAAAATTTTACAATAATTTTGGGATGACTTTCTCCTCAAATAACTTGCAGGCATTTGATTAGATTTATGTCAATTTTGTCCATTCACTCAGGTATTAAATCTCTCAACTATGGCTTGACTTTAATTCTAGTTAACAGGAAAGTATACATGGGCTCTAGCTGATGCCGAAAATATGGGCATCGGTAAATAGCATGAATGTTTTTGTAAGACATGCTTTCCTTGTTTTTGTCCTGAACCCCAAGGAGAGAAGGCATGAAAAGAGTTTTTTCCCCAGTAACTGCCCTGCCTTTCCCCCATGTAAAACATCTCACAGCTTGTCTCATTACAGCATTTGTAAAAACACGGTCTGAAAGCAGTGGTGCAGAAATGAATTATTTAAGTTTGCAGCAAATCGTGCTGATCTTGCTTGCTGCTTCTTAATGCACTTTAAGTGAGCCCAGGCAGGCGGATCAGAGAAAGCACGGGGTGGAATGTAAACCGAGTTTTATTAGCCACAAAAAGCCCCGCTATAACATTTATTAAGTAGCAGAGACAGTGTGTTTAAATAAGTTTGATTCGCTGAATAATCACCGACGTGGCAGCCATCTTCCCCAGATAGGAGCACTCCCTTGTCAAAAACATTTATTTTCTTGTCACTTCTGTTAATATAATGGGCTCTTGGGGTTTTGTGAGAGTTTCTTAGCAAATCGTGATTTTCAACAAATTACTATGTGTCTCCCACTGAATACAGCGTTAATCGCTGGGGGAGGAGAGGAAACCCACACACATCATTGACTGAAAGTGTATCATCTTATTATCAGGGCCACGGTTAGGGGCGTCAGCTGTCCTAGGAAAATGAGGACGCAGATACTCTCTCAGGTCCGTCCCAATCGGTCGTCCTGAAGCAGTGTCAATAAACTTGCTGTCCCCCTCGTCTGACTGGCCTGAGACTAATTCCTTTTCTCTTTAGGGATGAGTCAGCCCTTAAGACCAAATAATTTATATCACAGTTACCAACTCTTCCTTTCCTAACTTTTTCTTTTCCTTGATGCAAAATAAAACAGACACATGCTGAGAACGTTCCTGAGTTTAGGGGTGCCTTTCTTTCCTTACATCAACAGGGCACATTGAGGATACGTGTTTCCGGGATGCTATGCTGTATACATCGGCATTGTTACTCCTTTTTATCTTTGGCTAAAACCATCATTTTAATTCCAGGCAGAAAATAACAGTAAAAATTTTAAATATAGCTAAGCACTCATTGGACAGGCACTGGCTGATAAGTATTTAATGCAAGTGAGACTGACCTTAGGTATTTGTGACACACTGCCTGTTTGTGTACTGGTCCTGTTCCTCTATGAACATAGGCTGCAGATGGCAATTTGTGAGTGTCTGGGTGTGTGTGCTTCAAGTCTAACTCCATGAAGAAAGAGAGAAAGGGAGTGAGGAAGGAAGGAAGGAAGGAAAACAGAGAGGGAGGTGAGAAGGGAGAGAAGAAAGAAGGGACAAATTCCCAGTCATCCTTTCCCTTCCTTATTGGAAATAATCCTTCTGACAGGGAGATCCACTGATCCCTTCACTGATCCCATAGGCACACAGACCTATGCTGCTGCATTTCCAGAGATGCTGAGGGAAGATCCTAGTACAGGGCTTAGGAATCATTGAAATGTAATGTTCACACACTTGTTTCACATCAGTAAACAATATTTGCCTCAGTGAGATGTCTATCAAGATCGTGGCTGTCAGTGAAAAGAAGACTATTGTCCCTCTAAATTTCCAACTGCCTACGGCATTCAGATCTTTTGGTTGGGACATGAACTTGTCTCAGGATACTGATTTGAACTTGAGGTTATGGGCACTGAGATTTATTCATTCACTCACTCAATTAGTCATTCATCAAATATCAACAAGTCCTTCTTGAGTGCCTACTATAGGCTAAGAATTCTGCAGGGTTTGTCGTTATTCTCTATGTTCAAGTTGTTTATTATTTATTGAGTGATTCATAGTAAGGAAGAGGAAATTTGTGATACAAGTAATACCTCATATCACATAGGTAAACATAGGGGTTTACAGGGGCATATAGGTGGTACATTGACCTACTGACCTAGTGTTGACAAGCGTGAGGCTGCGGAGGGTCTGGCAAAGCCTCTGGAAGATACGAAGTTCAAGCTGAGACCTGAATGTTGAGTAACAGATAGGTAAACAGATGTACCTGCATGTGTTAGAGGCAGAAGAAATTGTTCAGAGTATTAACAGGAACTTAAAGTAGTTCAATGTGGCCGACACTCAGAGAGCTAGAACATGAGGCTGGACGTGGAAGCAGGGCCTATTCATAAACAGGTTTAGGGCTGCCGGCATTTCACTTACTCTTAAGACAATGTGTTGTGTGAGAAATTTTAAGTGGAGGAATTACATGATCAGATTTTAAATGTAGAAAACTTACTGTTTTATTTATTTATTATAAGCATGCATTCACAAAGAAAGATGACTGTTCGCAGTACAGAGAATAATTTGAAGTAGGTCATGACTGGAATCTGAGAGAAAAATTAAATGATTAATTAAACTGAGAGCTGATGGTCTGACTATGAATATCTCATTAGAAGGAGAGAGATGGTGTGTGTGTGTGTGTGTGTGTGTGTGTGTGTGTGTGTGTGTGTGTTGTACAATTTTCCTATCAAGGCTAATAATCTACTGGATTTATCAAAAAAGAGAGGAAAGGCCCTAGAGAGATAGTTCAGTTGATTAGAGCTTCATCCCCAATATGCCAATGTTGCACGTTTGATCCCTGGTCAGAGCACGTACAAGAATCAACCAATAGATACATAAATAAGAGAAACAACAAATCTCTCTCTCTCTCTCTCTCTCTCTCTCTCTCTCTCTCTCTCCTCTCTCATTTTAAAATAAATAACTTTAAAAATTTTTTTGAAAGAAGCAAGAGTCAAAAATGAGACCAGAATAGAACTTTTGGCCTGAGTTACTAGGTGGATGTCAGCCCTGAGCAGGATATGACAGAAGAAGGTACTGGTTTCTGATGAAGATCTGTGGAGTCCCAACCAGGTGAGAATTCCTTGTAGACAGTGAACATCCAGGTATGGAACTCAGGAGAAGTTATAGTTCTCTCTTTCACTGACTAAGTGCTGCAGAGTAGAAATAATTAATAATAACATCTGTCTGTCTTCAAGGGACATTTAAAAATAGGGCCAATATTGAGATAAAAGCAGTGTCAGACAGTTGTTTTTATGTTTTTTTAATATCATATCAAATATTGAGATATTAGGAAAACCCTAGACTTAGTGATATTTTTTAAAAGTTTTTTTCCTGCCCTGGCCCATGTGGCTCAGTTGGTTGGGTGTTATCCCATGCACCCAAAGGTGCTGGCTCAATTCCCTGTCAGGGGCTCCATTGCTGGTTGGGGGCGTGCAGGAGACAGCCAATTGGTGTTAGCTCTCACATTATTGTTTCTCTCTCCCTCTTCCTTCCTCTCTCTCTAAAAACAAAGTCACTAAAAATTTTAAAAACTCTCCCTTTAACTTTGCTAGACAACAAAACATTTTTTAAATATTGGTGATGGTTGCACAACACTATGAATGTACTTAATATCATAAATTGCGTACTTAAAAAAGGTTAAGATAGTAAATTTTGTTTCACGTCTATTTTACCACAACAACAAAAAGTGGAAAAAAGTATGTCAAAGTACATAGTCTGGAAGGTAAAGGACAATAACAAAAAAATAAATTACACTCTATGACAAAACACAAATCTTGAGTGTTTGGCAGCCTGAGATGGAGAAAACAGAGCAAATGGTAAGAAGCCAGGGGGATGAGAAGTGAGAGAGGAAGAGGAAAGCAAAAGATTGCCAGAGGCCGCTATCTAAGCAAAGACAGTCCTTAAGATATTCCTAGTCGAAGGTGTTGTCAAGAAATTTAAGATTTTGGAAACCTAATAATATGGAATTTTAACTTGTTTTGTTGCTGAACATCTCCCTCAACACGCACGCACACCTACAGTGTACTGTTAGCAAAAACTTACTTTGATCTTGAGGTAATTTTTTTTAGTTGGGGGGCGGATAGTACAGGACTCTGCTTGGAGCAGGGTCTTCCAAGGTGTGATGTGACAACACAAGGGACAATATACACAGGAAGGGACAAAAAGAAGACAAAAGAACCTCCTTGAATAGTCCCCAGAGAGCCCTGACTGGTGGGGCTCAGTTGGTTGGAGCATCCTCCCTTACACCAAAAGGTGGTGGATGTGATTCCTGACCAGAGCATATTCCTGGGTTGTGGGTTTGATCCCTCCAATCATAGACGTTTCTCTCTCTCTCTCTCCTCCCCTCTAAAATGAATTCAAAATTTTAAAAGTCCTCAGAAATAGTTCTACCTTTAATTATTTTTATTTTTATTATTATTTTTTTAGGAATCTTGAAACTGTTTTCTGCAGTGGCGGCACCATTTTGCAATCCCACCAATAGTGCATGAGGGTACCCCTTTCTTCACATTCTCACCAACATTTGTTGTTTGCTGATTTATGGATGAGAGCTATTCTGACAGATGTGAGATGATATGTCATTAAAATTATGTAAATGTCGAAACCACTGATTTTCTCAGATATTTTGTTGTCTTTTCCTTCATGTGCGGTATGCTTTGGTTTCCATTCAATGAGCACTCACTATTAATTGATGATAATGATGAAGATGATGGTGGTAGTGGCAGCTGGGAGAGAAATGGGGCTTGAACACCTAATAAAGGAAGAGCATTGCTGCCATTACAGATAAGGACAGACAGTGAGGATTCCTCTCCGGCATAAGAAAGCATCTTCTGGAAGATAAAACAACAAAAGAGATAGAAATCATCATCTAAGTCACTTATCTCCAACCACCCCATCAGGTCTACAGAAAGAATATTACCTTCATTTACAAGTCGCACTTATTTAAGATAGCTACTTTCTGGTGTTAGGGGTCAGATGAATGGCCAAAGGTTTCTATTTGACCCATAAGGAAACTCTGCATTCTAATTTAGGCATCACTCATGTTCAATTGGAATTGTGGTTTACACTTTGCTTGCATTGTAGTTATTTGGTTTTTCACTATGAATAATAAATTTTCCTTTCTTTCAAAGAGACTGTATATGTAGCTGAAAAGAGGGATGGAGGAAAGGGAAGCTGGTAAATTCCTAAGTGTCCAGCACCCTACAGGCTCTTAATCGAGTCTTGGTGGGCTTTCGCTGATAACTCTATCTTGTAATGTTATGAATCTAATATCCGATACTGCATCATTAGTGCTGTGCGTCAAAACCTATAATTGTGACTATTAGCATTCATAGATTTACCTTTAACATATGAAGTCAAAGAGAAAGTCCATAACTAATTCTTTCACATATTTGGCTTGGCATTTCAATATTTCAGAGCATAAAAAGCAGGCTATTGCCAAACTGTGGCATAGAGAAGGGCATGTGGCTGTGTGTCAGCTGGTGGTTATAGGATCATGTGGTCAAACTGAAAGACCTTTTCTTAAATCTCAGTGCTGTTGGGTTGTGTGCGAGCCAAGTCTTAGCTAGCCAGCCAGTCAAATGGTATTAAAAACCCAGACGACATCTAATTTGCCCTATTTCAAGAGGGAACCTGTTTTGAAGAAGTCTGATCTTATTTTTAATTTTTCTATGCCTGCAAACCTTTTACTGTAATTAGAAAGGAAAGTTCTAGCATAAGAGCCATGAGGAGAGGTTGCATTTGGCTGGCATCTGGTGTCTTACACAGAGCTAGCTGAAGGTCTGCTGCAAAATATGGTCTGTCATCTGAGTTGCTGGCTGGTTCTACTCTTTCTGAGCCAAGGGAGGGCAGGACATCGATGTGCTCTCTGCTGAGTTTCTCTCAAAAAATAAAAAAAGGTTTTGTTTGGCTGAGCTCTTTAAAAAAAATCACACCAATAGTAATTCTAACTCTTAAAAACAAAGACCAAAGCAGAAAAATTTTTGGGGTATAAATATTCCCTCAGAATTTGTGTCAGAAGTTGGGGGAGTTGTGCAAAGAGTCGGAAGCAAAGGAAAGTTTCGAGAAAATATGAAAGGCGGGTTTAGTTTATAACGATAGCTACTGGACTCACAGTTCCATTACGTGATTACAGCTGCTGTGTGCGTAGCCAAATCTTCAGAGAAAACCAGCAATAAGGCCAAGAGATCCAGACTTGGTCTGAAAGTCGTAAGATCAGAAATGGAAAACTAAATGTACTGGTTAAGAACTTAAACTGAGATTCTGCACTCTCTGAATTCCACCTTCTTGGAGGGAAGGGAGGATGGATGAGGTGGGAGAGGGTTGGGGTGGTGTAGGTAATTAACTAAGGACCTTGTATGCATATATGCATGGCCCATGGACACAGACAATGGGGTGGTGAGGGCCTAGGGCAGGGGTGGGAAAGGGCTGGAGTGGGTCAATGGGGAAAAATAGGGGACATATGTAATACTTTCATCAGTAAATAATTATTTTCTTTAAAAAGAACTTGAACTCTAGCATCAGGCAAATTTGGGTTTATGGCCCAAATATAGCACTTACTAGTTCTGTGACAATGAGAAAGTTGATTAACCTCTCAAAGCCTCAATTTGCTTCAGTTTCCTTAGTTGTAAAATTGAAATAGTAGTATTGATCTCTTTTATCGAAAGGTGGAGTTTTTTACTAATTTATATCAATATAAACTTGTGGATTTTTATTTTATTCTAATGGTTATGACCCATTACTATAAACATTTATTTTAATGCTCAAATTGCCCCAGATTTGGCCAGTGAGAGCTCCTTCAAACTAATATATGTGTTTTCTTATCATGATGCTATCATTTTTAAGCACTTTCTTACTTTCTGGTACCAAGAGGTATTTCAGTCCATCTTGTTTTTCCCCACCTAACCTTTATGGTGAAATCTTAATAGTCAAGATACTGCGTAACAAGGAATGAAGGGATTGTGGCACATTAGGAACTTCTGGGAGGTTAGCAACAATCTATTTCTTGACCTGAGTGTTCTTAACAGTGTTTGCTTTTCAATAATTTGTTAAGATGAATTTATGTTCTAAAACATTTTTCTCTCTCTGCTATATATCACAATAAAAATATTTTTTTAAAGAAAGGCACTCAAACTAAACTATTTGGAAAAAACTGTCATTATTTTAACTTTGTCAAAATAGAAAAAGCCAGACAGTAATAAGCACCATAAAGGTTATTTCATTAGCCACCTGGCATCTTGCCTTCCTCTCTCTTGGACAAAATTCTAGTAACTCTCGGTTGATAAATTTTAGACACATAAACAATAATTAAACCTGGGCATGTTCAGTGCATGCTTCTAAAACTAAATGGTTATATTACTTTTACTATTCATTTTTAGAACTACATCAACATGTAAGATTCATGGCTTTGTGAATGGTTTCAGAGGACGGGGATTATGCATTAAGTAAATATTAATGGAGAGAGAATCCTTCTCCATTTAGCTCTTTGTTTTGCTTTATTTTTCCATAGTATCTATCACTATATGACATTATACTATTTGTGTTGTTTTTTCTTATTAAACTATAAATTCTATGAGGGCAGAGCCTTTTAATTTATCACTGTATCCACAGCACCTAGAATAATTCCTGAAAATATTAGGTAGCCCATGCATACAGTTGAAAAATAAATTAATGCATTTTATTTGCTGTATTTCTAAATAATTTGTTTATGACTTTGAGAGAAATGCTCCACGTGATCTCACTCATTTGTGGAATATAATGAACAACATACACTGATGAACAAGGACTGATCCAGAGACAGAGAGGCATTGATTGGACTGTCAGGCCTGGGAGGGAAGGTAAGGGAGGATGGGGGTAAGGGGGAAAGATCAACCAAAGGACTTATGTGCAAGCATATAGGCCTAACCAATGGACAGGGACAACGGAGGGGTGAGGGCATGAGCAGGGAGTAGGGGATAATGTGGGGATAAGGACACATATGTAATATCTTAATCAATAAAAAATATATTTATAAAAAAAATGCTCCTATTTATTTACTGAAGGAGGTTTTGTTTGTTTTTCCTCTTCAAAGAAATTCTATCTTTGGCCTTAAGAGAACTATTTCAGCTGGTTTATACTCTAGATAGAAATTAGTCCCATTAACAAAAGGGTACACAGACAGGTTTTAAAGCAAATTAGTGAAATCTTGGCTATTTGATATCCAAAGATCCTTTGGTAGTAAAACATCTCACCAATGTCCTCATGTTCTTGGATGTCTATTGATATCCATAAGATATCTGTGAATATTGGAAGACTAATACCAGCACAAGGTAAGTCTATTTGAACGTAGAAGAGACTCTGGTCCTAACTTTTGACTACAAAATATACTTAAAAATATGCAAGTTTTGAAACCAAATATACCCACAAGACACTGTGCAAATTTTTAGGGTATGCTCATTTTAATTTCAAAGAGTGATCAAGCATCGGTCATGGCGGGTCCTGGGAACCTCTACTGTTTAACTAGCAACCTTAGACAATCTTTGACCTGCTTCTCCTCTTAAAAAACATGACTCCATCAGACACCTGAGTATATACTTTGTCTTTATTTAGTTATAGATATTTCTTTTTAAATCTGACCTCCATTTTTCAGAAGAATTACTAGTATCGTTCCTTCGGTAGTTGGAAGAGTGACCAGCACACATCAGAAGGCGAGTCTACTAGAACTTCTCTCTGTGTGACTTGGGCTTTACATTGAGGGTACGTATCCTTCTCAGTGTTATTTTATTTTCTTCACATCTTTTAGTCTGAATTGGGAGGACTGAGAATATTAAACTATTTGAGTGGCTTATTGATTTTTTTCTATATATTAAAAGCTGAAGACATAACTTCTAAATATTCCCTTGAGGAAAAAAGTTTACTTTCAATAAGATAAATGATTAGAAAATGCATGATATACAAATAAGCCTTTAGCCAACATAAAGCCCCCTTCTGCAAACCTTCTGCAGAATAACTATCTTCAGACTTCAACAAAAAATTAAAACCCACGCTACTCCACGCACACTAATGAACTAAGTTAATGATACTAATCCAGGGAGAGAAAAAAATAAATGCTTACATAAAGTATCTTCAATAATATAAATCCATTCCATTGTGCTAAATTATTCCAGTTTGTATCTTAATCTTTCAAGATCTGAATGCTGACAATGTTGTATCTCCCTGCACTCTCACTTAAAGGCTTTCTACATCTTTGATGTAATTGGATGCTTTTAGGCATAGTTTTCCCCTATATATTTTTTAATCTTAAAATGTCTTCCAATAACTTTTTGGAAGAGTGTGGTAATCAGAATGAATATTTATTTCTTATTAGAATAATAAGGTGTTACTCAAGAACACACACCTGTCATATGTACAAATGTCAATAAGCACATAAAAGTTTCCCAACATCATGAGTCATCAAGAAAATACAAATCAAAAACACATTGGGTCAACACTTTATACTCATTAAGAAGGCATAAAGATCATAATCTATAAAGATCAATTGATTGCCTGTAATTCATCAAATTTTAAAATGAGTGCTTTTCAAAAACACTGCTAGGAGTATGAAGACCCAAACCAAAGACTCCAACACAATGTTGAATAGCAGTGATTAGAGTGGTAATCCTTAACTTGTTCCCAATCTTAGGACAAACATTGTTTTTCATCATTATACATAATGATATTTTCTACAGAATTTTCTGCACTGTCTTTTTATCAGGTTAAGATTCCCTTTTATATTTTGCCGAGAGTATTTTTATATATCAGGAATAGATGCTGGATTTTATTAAAAAATTTTAATCTATTGAGATGATTATGTGTTTTCATTATTTTTTAGTTTAATAAGGTGAATTACATAGCTGATGTGTGTGTTTTCAGTTTTTTAAATTGTGTTAAATACACATAACAAAATTTACCATCTTAACTACTATTTCGTGTATAATTCAGTACTATTAAATACATTCAAAATATTATGTAACTGTCACCACTATCTAACCCCATAGGTCTTTCATCTAGTAAAATTGAAACTCTATATATATTAAACAATATTTCTAATTTTTTATCTTCCCTGGCAACCACTGTTCTACTTTCCATCTCTATGATTTTGACTACCCTAAGCATCTCATATAAGTGGAATAATATAATATTTGTCTTTTTATGTCTTGCTTATTTAATCTAACTTAATGTCCTCAAGGTTCATCCATGTTGTAGCACATATCAGAATTTCCTTCCTTTTTAAAGTTGAATAATATTCCTTTTTTACATATACCACATTTTGCTTATCCATTCATCCATTCATGAGTACTAGGATTGCTTCAATGCTTCAGCTACAGTGAATAATGCTATTATGTACACGAATGTACAAATATCTTTTTGAGACCACGTTTTTCATTCTTTTGGGTATATGCTCAGAAGTTAGATTGCTAGAGCATATGGTAATTCTATTTTAAAATGTTTGAGGAACTGCTATACTCTTTCCATAATGACTATATCATTTTTACATGCCCACCAAAAGTATACAAGATACCAAGTTCTCCACGTTCCCATAAAAACTTGTTATTTTCTGGTTTTGGTGTGTTTTTAATACCAGCCATCCTAATGGGTATGGGATGGCATCCTATTGAAGTTCTGGCCTGCATTTTCCTACTGATCAGAATATGCATCTCTGTGTGCTTGCTGCCCTTTTGCATATCTTCTTTAAAGAAATATCAAGTCTTTTGTTCATTTTGGAATCAAACTGTTGTTTTGTTGGTTGTTGTTGTTGAATTTTAGAAGTTCTCTGTATATTCTGAATTTTGCTTGAACAAATAATTTGTAAATATTTTCTCCCATTCTGTGGGTTTCCATTCTACTCTGTTGATATTGTCTTTTGATTCACAAAACTTTTAAATTTTTAGGGAGTGCCACTTTTCCTTTTGTCTGTGCCTTTGGTACTATATTTAAGAAATCACTGTCAAATCAAATGGCATAATTTTGCCTTTTATTCCCCCTAAGATTTTTATTTTTTTTTAGACCTTACATTTAGGTCCTTGATTCACTTTGAATTAATTTTTGCACATGGTGTTGGGTAAGAGTCTAACTTAATTCTCTTGCATGTGGACATCCAGTTTTCTCAGCCCTTTTTGTCAAAAATACTGTCCTCTATTGAAAGATCTTGGCACCCTTGTCAAAATTATTTGACCATATTTGGGAGGGTTGAATTCTGGGCTCTCTATTCTATCTCATTGGTCTATATGTCTGTCTTGATGTCGGTCCATATATGTACAGAGAGACCTTGGTTCACTATATCAATTGTGAAGCCAGATAAAGTGTGACAAGGAATTCATAATGTTCAGACATTCATTTAAACAAATTCCTCATTCCATAAACATTGCCTCAGCTTTCAAACATAAATAAGGAAAGATGAACTGTTCATATTTCTCCAGATGTTTTGTGTTTTGAGACTGCATATCACAGCTGTGCCGGTGATCTCTGAATCCTGGGAAAGGAAGAACTCTGCAGCTCAGCTTCAATAGAGAGAAGGTTTGCTGGCTGTGAGGAGGAAGCAGGTGGACTCCAGGTTCTGCATTTTTTTTTTTACTCATAGAGCAAAATTTTTCATCAAGCAGTACCGGGGAAATGGCCACATTCATTATTTCCTAAACGTGTAACAAAGTTTCAAACAGAGAGTTTAGGTTTTTAAGGATACTTTTTCTATGTCTTGGACTAAATACTGATTTTTAAAAATGTACTAACACCATGACACTAATCCTTGGTATCTAGACCTAGATGTAGTCACAGCTATTAGTAAGCCTTGCTAAAATAAGCGAGTGAGGTTAAAAATCTCAATACATCAATTACTCAGTAAATTAGAATACCTGTTAATTTTCTGATTAACAGAAGTTTTAACTTCACACAAGGAGCTGAAACATTCTCTTGGGAAAAGATTTGCTGCTTAAAGTTTTTAAGAGAGTGGCTAAGTTCCCAACCAAGGAAACTCTTAGATGACCAGAGATGGTCATGAACTTGCCCTTCACAATAGGGCAATTTAATATTAAAGTGGTAAACAATTTAATATTGAGTGTATGGAAGGGTATCTAGTGTTCTAAAGGATCTTGAAAGATTTAATACTTTGAAGAGGGTAAAAGATAGCAGAAAAATCTCATTGGGACACTTGAAAAAGAAGGGCTGTAAGCATCTTTTTCTAATTTAACAATGCATCAAAACCTCTGGGGTACCTGATCAAAACGTGGGTTATTCAATTTTATGTCACACCTAACTGGAACAAAATCTCAAGAAATGGCACTTTTTAATCTTTATTTTCAACAATCTTCACAGGTGATTATTATACTTAAAAAAACAACAACCTTGAGAGCCACTAGAATTAGAAAAATAGAGATGTCAGGTGGGAATTTGATTAAAATAAATAGATACACTGGTACAATGTGAATATGTCTTTTTTGTTGTTGTTGTTAATCCTCACCTGATGATATTTGTCCATTGATATTTTAGAGAGAGTGGAAGAGAGAGGGAAACAGTGAGAAACATTGATGTGAGAGAAACATATGCATGGGCCTGAACCAGGGAGGATCCTGCAACCAAGGTATATGCCCTTGACCGGAATTGAACCTGGGACCCTTTGGTCCACAAGCTGAATCTCTATCCACTGAGCCAAACCGGCTATGGCCAATGTGAATATATCTTCAATAAAGGTCACTCAAATTATGAAATGCTAAATGGGAAAGTTTTCTTATGAATACCAGTGAAACAATCTAATTCTGCTAACTAATTTTTACTGTACAGAAAATAGACAGCCCATGTGGTTGAAAGATAATTGTCATCAAAATTACAGTAAAAAATAGTTTGGTCCATGTTTTGTTTAAGAAAAATTTTCTCTAATATGAATTTACTATTTTGTAAAGAAGAACCATCAAGTGACGATAATCTAATTTTTCTTTGCTGATTGAAGATTTTCTATTTTCCCAAGGCCATAATTGTGATCATTATTTTACGTTTGCCAGTGATGGTAACAGTAGGTGTAAATATGATAGAAAATTGGGCTAAGTATGTACTGATGTCGATTGTATCCTCAGAGAGCAAATGGCCTGAGGAAGGTAAGAGCAGGTGCTGAAAGTGTTGAATGAATTGGAGTGTGGATTTCCATAACCACAAAGAGTGTGAGGCTGGACCAAGCTTATTTCAAGATGTCCAAGCCCAAACGCTGTCGAGTCATAAACTAAGTTGAAGAAAATAAGATGAAAGCAAAGAACATCATGGCCATGAGCAACTGAACCGCATTTTGCACTAGTTTGGAATATAAATAGATTATTCTTCACCCTCAGTTTGTTGTTTCTAACAACTACCCAGTACTTTTATGTACTGTACCCACTAGCAATTACCTAAAAATGACTCAAAACATGAACTTCACCGTGTGTGTGTGTGTGTGTGTGTGTGTGTGTGTGTAAGAATGTGTGTATTAGTCAAATTCTTGATATTTCTTGGAAAAAGAACACTGGTTAATTTAAGGTGCCAATGAATTAATTGGGCTTTAGATTATGCACTTTTTTTGTTTGCTCACATTTTGCTGCCAATTTCTGAGAATACGTACTAAAGATGAGGGATGTGTTATTTTACTATAGTAAAAAGAAGAGGACTCAGGAATGAATAAAGGATAATAGAAGGAGGAGTTATCAGCACTGAATGGAAAGAATACAAATTTGTGGCCATCAAATTCTTTTTTGTTTTTTTCAAAACAACATATATTTCATTATATTTCCTTATTATAAAGACTATTCTTTTTAAATATATTTTTATTGATTTCAGAGAGGGAGAGGTGGAGGAGGAGAAGGAGGAGGAGGAGGAGGAGGAGAGAGAGAGAGAGAGAGAGAGAGAGAGAATGATCAAAACATCAAATGATAAGAGGAAATTATTGATTGGCTGCCTCCTGCATTCACCCTAGTGGGGATCAAGCCTGCAACCTGGGTATGTACCCTGACCAGTAATTGAACTGTGACCTCCTGGTTCATAGGTCGAAGCTCAATTACTGAGCCATACTAGCCAGGCAACACTATTCTTTTTTAAAAAAAAAAAAAAGTCTGAAAATATGGAAAAGATTACTCTTTAATAATTATAATAAGCCTACTAAGCCTATATTGAAAATAACTATAGTAAACCTTAGCAAATATATTTTCAAAGTCTTTCTATGAGCACACAAGCACATATACTCTAGTATTTAATAGTTGCTTTATTTTTATTATTTACAAAAATGGGGTCAGACTTTAGTTTGCTAACAAATAACTGATATCCAACAACTTTCACCTATAAAAACAACTGTTTCATATAGTCCAATCTATATATTCTATTTTTCAATCTCTATTTGTCCCTTAAAAATATATCATGATTATCTTTCCATAATAAATTACAATAATTTCTGCATAGTTAGTTTTCCATTATATGGAAAATTATTAACTAATCCTCTTTATTATACATTTAAATTTTAATTTTTTTCCTATTACTAATAGTGCTTCAAAAAAATCCTTATAGCTAAATCTATCCTGCATATTTTCACCTCCCCCTTCCTAGGGACACATTCTCATAAGTACAATTCTTGGATGAAAAGACATGTACTACAAATGCATTCTTTTAGCCTACTATTGCTCTACAAATGTTCTGTGATGTTTTGTACTGCATCTACACACAAAAATGGGTTTTGTTATTCACTACTTTTACTAGCTACTAACGTTAAATGTAGTAATACAATGTTTAGAAAAAAGCTTTGAAAATAACTTTTTTTAGTTGTGTGTGTGTGTGTGTGCGCGCGCGTTCACACACACACACACACATTTACTGGTATATGCCCTAAATATGCTGATGCCATTTTCTTTTTATTCTCTTAGATCAAAACTATTAACCATATGACATTTAGAAACTATAAATGAGGTCTGTGCTAACTAGATGAAACCTTCTCTCATTCTTAAAGTGAACACCTCAAGTGAAACAGGGATTGAGTAAGAAGGATTTAAATAAAATTTCTGGCTTCTTTTCCACATGGGGCCTGTAGAAACCTTGTTTATAACTGCCTTCTCGTTTTTCAGCATCCATATTTCAGTTGTCCATCATAAGCATCAACTAAACCTTCAGGACTCTTTCCTCACCTATCCTTGACTGTTTAGTCAGAAAGCAAAGATAACAAAACTTGCAAAATCAACTTGCGTCATAGCCCAGAGCCAGGCTTCATGTTGAAGGACCGTGGAATTACCAAATGTTGTTACTGGCTGTGTTGAAAATAATCATTGGGTAATTCTAGTCATAGATCTTTTCATGGCTCAAAAAAGCTGGGGCAGCAATTTTATGACTGATTAGAATTGAAGATAAATATCAAAGAATGAAGTATCTTCCCAAAGCTTTGCAAGGTTAGATTGGATCTTATATGACACTCCTGATAGTGAGCCAGAATGGAAATGTCTGACAGGTTGGAGGCTAGCTATCTATTCTAGCAACTCTCTGATCTGTTCTAGAACTTGCTTTGCAGTTTCTCTAGGCTTAATGACTTAACTTTCAATGCCCTAAGATTACATGCATGCCTCTTTATGCTATGATGGAGTTACTTTCTGTGTGTGTCTGCCCCCTCTACGCTATGGGAAACATGAGGGGGAGGACCACAATGTGTTCAGGCGTCTCCATGCAGACCAGGGGTGAAACTATGGAAGCCCTGATGAATAAAGCAATACTAACTTTTTAAAAAAAAAATTACAATTCTCTTTCAATTTTTGTCAAAGATTGGGTCCATGTGAATTGTGAACCAAAAGCAGGAATATTGGAGACCCCAATTGAAAATAAAAATATAATTTTGTTAATTCAATCATTTTATATCATAGATGATATTTAAAATAACCATGAAGGGCAGCATAGAATGAGTAAGAAGGTGTCACATCGTGACAAAAGACAAATTATTAGAAGGCAGAAAGTTGGGGGAAGGAAAGGAATGGAAAGGATTGGAAGAAAAATACAGGAAGCCAGCTCCCTTTTTCCCCACCATATATTATTGTCATTTGTTATATAAGAGAAGTGAGCCATTTACTTCTGACTCATAGACTGCATCTTGGAGAAGCTCAGTTTAGACTTTAGCTCCCTTGATGATCAGTTACTGTGTGAAGTGCAGAAAAGTCAATGTCCAAGTGCCTGACTCCGCTGGGCCATGGGTACTCAGAGAACCAGAGTTGGAACTCGAAGGGTCTCAGTGGTCGGCAGACTCATTAGTCAACAGAGCCAAATATCAACAGTACAACGATTGAAATTTCTTTTGAGAGCCACATTTTTTAAACTTAAACTATATAAGTAGGTACATTGTTATTAACTTAATTAGGATACTCCTAAGGCTGAAGAAGAGTCACACTCAAGGGGCCAAAGAGCCTCATGTGGCTCGCGAGCCACAGTTTGTCAACCACTGGTCTAGGTGATTCCTTCAAAACATAGGTGTGACCACACGTTCCCCATCAAAAGTCTAGAGACTAATGGGAATGCTAAGGTTACCATCAAGAAGTTTATGCTCATGGTGCAAAGGCACACTGGCTTTTACACCGTTTTTTCCAGTACTCCAATTTCCTGACTCCTTTGAACGTGCTATCTCCTCTGGCTACAATGTCTGCATACCCTCATGCATCTAGCTCTCTCCTATCAGCAGCACAAATGTCACATTCTTAGAGCGGTCATTCCCAATCATTCTCTCTAATATTAAACTGCTGCTGTCCCCCGAGACCCTTTTTCTCAATGGCCATGCTCTTGTTTTATTTTCTTCATACTATTCACCAGTATATGTTATTTGTATAAGTGTTTACTACTTGTCATTCCCCAATAAAATATAAGTTTTAGGGCAATGGGGACTTTGTCTTGGTCTTCATTGAGCAAAAATAGTGCTTGGTAGATACCCAATATATATTTGTTGAATGACTGAATGAATGAATAAATGAATGAGTATAGAACCTTAGGTTAGGCTTTTTGTTTGTTGGTTAGTTTGTTTTTTGCCAAAGGGAGGACAACTCATTGCATTAGACTTGCTTACTCTAAGTATTTTTTCAATTAAATGATTTTTTTTTAAACAAGGTAAGACAGGCCCTGTGGAATAAGCAAACTCTTCTTTTTAGGAATTCAAGAAATAGGACATTGCAAAAGGGTGACACTTTCTGGCCCTGGACACATTTCTGGATTAGGGTAATGAGATGAAAGCTGTCATAGGAGCAAGAGCAAATGTCCTATCTGGGATGTAGGCAACACTAATTATATCCCAGGTTCAAGAAAGAGATGCAGTTGAAATGGCAAACTGTGTGAATGGAGGACCTACAAGAGTCCCAGAAGCCATCGGAGCCCTAAACCAATCATAATTCCATCTCATCTTCACAGGCTTATAGAGGAAATGTCTACAAAAAGCAGCTTTTACACAAAAACACAAAGAACCTGTGTTTCTAGATTCTGAGTAATGTTTTGTTAAAATCTGAGTGGTTTATTGTCAAGACAGAGAAGCACAATGAGATTAATAGCTGAAAATCGGTGGGGGGAGGCATCAAACTAGACTCGCAGGGGTGGGCAAACTTTTTGACTCGAGGGCCACAATGGGTTCTTAAACTGGACCGGATGGCCGGAACAAAAGCATGGGCGGAGTGTTTGTGTGAACTAATATAAATTCAAAGTAAACATCATTACATAAAAGGGTACGGTCTTTTTTTTCAATAGTTTTATTCATTTCAAACGGGCCGAATCCGGCCCACGGGCCGTAGTTTGCCTACGGCTGAACTAGAGCATGAAGCTGAGTCATGTTTAGCGAGGGGTAACAGGGACAAGAGGTTTTTAAGCATTCCCAAGTTCCCGAGACTGACATTCCTCTCAAAAGTTTCTTAGTTTTCTCTCCTTTCTCAACAATGTAATTATTAAAAACAATTAAATGTCTTAATCCCAGGCTCGTTTATATTCTAAACTTTGTTCACAGAAAACTCCTTCTCACATCAATAGATGTTACTCACCAGAGGCCTGACTAATGAAAGGGGGGCCGTGGCATCGGAGGAGAGAGAAGGTTGTTCGGTGATTAGGGCACAGATGATCGTTCACTCTCCTGGCTGCAGATTATTTACTTTGGCCGCATTGAGAATAACCTGATATATGACAAGATTTATGAAACTTGGACAAAACTCCCAAAGCATACCCATGAGTGTTGCTGGCCAGATGGAACCTCTCAGTAGAGTCTGCATGGAAACAAAGCCACACGTTTCCACAGTGCAACCAAAGAGCCCTGGTAAATTTTTGCTGTAAGGACAAGCTTTCCTCATGTAAACCTCCTTGTTACTTCACTTTTGTTGATACTTCATATTAGCTGTTTACCCTGGATGGTATGACTATATAGACCAAAACAGTGGCTCTGCTTACACCCCCATATATGTATGTGTATAAACAGATATACATATATGCATATATATGCATATATATTTATGAATGTATACATATGTACATAATAAATACAAAGTAAAGTTGGCAAGTAAAAATTTAGTCCCGCTAGCTCTTGGCAGTATATAAATAATCAAAGTTTGGCTCTTAAAATTAAATTGGTTCTCATACTAAATTCAGAGAGTTGATTCTGTCTTTGAAATATTTTGTACAATACACCCTTTAGTGTTTAAATTCTGAGTTTCTTTCAACCTACTTTTATATATATCTATGTTCTTCCGTTATGAGTTGTTACTGTGGGGATTGAGCTAATTTTCAATTCGTGGCGATGTGCAGTCTCATGTCCATGTATATATGTATTAGTTGCTTGAGAACAGACACCATGTCTTTTCTAGATCACATATTCTTTTGATAGTTTTTAGTGTGTCTTTTAAGAACACATAGGATGTTAGTATAGTAGTGACACTTTTCTTTGTAACTGCTTCTATATTTTATTTAACAATGAAGTAATAGATCACTACTGTTTGTTCCCATTATCCATGACACATAGTGTGAATATGCCATTCTTATTATAAATGGAAAGTTATCATTCACTGGGACATCTTGTTCTCATTCATACCAATCAATACTCATTGCAGGGGGGAGTTAAGTTAATCATAAGTTTTTTACTAATTATCTATTTATTGGTGGCGTTATGTCAGTTTTTTAAAGCTCATGTTTTGAAAACCAAGATAAAAAGCTGGTAATTGGAATTTATAAGTCTGAGTAAAAATTCCAAAATCACTTAAATTCCTTATTCCATAATGTCTTTCCTGACTGAATAAGAAGTCCTTTTAAATTCATGAAACAAATCAATTATTTGATGAAATGCTCAGCTCAAATTTTTAACATTACTCTTGTCATCAACCCTGATGTTCACCCTGTATGTAAAAATAATACACGATCACTAAGTGTGTAAATCCAGATTTAATAATGTTCTCCTTTGTCTGTGTTCTATCTAACCTGGATTCATGTGAAGGTTATCTGAGGGGAGAGAATTAATATTTACCTAACATCTATCATGTGCCATGGGTTATTTAGGAAGTTACATACTGCCTCTCTCCCGTAGTCCTCACCACAGATCCTATCCCCTTTTCATATGATAAAATCAAGTCTTAGAAAAGTTACGTAATTTGCCTAAAGTCATGCATCTAGAAGGTGGCATAACCAGAATTCAAATCTCTAATTAAGAAAAATCAACCAACCTTAAAATATTAGATTGTAAAAACCCCATAAGGTGACTTCCACAGGTCTCTTTACAACATCAGGAGTAATCATAAACCACAGACAACACTTTATTTTACATTATTTACTGACCTTAGCACTTTTCCATTTGCTATGAGTTTTGGTAAAATTCATCAACAAAGTGTTGAGCCAGGCAGGACATCCAGGCCAGAGAAGCTCCTCCAAGTCTAAGACATAACACTCCAGCTGAAATGAGAGCCATCGCAGAGCTGCTCTACTAGGGCCACAGAACCGCAGACTGATGGAGGAGGCAGAGGGGGCCTGGGGAGGAGCAAATGGGAGGCTTTGGGGCCACTCTTCTTATCAGAGACCAGCCAATGGTCCGCACTAAGATGTTGGACTGCAAAACTGGCCACCTCAAGGCATGGCCTCCATCAAACAGGTTCCTTTGTGGCGGGGAAGCAGCTTCAGATCGTGGTGGTTAGGGATGTCTCTGGAGTCAGGCTGCTTCGGTCAGAATTTTAGTGGGTCACTTACTATCTGTGAGACCTTTGCACATAATTTTAATGAGTGTCTCGGTTTCCTCATCTGTGAAATGGAATGGCAGCAATGAAATAAAGCAATTTGTATGATGAAATATGAAGTGTGACACATCCAAAAATCCCACAACTGATTCATATTCTTGTTCTTCAAAAGCCTTCCCATTGTCTCCAAAAGCAGCCCATTTGCTTCTTTTCTGGTGGTAAGTTAATCTTTGAAGGACAAAAGTAAATAAATAAACCTCTCTCCTTCTCCAGGGACCTATACCTCAGGAGGCTATTCTTTCTTAGCCAAGGCTACCTACTACACCTTTAAAAGAAAATAAGCAGTAAGCAGTTAGATTTGTATCAGGAGCTGGTTTTATTAGTTGCATCAGTGTATTTACTTTTTAATTCTAGCCTCAGTGATACATCAAAAATGGCATATATATAACTTTGACAAAACAGAACTTAAATTTTACTTCCGGAAAGCTAAGCAAGTTTCTGACAACCAAGGCAACCTGTGTTACCATAAACCATTCTCATGGAAACTAGAATAAAAATAAAGTAACTCAAAAAGCTCAACAAAAATAGAACAACAGGCACTCATGTATAACACACACACACACACACACACACACACACACACACACACACACACACGTATTAGGAGAATCTCTGACACAACCTAAATTTTTCGAATAGGATTAAAATATTACTGTTGTTGGCATTTGGGTATTATTCGATGTGAAAAGAAAAGATTCAAGAATTTGGTTTGAAAAATTCCCAGGTGTTAAGGTGCTGGTTCAGTCAAGTTTGCCCTAGACACCTGGTCTTTTGGGTATCATCATCAACGTGACCTTTACAGAGGTAGCCTGAAAAAGTTATCACTACAAAACTCTTGGAACTCGAAGCACCACATCAGTACATATTGTGGCTTGCATTTTTTTAATAACTCAAATCTTTTTCAAGAAATGAGCAGCTTCTAAAGATATTGGAGGGATGGTTTATTAATAGGAAGTAGGTATACTTGCAATTCACTGGTTTCTGAAAAGTTGTAATTGCTACCTGAATATTTTTGGCGCAGAAATGTTCATTGAAACATTCAGTAAATAACAGAAAAGTGGCAGGCCTATAAATAACAGTGCTACTTCAGGAACACAGAAGCTTATTTTTAGAACATGTGATGGTATGGCCTTTGTTTCCTTCCTATAGGAACACTAATAAAAATAAAAACCCCTTCAGAACACCCTACCATCACTTACAGTTATCTCTTCGTGTGTTGCCAAACCAGCAATCAGCGCGGATGCCTCCACCTTGGTGTGAGCCATCCCAGCGTGGCTGCCATTCCGGGCGTCTTCCTACCACTTAAGAAAAGACCAGCTGTCTACATACAGCTGTTTTTATCAGCTATGAAAAATAATTTGCTGTATTAACTCCATCAATTTGATAGAGCCAGCAAGGCTTGCAAGGCATAATGGCTTAATTTTTCATTCTAATAATAACTGCCTGCCAGTTGAAATGAATAGGACCAAAAACAAACATTTCTATTCCATAATGTGATCCATGACAGATGTACTGCTTAGGAGGTCCTGGGCCGGGAACCCTTGGCCCTTTTTCTAATTCACCCCATGGCAGCAAAAGCATGAACTCCAGGGGAAGGGTTTGACAGTAAAAAAGGGTCCAGGGAACGTGGCCCGGCTCTCCTCTACACTTAAACCCACAGTTGGCTGTGGGCCGGGTTGGGATAAGGCATGTTTTTAGATCTTTACATAGTGCGGGGTGGTTGTTTCTCAATCACCATCTTTAGCTTTGTACAGCTTCCCGGCAAATTCTCATCTATTTCTTCACCTCCCCCTCCCCCCACTTCAACCACTGTATGCATAAAAACTGAATAATTTGATTTTCACTAGTTTGTATAGATTTTTTTGGTTGACAGCTTCAAACTGTTTCTTTTTAAATGCCAGAACAAATCTTGAGACATTTTAAGTAAAAATAAGGTCACGCAAATCTGTGCCAACAAGCTACTCAGGCTTTAGGTAATTATTGATTTATCTACTTAATACAGCCCAGTATCAGCAAATTGTCTTTCATTTTTTGTAAGGGAGATCACTTTCTGGAAGAAATGCAGCCCGGCTGGCATAGATAGGTCAGGGGTCGAGCGTTGACCTATGAACCAGGAGGTCACAGTTCAATTCCTGATCAGGGTACATGCCTGGGTTGCAGGCTCAATCCCCAGTAGGGGGCATGGAGGAGACAGCCAACCAATGATTCTCTTTTATCACTAATGTTTCCATCTCTCTCTCCCTCCCCCTTCCTCTCTGAAAATAATAAAAATATATATTTTTTTAAATTTAAAACATTTTTAATTCTCTTATCCTTCTTGAAAACATTACCCAACAATTTTTGTTGTCTATTTTGTATACTTTACTATATTTTTCAAGTTGTTTAGTTCATTGTCTTAACCACTGAGCCATGACTACATGTGTCAAAGTTTTTAAAAGACAATATCCTTTACTTCTAAAATTAGAGGGACACCTACATATATAATTTTTAAAATACATTTCAAATTGTTTCATAATTTAATGTTATGAATGTGGACACTTAAAAAAAAATCTCACCATTACTGATGAGTAAACTAGTGCAACCCCATCAAAGAGTACTAAAGTAGGAAGAGAATGAAGAATCATGTTTAGGCCACCTGTTTTAAAACATCCATATCACAGTAGAGGCAATATATTTTTTATAATTTGAAAACTTTATACTTCTCTTCATCTAAATATTAACCTCTACTTTGCCATCTATAATAATATCACAGAAAATATTGCCTAAGTGTTACAAAAACTGTCTTCTATGCTATTTGCTTTAAACGTTATTTTCAAAATAATTTCAAACACAGAAAAATTATAGGAAAAGCATAAGGAACCTTTTCATATTCTTACCCAGATTCACCAAGTTTCAACATTTTGTCATATTGCTTTATCATTCTCTCTGTAGATATTTAAATTTTTCTAAACTATATACGAATAATTGCACATATTGTATAAGTTAACACCTAATACAGTGTTTATTTCCTAAAAACAAGTTTTTGAATCCAGAAAATTCAACACTGATTAATGTTATCTAATATATAGCCCATATTTCAATTTCTTCATTGTTTCAATAATTTCCTTCATAAAAATCTTATGCTGTTCAGGATACAGTCAGAATCTCTTTGGGATCTTTTAATCTAAAACAGTCAATTCGATGTCTTTGTTTTTCATTCCTTTAGCATAAAAAATATTGAAAAACTATGGAACCATTGTTTTATACAAAATCGCTTTATTTTAGTTCTTCTGTTGTTTCCTCATTACGGTCAGGTTACGCATTTTGCCTGGAATATTACATAAGCAATATTTCCATCCAGATTATTATATCAGGCGGAATACGATGTCTCTATGCTCTTTATTAATGATGTCAATTTTGATTCTTGATGAAGGCACTTCTGCAGCAAACATCCCTATTACAAGAGTTCAAGATTTGTCTGCATTTCTTTGTTTTAAAGACTAGAGGTATGTAGTCAAAATATTGTAATCAAAAGTCACTTGCATTAGCTATTTTTCCCCTTAAGTGTATCTTTTTGTTTGTTTGTTTTAAATAAGTTGAATTATTTTACTTCACCTTGCATTCAATTTTAGGATCTTACTCCTACCTTGTTAGTTTTATTTAGCTTGTTTTTGCTTTTTTTTTTTTTTTTACAATACAGAATATTTACTTGATTCCAAAAGTCAAATTTTAAAATATACATATATATCTTCTTATATACATATATGTATATTTATATT
>NW_006383011.1:1004446-1013927 GCF_000327345.1 Myotis davidii | reverse complement strand
TTTATGTGTGTGTAATATATATAATATAAATAATTTCTCTGATTATTTAATTAATAAAAATTATATATATATATATAATTCAGAGAAAGTTATTCTCTCCTCTATAATTTCCTACACAATAAATCAATTCCATACGTTTCTGCTTTATCTTTTCCTTTGTTTCTTTTCACAAAAGTAAGCATGTTCACTTATCTCTCCTTCTTTCTTACATGAAGAGTAGCATGTTATAGGAATTCTTTTTGTACTTTGCTTTTCTCCCCTTAACAATAGAGATAGGAAATCTGTCTCTATCAATTCAAAGAGATCTTCCTCACTCTTCTTTGAATCATACTTCACTGTGTGTATGTTTGTGTGTGTGTGTGTGTGTTTGTGTGTGTGTGTGTGTGTGTGTGTGTGTACCATAGTTTATTCAACCAATCTTCTTTGCTTGGGCAATTAAGAATTGACAGTAGTTTGTGATTGCAATTTATGCTTGTTAGAGTTGTGTCTTCAGGCTAAATTCCTAGAAGTAGAATTTCTGGGTCAAGTGCATTTGTGGCTTTGTTAGATACGGTCAGGTTTCCCTCCAAAAGGGTTGCCCCATTTTACTTTGCTACCGGCAATGAATGAGAAAACTGTTTCCAATATCTTCACCAACGGGATAGTGTCAACCTTTTGAATTTTACCAGAGAGATATTCTGCCTGCTGTAGTTTTAAATTTGTATTTTTATGAATGAAGTTGAACATCTTTTAATAGATTTCAGGGCCATTTTTAATATCTTTTAAAACGATACCTGTTTGCCAAACTGGTTTGGCTCAGTGGATAGAGCGTCGGCCTGCAGACTCAAGGGTCCTGGGTTCGATTCTGGTCAAGGGCATGTACCTTGGTTGCGGGCACATCCCCACTGAGGGGGGTGCAGGAGGCAGCTGATCGATCTCTCTCATTGATGTTTCTAACTCTCTATCCCTCTCCCTTCTTCTCTGTGGAAAATCAATAAAATATATTTTAAAAAAAGAAAACAATACCTGTTTAGATGCTTTGCTGATTTTTAATTTTAGTCTTTTTTATTTCAATCTTAAAAAGTTATTTGTTTTGCAAGTATTAGTCTTTAACTGGGATATGTCTTTAAAATATTATTCTGAATGTGCTATTTGTCTTTAGATAAATGCATGCAAATGCTTTAATTTTTTAGGTAGTAAATGTATAAACCTTTCATGCTTCTGTATTTTGAATCATAGTTCGAAAGATTTCCAATTAGCATGGTTATTATTACTTTATTCTCATATTTGTACAATTTCATTTTTACATTTAACTAATCCATTTGGAGTTTGTTACTTTGTATAGTGTAAGGTATGGGGATTTTTAAAATTATTTTTTTGACTATCCAGCCAATTGTTCCAACATCATTTTATCAAAAGATCCCAAATTCCCATATGAACTTGAGTCTATTTCTGGATGTCTTCTGTCTAATCAAGTACCAGTACCACACTATTTGAATTATAGAGGCTTTATAGTACATTATAATACTTGTCAGGGGTAGCACTGCCCATACCCCCAAATCTCCTCTTTTTAGTATTTTCCATAATAATCTTGCATGTTCACTTTTTCATAATAGCTTCCGTATCAATTCTCTAGCTTTAGAGAAAAAGCTTGTTGGTTTGGGAACACATTAAATTCATAAACTGGGGAAAAGTAACACCTTGTTGATGTTGAGATATCCTTTCCATGTGTTCAAGTGTAGTTTTTGTTTTTATGATTTACAGATATTTTCATGTTTTTTTACATTATCTTTTTAAATTTATACTTTATCATTTTTATTATTGTCAATGTAATGTTTTTTTCTCTTCCACTATAGCATCTTTTTATTGTTACTATGTATGAAGACTAATGGTTTTTGCATGTAAATATTAGAGCCTGCTACAGCGATGAATTATTTTATTGTTTCAATTAGTTTTCTCACTGATTATTTAGGGTTTTCCAATGGTTTTTCCATTTCATCTACAAAGATTTTCACTCTATCAACCTGTATGCCTCTCATAGTTTTCTATTATTTAAGTACAACTGCTAATAACTAGAAAAATATAAAATGTAGTGCAACTAGTGGACTTACTGACTTCTTCCTGATCGCAACATGAATTCTTTTCTATTAAGTAACATGCTAGCTTTATAATTGAATCATTTTATCATTGGTCATCCATTCTTATATTTTCAAGGATTTTTATTAATAATTGATGTTAAAATTTGTTAAGGTTTTTCTCGGTATCTATAAAGACAGTCAAATAATTTTTCTACCTCATTATCAAATCTCTTATTCCTTGCATTCTTGATATAAATAACATTTGATCATTGTCTAATACTAGATGCCCAGTGCACAAAATTCATGCACGGGTAGGGTCCCTAGGCCTGGCCTGTGATCAGGGCCAATCCGGGCCTTCCTTTCCTGGCTACCGGCTGCTGGCTGGGGCCTTCTTTTGTTCCACCCTCCTGGTAGTCAGTGCCCATTATAGCAAGTGACCGAACTCCCAGTCTCCTGGTCAAACTCCCAAGGGGATACTGCATATTAGCCTTTTATATATAGATTTTCTGGGATAATTTTCTATTTACTGATACTATATTTGGATTTTGTATCAATTTTTATAAGTGATTTTGGTTTGTAATATTTTTTCTATCAATATGAGATCTAAATATCAACGTTATACTAGCTTTATAAAAAGATTTTCAATGTGTCCTTCATTTTTTATGCTCTAAAACATTTTATATAGCACTGGAACTAGCTAATCACTAAGAGCTTCACAAAAGTTATGAGATATTTGGGCAAAATCCTTTTTGTGGAATAATTCCTCCTTTTAAAAATATCTCTATGGGTTAATCTTGGCAAACTCTATTTTTCTTGGAAACCACATACTTCATCTAGTTTTTCAAATTTACTTGCATTGAGGTGTGCAAAGTGATCTCCTAATACTCTTTAATATTTCCTCTGAATCAATAGTTATTTGTTCCTTGTCATTTCTTGTTTTGTATATTTATGATTTCCCCCCTTATTTCTTCATTAAATAGTGCCTATGTGTTTTGTTGACTTTTTTCAAAGAAACACAGCTTTGGTTTATTAAATTAACCTACTGTTTTCCTGTGTTTTATCTCATTAATTGCTGTTTTTTATCTTTATTGATTCTTTCTTTGTGCTTCTTTTTTGTTTACTTTGGTTTTAATTCTCTAGGTTTTTGAGTTGGAAATGGAACTTATTTATTTGTATTCTTTTATTTATACTGACATAGATGTTTAAAAGTATGAATAGTTTTCTGATTGCTACTTTAAATGAATAACATAAATTTATGTATATAGAATTTCATTATTTGTTTAAATACTTTAATTTGGTTTGCATTTTCCCTTTAGCTAAGAGTAAAAATATTTTTAAATCTCTAAGTGAAATGGGTTTTAATTAATATTTTATTTTCAGCTTTATTCTATTGTAATTAGAGAATGTTGCTTTTAATATTTAAATGTTCAATAATTTATAGAATTTTCTGAGTAATCTGTTGTATGATCATTTTTTGTGGAAATCTTATGTATACTTGCAAAAAAGATATATTCTCTATTATCAGGGTGTAATGTTTGCTATATTCCATAAGATCTTATTATTGATTATCTTGTTTATTTCTATTGTATAGCCTTAATTGTTAATCCAGCTGACCTGTTTTACACTAAGGATGGAGTCTCAGAATATCCTATTATCAGTGTATTTATTTTTATTTGAATCAGAGATATGCCTAACTGTTAGATGTACATTATAAAGTCAGCTTTTAGAATTACAAAGAGTCTTGCTTAATGCTTTTTGGTCTGAAATCTCCTTATTTGATGTCAGGATTATAAGCCCTGCTTTCGTTTTTTCTTGAAGTATAATTGACATCCAGTATATAAGTTTCAGATGTACAACATAATGACTTGATACTTATATATAATGCAGAATGATCACCTCAATAAGTCTAGTTAATATCTGTCACCTTACATAGTTACAAAATTATTTTTCTTATGATGACAACTTTTAACATTTTATCTTAGCAACTTTCAAGTGTGCTATACAATATTCTTAACTATAGCTGTCGTGATGTACATTACATCCACATGACTTATTTATGTTATAACTGAAAATTTGTACCTTTCAATTCCCTTCACCTATTTCATCTATTCCTCCTCCAAGTCCTGCAACTACCCACCAGTCTTCTCTATAACTGAATTTGTTTTTTGTGGGTTTGTTGTTGTTTTTTTTTAGATTCCATACATACGTGAGATCATATGGTATTTTGTTTTTAGCATAATAACCTCAAGGTCCATCCAAGATTTTATTCTTTTTATATGGCTGAATGATAAGTATCTTCTTTATCCATTCATTCATTCATTGATGGACATTTAAGTTGCTTTCATGTCTTTGCTATTGTAAACAATGCTTCAAAGAACACGAAGGTGCCTATATCTTTTGAAATTAGTGTTTTTGTTTACTTCATATAAATACCCTGAGGTGGAATTTCTGATTCATAGCGTAGTTCTATTTCGTAATTTTTTAAAAATTATTTAGGGTCACTGTTTCCTTGTTGATTTTTTTTTGTCTAGATGTATCCCGTGATGTCAGTGGGGTTTTAAAATCATCTACTGTGGTTGTATTGCTGACCATCTCTCCCTTAAAGTCCTCCAAAAGTTGTTACATATATAAATATATATATATTGACTGTGGCTGATTTATTTTTCCTGCCAATTCTTGGCTTTCCGAGAGGCACTTAGATGCTAACCTCTGTCAGAAACTGCCCTCCTTTGTCTTTAGCCTCCTGCTTGAAGCTCCAAGCGACCCACAGTTTGTATCTGTCTTCAGAGGACTTGTCTGTGCGTGGGAGGGACCACGCTGCGCCCTGAGGCCACTTTGTTATTAGCACGGGGCCTAGGGCTGCGTCAGCAAACTTCCCAGGGTTCCCCCGGGCTCCGTCTTCACCCACCTTCACCCGCCAGCCATCTATCAATCTTAACTACTCAAAAGTCTATTTCTGAAAGGGCTTTGGTGACCTTGGGAGTATAGACCTCTGGGTCTCCTGTGAGGGGGAGGTGCTGTTGAGATTTCAGGGACAGTATTGGGTGGGTCTCCCCACCCCGGAGCTACTCCTCTGAGAGGGTCCTAGAATATGTCACTGGGTGGAAATCCTCGTATGCAATCCAGGGGGATCAGCTGGATACCGGGAGTTTCTATAAGTTCTCCCGTGTGTGGGAAGAACCTGCCAGATACCAGAATAGTGGGATAGACAACCCTACCTCCAATCCAGTCTCTGATACTCCCTGAGCCTGTCAAACCCGTAGGCTTCGCCTCTGCTGCTGTCTCCTCTGCGAAGGGGGAGATGCAGGGTGTGGCAGGCAGGGCTCCTGAGGGTGTGGTGGGCTCTGCCACCTAGGGTGGGGGGTTTTCCTTTCTTGAGCTGTGGCTTCTGGGAAGGCCAAGGGCCTCTGGCAAAAACAATGGCAGTTTCGGTTTGGAGGGGTAAGCCTGAATGCAGGTCTCCCCGCTGCTGCTTTTCCATGTCTCCCCACAATGCCTCCCGCCCCAGCTCTCCTCAGGCACCTCTAGTCTGCACTGCCCTCCCTCCACCAAAGCCTCAGGTGAGCAGCTGCCAAGGAAAATCCTGTGCCCTGGTTGTTCTTTTAAAGAACCGAGGCTGTATCTCTGAGGGGCTCCAGGCTGTCAGCACGGGTCTCCCCGCAGCCGGAAGCCAGGCCACCTTCCAGGGCTGGATGGTACGTGGGCTCTGCTGCCCTGGGCTGTGGAGCCAGCCTGGGTTCCTGGCCGCCATCTGATCTTCTCAGGCAAATAACCCTCCTATCTGATCTTCTCAGGCAAATAACCCTCCCATAGCCCAGAGACCCCTCTCCACTCTGGGCCTGCCACCCTGGGAGCTGGGTCAGCTCTCCTCATGGCCTTGCCCTTCCTACCAGTCTCCAGTGTTTTCTGTCTGTCCTTGACAGGAGTCTCCTTAGTTGCATCTGGGTTGGAAATTCCTGGAAAATGTTCCCCAATTTCGTTTCAGTTCCAGTCTGGCCCCGGGAGGAGATGCAAGAAAGGTCTGTCTATTCAGCACCATCTTTTCCTTCTTGCTCTTTTTTAAAATTTTCCCTTTATTTCTTTGGTTATTAAGAAAGTTTTTTATCTTGGTTCTGGTGGTTCCATTTGTACTTTTACCTGGTGCAATGCCTTTTGCCCCCCTCCCCCCCGTAACTATTTTCTAAATGATTTGTCAGTGTTAGATTGTTTCTTTTTAGCCTCACCTTTGTTCCATATGGTGGGATTACTGATCTTATTCTACTTGCCTCTTTCTCCATCATCTTCACATTTTAAAGGTTGTATTTTTGTCTATTTTTGAAAGCACACAGCATTTACAGGCTATCATTTCACCATATTCCCATTCTTATTTTATGGTTACATCTAAAATTGCATATACTAAATACTCATCATTAGTCCTTTTATCTAAGTTATCCCAGTCATCTCTTGGTCAGATAAAGATCTACCTCTAGCAGATTACTTATGGAGCGTTTACGGATAAATTATTCCCTGAATTCTTACGTGTTGAAACTACGATACTTGAAAGACAGCTTGGTAACATGTAAAGTCTTTGACATAAATTTCCTTTGAGTGTCTTTAAAGTATTTCATTGATGTTGTGCTTTGTATGTTACTCTTGAAAATCTAAAACCAGCCTAAATTTTCAGCTGTTTAAATAATCTGTTCTTTTTCTTAAAGACCCTAAGAATTTTTATATGTGATTCTTTAAATTTTAACAATTTTACTAGGATAGCTCTTGTCAAATAGGTTTTCCCAGATACATGGTGGGCCCTTGTAATAATGTGCACATGTCTGTTTTCTTATTTCTGTATTATGTGGGGGGTTATAGTTGAATTAATTGTTTTGTTTTTCTTCCTCCAGGATTCAATTATACAAATGTCATTTCTCCTTTTTATGTGTTTCATTTTAAGCACTATTTCTCTCACTGCTTTCACTTCTTTTTTGTTTTTTTTTTATTCTCTACATAGTTTTCCTGCGATTCTTCAATGTCCCTTATAAAATTTTATTTGAATCTATTCTCCTTTGGTCACTTTGTAATTTATTCTTTATTTTTGAGATTCTGAGATAATTTTGTTTCTTTAATTTCTTTCCTGAATTGTATCAATTCTCGCTGCACTTATTGCCATTCTATTATTGTCCAGTTCTTTTTTCAGTATTTGAATTTTTATTATAGATTTGATATGTGTCTATTACACTAAGAAATATATCTATATGTGTATATATGTGTGTATATATGTATATATGTGTACATATATGTGTGTGTGTGTGTGTGTGTGTATCCTAGTGCAAGTTTGAGAATATTTAAATTGGGAGTACTGTGCTACAGCACTTCTCTTCTGCTTCATGATTATTAGAGAATAAAATTTTTATCATCTAAAATATTCAAATTCTTATTTTCTGTTTTTCTACTTAAAGTAGGTTTGTAAAAAGTTGGTTTCTATTTCTAGGTAGTGGGATATGGGTCCTCCTTCAAAAGCTCCCTCTTCTGTTAATATAATAAAATGCAACTTATTAACGGATGATTTTGTGTGTGGAGGAATAAGGGAGAAGTTGTCATTCTTAATGTTCTCTGTAGTTTCTTCAGGGTGCATAATTTTTCTTTTACTTTCTCTTTCTCTTCGCTGCCACTTTTCTACAGGTCACATTCTTTCGGTATTTATAACCGTATCTCCCAGAAACAGTATGTCTTTGAGGCTTCAGCCTCTATTTCTGCTCACTTTTAAGCCCCTTCTCTGTACGTACATAACACTGTGACCGATCCCGGCCCAGATCTGTGTTCAGCATTTCACCATTTAGTATTGATCTCTCTCTCTTTCTGAGAATGATTTTTTTCTGTGCTCCATCTAAGACAATGACTTTTATCTACTTTTTCCCATGAAATAGCCAAAGATCCCTTCCTCCCTTCTCTCTTCAACTATAGACTTGCAGAGGCAAGGGAAGCTCTGTTGGAATTTGGTATGCATTTCTCTACTTATAGGCAATGCACACTTCATAATATTCTCGGTTTCCTAGCACCAATGCTGGAGGCATGGGTCCTGTGTGGTTTTATTTGCATTCCCATTGACCTAATCTGTGTTTTAAGAGGATATGTAGCAGCTACCTTTTTTTTTCTCTAAATCAAACTCTTTTGACTTGGATGCTATGTGTAGAGTGTACTTTTCAATGTGTGATTTGATATAACAAAGGAAATTTTCTTACTCTTTTGTTCAGTTGACTCTTCTAATACTATTCTTCTCTGGCATATAATCAAATATTTTGAAAGAAGCTTCACGTTGATTTTTGCATAGTCATCCTGCTCTCAAATTTAGGTTTTCCTTTTGCAATGGAATTGACATTTCCTGACTCAGTTTGCAAAGGAAAATCACCTATTCGCTTGTATAATGCCAGCATATTTCTTCCAAGAAGAGGTCTTAGGAATAATCATATTTTCTCTTAAAAACTTTCATATATATATATGCTCCTATATTGGGTGCATACTAGTACATGAAAGAAAAAATAGAGGCTAAAATAATAATAAATCAATAAAGCAGAAAAATAAAGAAAAAAGGGGGGAAAGTAAGGAAAAAAGAGTGAAGTGGTGTTCTTCCCAGCAGAGTTTAGTGCCTCCTGGAAGCTCCCTTTGGAGCCTAATCTGATGACTGTGGCTGATTTATTTTTCCTGCCAATTCTTGGCTTTCCGAGAGGCACTTAGATGCTAACCTCTGTCAGAAACTGCCCTCCTTTGTCTTTAGCCTCCTGCTTGAAGCTCCAAGCGACCCACAGTTTGTATCTGTCTTCAGAGGACTTGTCTGTGCGTGGGAGGGACCACGCTGCGCCCTGAGGCCACTTTGTTATTAGCACGGGGCCTAGGGCTGCGTCAGCAAACTTCCCAGGGTTCCCCCGGGCTCCGTCTTCACCCACCTTCACCCGCCAGCCATCTATCAATCTTAACTACTCAAAAGTCTATTTCTGAAAGGGCTTTGGTGACCTTGGGAGTATAGACCTCTGGGTCTCCTGTGAGGGGGAGGTGCTGTTGAGATTTCAGGGACAGTATTGGGTGGGTCTCCCCACCCCGGAGCTACTCCTCTGAGAGGGTCCTAGAATATGTCACTGGGTGGAAATCCTCGTATGCAATCCAGGGGGATCAGCTGGATACCGGGAGTTTCTATAAGTTCTCCCGTGTGTGGGAAGAACCTGCCAGATACCAGAATAGTGGGATAGACAACCCTACCTCCAATCCAGTCTCTGATACTCCCTGAGCCTGTCAAACCCGTAGGCTTCGCCTCTGCTGCTGTCTCCTCTGCGAAGGGGGAGATGCAGGGTGTGGCAGGCAGGGCTCCTGAGGGCAGGCTGTATCACCTGGAGGCGGGGATTGGAGGGGGGGGGTTTCCTTTTCCTGAGCTGCGGCTTCTGAGAGGGGGCAGCACC
>NW_006383011.1:998505-1000693 GCF_000327345.1 Myotis davidii | reverse complement strand
ATTTATCTACTTTTTCCCATGAAATAGCCAAAGATCCCTTCCTCCCTTCTCTCTTCAACTATAGACTTGCAGAGGCAAGGGAAGCTCTGTTGGAATTTGGTATGCATTTCTCTACTTATAGGCAATGCACACTTCATAATATTCTCGGTTTCCTAGCACCAATGCTGGAGGCATGGGTCCTGTGTGGTTTTATTTGCATTCCCATTGACCTAATCTGTGTTTTAAGAGGATATGTAGCAGCTACCTTTTTTTTTCTCTAAATCAAACTCTTTTGACTTGGATGCTATGTGTAGAGTGTACTTTTCAATGTGTGATTTGATATAACAAAGGAAATTTTCTTACTCTTTTGTTCAGTTGACTCTTCTAATACTATTCTTCTCTGGCATATAATCAAATATTTTGAAAGAAGCTTCACGTTGATTTTTGCATAGTCATCCTGCTCTCAAATTTAGGTTTTCCTTTTGCAATGGAATTGACATTTCCTGACTCAGTTTGCAAAGGAAAATCACCTATTCGCTTGTATAATGCCAGCATATTTCTTCCAAGAAGAGGTCTTAGGAATAATCATATTTTCTCTTAAAAACTTTCATTCTCTCCCTCTCCCTCTTTCCTGAAAAAGTTAGAATCAATATAAGACTTACCAAAAAAATGTGAAAAGCTTGTGCTCATTTAAAATTAACATGAATATAATGTTTTCAATTCATTACAAATGACCATTTGGAGGTAAATAAATCCCTTGCTCGTTGCTCACATTTCCAAAAACCCAAGCATAAAATTTGCTATTTGATAAGAATAATCAACAACCATTGGAATAGAAAGAGCTAATAAGAGATAAACACAAAATAACAGAACAATAAACTAATGTAAGTTTAAAGCTTCCTCAAAGCTTTCTTATTTTGAAAGAGCTGTTATCTACTACTGTTTTTAAAAATATACTCACAAGGGGGCCAAAGAATACCATTTCAATCTCAAGTAAGTAAAAGTAATACAGATTAAATTCAGCAAATAAAATTGAAATAACATCACAAGTTGAGTTTATGCTGATAAACCTCAAAAAGTGTAGAGTCCCTTTAAGTTTTATATTATCTTCTGTCTGGCAAACATGTATGAAACTTTAGGATCTTTGAATAGCAGATCATTTTGTAGACTTAAATATTTAGGTCTATTTTAGAACACATTTGCACTATTTTGAAGACATTGGTTAAATTGGTTAGACTTTCCAAGTATTTATTGTACAGAATGTAGTAGTTATATAAATATGCACTCTGTACAAACCCTTAGTGATGAAATGGTCAATTAAGCGGGACATATACTCAAAAATAAAATAAATTACTGAGCTGTTAAACAAGAACCTAAGTAATATATGCTATAGTATCAGTAAATGTCTAAAGGACTATTTGTTCATTTACGTTGTGGAGTTTAAAACCTTATCTAAGCTCTAGAAAGTCTTAACAGGGTCAGGCAAAAGTAGGTTTACAGTTGTCCGTATGGAAGGCATATAGGTTATGATTATTACAATAGTTTTATTAAATCAAAGAGTGCCACTCACACCTGGAAGCCTACTTTTGCCCACCCATGGTATATGGAAGAGTAGAAATTTTGCATATTGAAGACATCATAACACTGAAGAACCTGATAAGGTAAAAGATCCCTGAATTGAATAATGAGTGATTTCAACAATATATATCTGTGAAAAAGAAGGTAAGTATGGCCCTGACTGGTTTGGCTCAGTGTATAGAGCGTCAGCCTGCAACTGAAGGGCCCCAGGTTTGATTCTGGTCAAGGGCATGTACCTTGGTTGCAGGCATATCCCCAGGTAGGGGGTGTGCAGGAGGCAGCTGATCGATGTTTCTCTCTCATCGATGTTTCTAACTCTCTATCCCTCTCCCTTCCTCTCTGAAAAAAATCAATAAAATATATTAAGAAGGTAAGTATTAATAGCTTACTCTAACACTGATTCCAGGCCATCTCTTTTATTTCCTAACAACTACGAAGCTTACAATTAGTTCACTTTTAGGTCCTACGGCACCAAGAAGAGTAAAATCACAATTAGCCCAAGAAGGAGCACTTTCATTAGGAATTCTGGTTAATTATGTTCTTATTGTTGTTAATTCAGACTAATCACTTTCTGTTTCAATATTGCTGCTGAAATTCTTCTTGAAAATGAATCAGCCTAATTTCTTAACTT
>NW_006383011.1:967043-998462 GCF_000327345.1 Myotis davidii | reverse complement strand
TGTAAATAAATTTGTACTAAATACTAGGACATATACTGAAATTATTTCTTTATAAAAAAACTCACGATCTTATTCAGATCTAAAACAATATTTTACACACTCAAAAAATATCTCAATAAATATGTTGAAAGAGATATTAGAGATTGCTTATTCCATATAAATTGAAAGCAAACATAGTTTAGTAGGATTCTTTTTTAGTAAAGTTCTACTTAAAGATATTTTAAAGTAATTGGTTCTAAATTCTTCCTCCCAAAGAGAGAATGTTTTTATGACATCTCACTTAGAATTACAAGACCTGCCAATTTACTAGGATGTCTGTGAAATATGGAATTCCGATGAGAATTTTAGCATTCATTAACAATCTCCAATTCTAAGAATAAATTAATCTTTTTATTGTGAATGATAACCAAGCTCACATACAAACTCTGAATTAATAATAAACCTGGCATGAGATGTGTATTAATAAGGTGTACAGTAGGTAAGCCCACGTGTTAGTTAATGGAATCCTGAAGAGAAATAGATTTGTTCCTGTTGAAATGATATAATCCTTGGGATTTAAGATGGATGAAAAGGGAATTCCCCTTGCTAATAATGTGTAGCATTCTAAAGCTGCTAATAGGTCATTCTTTTATATGGCACTTGAATGACTACCTTTGGGAAATCCCAAATGATTTCAATTAAAGTGGCCATTATGAAAGTCAATAATTATGGTAGTATTTGAGAGGCAATTCTTTTGTAATATGATATAAATGAAGAGAAGATATCACCAAAGCCTTAGAGACTTTGAGTGACAAGAAATATGCAACAATATTAATAAGTGTACATAGGAGGACATATTTGAAATGTGGCTGTATCCAACGTGGCCTCATGAGAAGTCCCTGAACTTGATAATCCGGGAACACGTGTGAATGGGACAAAAACATTGCCATTAGACAAAAGTTGCTATAGAAGAGGAAAATTAAATAATGATAATCCCACAGAAACAGCAAGTAATGTGGCAGAATTTGCTGAGATATCCCTGGAAGGAACCCATGCTTCCAATTTCTGACGCCTGAATACAGTCCTTTCCTTGACCTCCCCACCTTCCTTGCACTTGATTTCAGAAATTCCTTGATGTAAATTCAGCACTAAGTTCCTGTTTTCTGTATTGCTGGATTTTTAGCTTATAAAATCTTTCTATTTACTGTTGGTAAGAGATAATTGGTAGTATCTCTAACATCATTATTGAATATGTGGTACTGACTAAGCATACGAAAATATTTTTTTTCTTTCTACTTTCTTCATTACATGGAACATGACATAATTCTACCAGAGTCTGCCCATTCCCAGCTAACTCACTATCTGTTTACAAAGACTTGCAACTTTTTTCTTTTTAACCAAGAATGTGGATTATGGCAAACAGGTACAACTCCTAACTCAGGAGGAGAAGTTCTCCGTAACAACTGGCCCATGTCTTTGCTTGTTTTTCTGGAGTATCTAGAGAGGTTTATGAGAATTTTTTATTCAGTCTTCTCATTCAGGTAATTGCCATTGGAGGGCCCTTGCTTAATTAGATCACCTAGATGAGAAGCAGGTTTTGTTTCAAGCATAAGCCAAGGGAGATCTCAAAACATTTATGATTTCATTATTTTTCTGATCATAAAGGTAACCCAAAGTTCTTGAAAAAGTTTTTGGAAAATAAAAATCTGACCACTAAAATCACCCATCAACAATATGAACATAAAATTACCCAGTCTTTTCACTATACACTTAAAAATAATTATGAAATGATCAACCTTCTAAAATCTAAGCCAAAACTTGGTCTTCAATGATTTGGTGCTTTTTAACCACCCTATCAAGACACTGATCACTTTATTCAAGACAAATGTATGCCTTTGGAGCATGGCAACAAAAACCTCTAACCCACTTAAGTCTGACTAGCCCCTTTGAGGCATAGTTTTATGTTAGGTTGGTGATCCAACACTCATATTCCCTGGTTTTAGTATAAGAGAAGTATGTGGCACTACTTCAATGTCCACATAAATAAAATTTCTAAAGCAGAGGCCCTTAGAGCACTTTGAATGATAAAACCCTTTATTCAATGACATATTATGTGGAGTTACTCTAGATGACAAAAGGGCGGACTACCCAGAGAACTTCATCTTGGTTCTTCTCCTTCCTTCCTGCCTCATTCCACCCCTTACTGCAGTATTCTCCGAGGTACCTCTGAGCAATGCCAGGTCTGGCCTAAAATTTCTCAAAGCTCTAGTTGACCCTACTACCCATTTTATAGAAGAATTAAAGTGAAATATTTAATAAATACATGCAATACCACCTGAGGTGAAAGACCAAGTCTAAATGAATCATTTATACTTCATGTGTCTGTCCCAGAAGAGATTTTTAGGTGATTCCTAGGAGCCATTTATTCCACTGTGGTTCCACCCAGGGTTTTCCATGTTGGATTTTGCTCTCCTACTTGGACTTTTACCACCTCACCCACAACACACACCCTGTACCAAGGTGTGATTCTCATCTCTCTTAAAAATCAGCTGCCCTACCCACCTTAATCTGACTTGAATTGACCTAGACTTCTAATGACACCAAAGCAAAATTTAAATACATAGTAGATTTGGAAAGAATTTATCCTGAGCATTAATTATAACATGAATGATACATTTAAGTCAATAAAAGTAGTTAAATGTGGGTAGAAATTATGCAACTGTTCCTTGGTATCTATCAAATGTCTTTGTTAAGACATTTAATCCCTCATTGAACTGCAATTTTCAAAATACCTTTTTGGTGCCACTTCATCAACTTTTGTACCAGTTATCATTTCATTTTTCTGACTGTCTCTACTTAGTTACAGATTGGCTAGGCCTGACCCAGTATATTCCCCATCTCTGTATGGCTACCACATTGAGCCACTTCATGCATTCAAATGGCATCACTGTGGAGCATTCCTGTAATGAATGATGAGAAAAATACTTCATATTTCTATGAAAGCTGGTGCTTCTTATTGCAAACATGTTGGCAACCCATAAAAAATGATATGAGAAAAAAATTATTCTTTGTCTAAGTATACTTTGAAAATAGTATCAGTATACTTCTGAAAAGAGAAGGTATGGGATACTGTGGGGATATAAAAGAGGAGGAGAAAGTTCTACATGGAGCTGATTTAGAAAATTTCCATAAGCATACTTATAAATATACTAAATACTAGAGGCATCGGATTAGTGCACCAGTGGGGTCCCTCGGCTTGGCCTGCGGGGATCGTGCCAAAAGCAGTTCTCCGAAATCCCCCAAGGGGTCCCGCATTGTGAGAGGGTGCAAGGGGAGGGACCGCGGGAGGGCTCTAGGACATGTCTGGAGTCCCAGTCGGCCAGGCCCCAGGCAGCAAGCTAAGATGTACCAGTTGGAACGTCTGTCCCCTGGTGGTCAGTGCACATCATAGCGACTGGCCGAACAGTCAAACAACTGGTCGGATGGACACTTAGCATATTAGGTTTTTATTATTTAAAATATAGAGCTATACATATACACTAAACACATATGTGTATATATGTATATGTTTACATACATAAAGAATATACCACACATGTATATGTATATGAGTACATACATGTAATACATATAATGTGCTTCTATAAATAAATATACAATGTTCCTAATCCTAACCACTTTCCATTATTATTTTTATGTTCAGCTGCATTTTTCCCACATTAATTTCACTTGGGTGTAGCAAGGCTGTAGTATAAAAGAAAGGTACTAAGTATAAATAATAATGCCAAACTTGACTGCCTGTGAAACAAACATAAAATCAAATAAAACCTCCAAAGTGGTCCTTTCTAAGAAATGCTAAACAAATAACAAGAGTAAAATAGACACACTGCTAAAGATGCATCATTCCATCGAGCACTGAATGATCCAAACAAATGGAAGCTTGTTTCTCAGTCATTGTACTTAAAACCTGTGTGTGTGTGTGTTTAAGTCTTTGAAGGCTCTGTGAGGAAGATATTTTATATCCTTGGGTATTAACCTGAGCATCTGGGTGTCACACAACATCTTTTCTCTTCAAAGAACACATCCATCCTTATTTTAAAACCACACAGAAGTCGTAAACAGACAGAAGTCATAAACCCACACAAGAGTCATTAAATAGTTTCCTTGCTATTTAGTTTTTAAACACTTTATCCCAACCGCCTGAGGAGTCATCATTTTTCTTAATGTGGTAGATTGCAGTGCTGGACATTTGGCCCCCTTGAGTGGCTGAATGAAGCTGTGAGTACCACACATCTCAGTTTCCAAAGATTCTGTGCAAACCCCTTTTTGTTTTGGTTTGTGTGGGTTCACATCCGCGGAGCTACACTTGGGAAAAAAAATCAAAGTAAAACAATTGAAACCATGAAGTTTCACATAATTTCTAACAAAGTTATTATACATCAATCCTTTGTTAAAAAATGGGTTTGGGGTTTAAAACAGCTTGGAAATCTTTGAAAGACTGTTGACTAAATGTTTGCTTTGTGTTACAGGCCAAATATAACCCAGAGTACCCTTAATGTCATTTCAGTAGCCAGAATTCTCACAGTACTAAGTGATTCAGTCCCTCCCCTTTGGGTGATTTTTTTGTTTTATTTTTAAATATCTTTTTATTGATTTTTTTAGAGAGAGAGATAGAAACATCAATGAGAGAGACACATCCATATCAATTGGCTGCCTCCTGCATGTCCCCTGACCTGGAATCAAACCTGTGACCTCTTGGTGCATGAGACAATGCTCAACCACTGAGTGACACTGGCCAGGGCATGAGTGATTATTCTAAATTACACTCAAAAAATAAGACCATCAACACTGGCAAAATTCCACACTCTTAAAAGATTTTTGACCTGCACCATTTATTCAGTAAATGTGTCTTGGGCAGGGCACGTGTGGGAGGAAACCAATGGATGTCTCTCTCACATTGATCATTCTCTCTGTGTGTCTCTCCCCCTCCCTTCCACTTTCTCTAAAAATCAATGGAAAAATATCTTCGGGTGAGGATTAACAACAAAAAAAGAGACTTTCTGCAGAGTCTGGGTTTAAATCTTGACACTGTTGTTTTCATAGCATTGTAACTTGACTAAATTTCTTATTCTCAATCTCTAAGGCTAAAGTCCCTTAACAGTAGAAAGGGATTGACAATGGTTTCTTCCTCATAGTTATTATGAGGATGACATACAAAATCCAAAATATAAAATGTTTGGAACATAGTAAATTATCAAAATCAAGGTTATTAAAAGTTAGATGCAGCTCTCTTAGAATATATGGAAAGGAAATCTTTCCCCAAAATTTTTTCCTACCAATCTATCTGTGGGAATTAAAGCAAAATACATTTTAATGAAGGCAAATATTGTCAAAGGCTCTCCTCTCTCTACTATCTGTTCACAGACAGGTGAGTAGATGCTAAAGGCATGTTGCTACTAGGGTGGGGATATTTTACCTAGTTATTGACATCAACTTATGGAATATCATCAACAAAATACCATAAGGGGTATTAAAGCAGTGCTTTTGGAACAAGACTAGAAATAAAGGTGTCAAGATGCTCTGGTTTTATATTATAATGTGTGACAAGCATGGTAGAAATATCTATCAGAAGGAACATGTACCAAGAGAGCATGGCAATATAATTCAAAACCCTTACAAAGTAGAAAAGAAGTTAGGTGTAAAAATGTTCATTACAACATAATTTATAATGGAAAAAAGTGTAATTGAGTGACCAAGTCAATTGTGTACTAAGAGGTTTTTAATTACATTAAAATGCTCATACTAAAATGCAAAATGAAGAAACCGCAATAATATCTCAACTACATAAAAATCCATAAAAGAAAGACTAGAAGGAAATAAGTCAAAATGTTAAAATCATTTCCTCTGGCTGGTGGGAAAAGAGGTCATCTTTTATTATTCTTTATTCAACTTTCAACATTGCTATAAAGAACATACGTTACGTTACAAATCTCAAATAAATAATTAACAGACATAAAAAGGAGAAAAAGTACAGTGTAGTTCTACGAAATTATTCAGTGGAGGAATGTTCAAAGGAAGAATTTTAAGTGAGTTTCTCTTTGCCCATCCATCTCGATCCATCAAACTGTCATGTGTGGCCTTCTACATCCTTTCTTTGCTCTGAGTCACGTAGAATCGCCTGCTTTCCCGACAATGCATACACTGTGTGGTGCCATCTTTTTTACATTTACTCATATCCTTATGTGCTGCCCTGGGAGGCTTTGAAAAATCTGTCCCCTGAGTATAGAATGTCTTTTCCAACAGAGACATGAGATAGGAACCAATCACTGGCCTGGGTCTTTTACTGGGAAAATGGTGTTCCTTTGTTTGTAGCTGTGAATAAACTCTTGCTCAATTTGGCCACCAAAAAATTATTTTTGTATTTTCTTATTCTTCTTTCTGTCATGGTTAATAGAGAGGTCTTTTCTTTGGCCATATTTGAATTTTATGCATAAGTGCATAGATGCTGAAATTTAGCCCTAGGCCTTCAAGAAACCCCATATGTCAGCTTTCTGTTTCAATCCTATATGCAGCTCAGGTAGAATACATATTGTCAGACTGCATATGGCCTGAAGCATGATCACTGGGGTGTCTGGTTTGGTTTGGTTTTCTTTTTATGCTAATAAACTTGCACTTTATAGCCACAAAGAAAAGAGATGGTAAAAAATAAAAAATGCAAATTCAAATTATAATTGAGGTTGCAAAATAGAAAACATAGTTCATACCTGCAAGGTGTATAATGTATAGCTGCACTGTCCAATATGGTAGCCGCTAGCAACATGTGGCTATTGAGCATTTCAAGTGCAGCTACTCCCAATTGAGCTAATTGCTATTAGCTGTAAAATACACACCAGGTTTCAAAGACAAAACTAAAAAATATGTGAAATATATTTTTAATTTTATATATGAATTACACATTGAAATGACAATATTTGGATATATTAAGTGAAGTACATTACTAAATTAATTTCACATTTTAAAACTTGCTTTTTTAATGTGGCTGACAATGTTAAGTTACATATATTGATTGCATTTGTAATTCCCGTTACATTTCTACATAAATTTTTACTCAAATAAAAATGAAATGACCAGACAAAAATAAATACCACTGCTGAAAAATGAACCTGAGAAATGTTAAAATGCACAAGTAATGCATTTATAAATTAGCACTAATGACTGTAAATACTGCTTGTTCAGAAGAAAATGATGGCCATGGACACGAGAGACAGGCCTTGAAAAATGTGTCCAGATAGTCACATGATCCTTCAACTAATGGCCCAATGGACTCTGGTGATTGTTTGATCTTGGTTCCTCAAGTTCTGTTTCAGTCTAGTTCCTAACTTTTAAACATTAATTCAATGTCCTGGACTTCTATTCTACACGATGATGCTGTCAGGCTGACTCACTTCTAAACTGAAGTGCATATAAAAAAAATTGAATCACTTCAATGATTTTAAATCACTCTTCAATGTGCAAAGCAATTTAAAATTACTGGTGTGCTTCCAATTTTTATTAGTCCTTGAATTTGGAAGTAATCTAGGCTTTTCTGGGCATGTGCAATGCACTGCGACTTAAAATTATTGAACACTCATTTCCTACTTCTCCCAAACCCTTATTTTTAAGAAGCTGATTCCACTGTGCAATGGAAACCATCAGGAGGGTATGACATGGAAATGGAATGGATAACAAAAAAACACGGGGGCAGGGGGAGAGCTTCCATTTAATAATGAGAGCTATACTTTATAATTAGGTAGTGTCTTGCCCTAGGATCTCTGTGTGCTTCATAAACATTAGCTCATTCATCATGAAGACATCTTACAGGGGGACATCTTTCCAGTGTGAGAAGGCAGTGGATGGGATGGGTAAAGCTGTATAGATTGGCTTCAACCACTGAATTGGGTAATTTGAAATCTGTGAGAGCTATGCCTAGGACATTTATTTTTGGTGCTGCTTTTCTTTTTTCTTTCTCTCTCTCTCTCTCTTTGCAAGGAGAAGGAGGTAATGTTACACTGTCTGATCCATTTGCAACTGTCATAAAAAATTAACTTGGCAATGCAAAATCTACTAAATGAATTGCTTATTCCAAATAAACTCCAGGAGCAAACATAAAGTGATTGGTTTCCTAATTTAATTACTTTAGTTAAACTTTGGGAGAAAATACATAAACCTTTCCACCATTTCCTTTCAAGTTAATGTCTTCCTGTTTGGCATATACTAAATGCACTGAACCTAAAGCTTTTACCTGTAAGATGATTTATCTGAGAATTTTCAAGTCATAGACTTTTCCTCTACTCTTGTACCAGGAGAAGTTTCCATTAATATAGGGACCTAGTAAAATCTTTATTGTAGGAATGGCTGAATTCAGGACCAAGAATAAGAAATTTGGGTTTTAAATGTAGACTAAGAAATAGTTGTCTGCTTGTTCCTCACTGTGATGCAACAGATTATTGAGACTCACTAGGATATGAGCACCTTGCTAGGCATTGGAAACAACAATAATAAATCTGATTAAATGGAGTCTGTAATCATTCATGTTTATTTGGAAGGGAATATTTCAAATGGGCTCACTATGTGGTAACACACCAGAAGGGCTTTACATAACCTACACCCACGATATCTGAGTAATCGTCCCTATAAACATACACTATGATGAAAAAGCTCACTCACCTATCAGGATCTGTTCCACAAGAAATATACCTGACTCCATAATAATAGGACTTATCCAGTAGCATTGATGAAGGCAATTTGTTCTCTGTCATAAACAAACAAACAACAATGACAATAAGTAGAGAGAAGAAAAGATATGCTAAAGGGCCTATGCCTTCTAAAGGCTGGAAGAAATAAAATACAGGTCACATGAAGTGACCTCCATAGAAATAAGAGAATAATTGCCCACAGTGGCTTGCCTTAGACCATTGGGAAAACATACAAGAAATGTTTATGAATATAAAGTGTTAGTTTCAACTAAGGCAAAGTTTATTCTTCTGAATTTAGCGTCAAAGTCCTGTAGAAATCCAGGGGCATCCTTCTCTCACCCAACCCAGTAATATCTTAGCAAGGGTGACCTTAAAGCAAAAACTAACATGAAATATGAGTGCATTGTTGTTACAGTTTTTTAATCCCATTTTGAACAGTATGAACTATAGGCGGAAATAGAATTTACCGTAATGCTGAGGATTAAAAGGAATGAGCCTCTTGTTTAGAAAATTAGCTCATCAATATGCCAAGCTTATTTTTAAAAATGCTTTAATTTTAAAAATACAGCCTATCCTCTCCAGCTTCCTGTATTTGACTCTAATAATAAAACTTTCAGTATGACTAATGCAGTTTAGCTAAACAAATTAAAGAACTGCACAATATATGCTGAGAAGAACATTTCCATTAGCCATTGTGGTGTTCTCTGCCTGGTCAGTGAGCAATGACTGCAAACCTAGCCTGGCAAGCAAGGCTTACACTTTGTGAAGAGACAGGAAGCAGTGGGCAAGGGCTGCCATGGTTTCTCCAAACGGAAATGATAAACTGCTTTGGGAATCAGGAAGAAGGGAGGGACAGAGATGAGCATCCTTCCAATTTTCTCGTTGGCAAAGCTCCTCCAGGTTTTCATTAACAGAGCTCAGTTGAATGTCAAAAGAAACCAGGGAAGCAACTGAGAGAGGCCCAGAATAACTCACTTTACTGCCCTCTCCACTACATACTATGGGGTATGTTCTGAGTTGAGTTATATACCCACACATTCACTGTTGTCCCAAAAAATAGATGTTGAATTCCTAACCCTCCATACCTCTGAATGAAAACTTATTTGGAAATAAGGCCATTGCAGATGTAATTGAGAATTTTCACTACTTTTTATTCATAAGCCAAAAAATTTTAATTCTTTAAAGAGAATTTTTTAAAGAGAATTCTTTAAAGAGTTTTGTCTCTTTGGGGAGAGGTGGCAAAGACTTTATGATTTTTGTGTATTTGACACAATGTTTTGATGTGAAACACTAGAGTAACTCATATTTTGATTTAGAAAATCTAAGTTCCCTCAGTAGGTCTAATGTTCTCAAGCTTAATCTAGCCTTCAACAGGTTCATGTATACCACAGTCATACTTACTTATTTTGCAACTTTTTCTAGCTCCCCTTCATCAGAGTGTAAGTTTGTCCTTGGAGTCATTTAGTCAAGATTCTGTGTCCTTCTTCAAAATGAAATTAGAAAAGTTTTCTCCTCTCCTTTCACACACACATTTATACAGAGAACCACAGTGTCTCACAGGAGCTCTCTGAATGAGGGAAAAAATCTGATTTGATACCTTGAGTCCCCTGCAGGAGTCAAGATAAGTCAAAGCTCATCAGTCTGTACATTTGGGCACAGAAAGATTTAGCTCCAGGTACAGTTAGTTAAGTTTTCTGGAGATTGTTTTAACCTCTGAGGTGGTGGCTATCTTTACAACTTCATGGCAGAAGACACGTGGAGATATAATTTGGCTAGCAAAAGGGAGAATTAGCAAGTTTCACAAGAGGTGTCAGCCTGCCAATCCAGGTCACCTCATAGCTCACAAATGCAGCTTAAGAAGATAGTAAAGTTCAGTTGATTCTACTTCATTTTACAAGGGAAAAAAAATTTAGATCCAGAGAGGTTATTACTTGCACAAGAACATATATTTAATAAATTATTAACTTTGAACGTTTCTCAATTTTTTGATTGCTACAATCGTTATTCCTTCTTTTCCGTCTTAGTACAGATTTTACTAAGAAACATTTGATATCCTGTTCATTATATACATAAAGCAATCTACTCCAAATATATAAAAGTTAGAAATATAATAGGACTTTGTACCTTCTTCCTGAATAAATGAATAAAAGAATAAATAATTGAGGAAAAGAAAAATGACTTAGTGCTAACTATAGATTCATTACTAGCTACAATTTTTAAATATTTCTTAGCCATTTCCTACTCTTTCATTCTTGTATATGACCTTCTATTACGTTCCAGCCCATTCCACCAAACTTTCATCCCACTTAGATCATTACATTCTATTAAAATACTATGTCTATGTGATTTAAATTGCCCTATGTCTTATAAAATGGAAATAACATTTTATTTTTGCTATTGTTCAACTAATCCACTGAGGCCCTGAATTAATTTAGATTATCATCTCTTTGGAGATACCTGAGATTGTTTTGGTACTTAATACATTAGTATAGTATCCATTTTAAAAATGATAGTAATGATCACATTTGCTTAAGTTCTTCCTTCTCACTTCTACTAAGAGAAATGTAGGGGCTTTTTCTCCCTTTGGAATTTTGATACTGTGAGATACAGTAATAATCCATACTTCAATAAGAAATGAAAAAAAGGGAGAAGTGTTAGCATTGATTGATCTTAAAAAGTTGTGGCTGAGTGTAGTTAACAACTACACTGGTCATTTTATTTAGATTTCAAAAAAATAAATCTACTATTGATTTCTTTCCCACCCATGTAATGCAAACTGTCTACACTACCAAGATGTTTCTAGAATATGGACAAACATAATCTCAAGAGCTATAAAGACACTACTATTTTATTAGTTATAACTTATTTGCTTGTTTTCATTGTTAAAGTGAATATATTTACACTAAAGGAAAAGTTTCATTGCTATGTTTCAGTTACCAAAATCTGCAGCCATTGCTGGGTTTTGGGAACATTATACAAGTATCACCAATGTTACTGGCAAAAGTTTCTAGAGTTTGTGTTAGTAAATAAACTCCCAAAAAAGAAACTCTTAAAGGAAGACTCAGAGGACAATAATAGAGTCTAACTACCCCACTCAAACAATTACCACAAAGAAAACATGTTTTATGAAGTTGAAAAGTACATTGTTTCATAGTGTGCATTTTGTTTTCATAAAACAACTAAAATAATAATTGATATTTTTTTCATCATCTCATAATCTCATTACATGGACAATAAAGAAAGGTTTGCTAGTATACTTGGTATGTAAAGTTTGAAAATAACTCAAACTAAACAAATGTTTGAAAATATGCTTGAGCTAGAAATAGTAAAATTATAACAAGTAATCTGTGTAACATATTAGAGATCTAAGGAAACGACAGTAAAATTTTACAAAACAGAGTGAATCTAGTCTCTCAAAATCAGCCCATGGGAAAATTTTATTCCTCTCACTTTCTAACCAGAGTCAAGTAACATGGCGACTTGGCCATTTTCCATAGAGTTGTGGATACCTAGATACCCAGTCTGGAATACTAGGAACTCACATTTGCCAAATAATATTCAAGTTTCTTCTTTGCTTGATTCTCGATGTGCTTACTATTTAAGTGAAACTGGAGTTCTCTCTGAGAGGCTACATTTCAGATTTTCACCTAGAGCAATCAGGAAAACATACTTTGGAATGACCTACACCTCAGGTCTCCTTTCTAAAGCAATTCTTTAAGTGACCATAAATTAACTGTGGTTATTCTCTGGAGAATTTCAAAGATTCCTTCCTGGAGCCATGCGGTGGTAAAAAAAAAAATAATAATAATAAATAAAACATTTTGAAATGGAACAATTCATCTAGAAATTACACCAACCCAATATTTTCCCAATGTTAAAGTAAGATTTCAATGATTCTTCCATTGTATAATTACTGTAGGCAATTGTTCTAGTCCTTTTATATACAGTGGGGCCTTGACTTACAAGTGTCCCGACTAACGAGTTTTTCAAGATAAGAACCGTCTCTGGGCCAATTTTTTGCTTTGAGTTGCGAGCTAAAATTCAGGTTATGAGCCAGCTTCAGAATCCCCACTGCTAGTCACAGTGAACGCCACAACATCAGCCCAGCATCACATGTCTCACTCATTCACTTTAATGATTTGACATACGAGTAATTTGAGTGACGAACTCCGTCACAGAATGAATTAAACTCGTAAGTCAAGGCCCCACTGTACTGTAAATAAGAGTGAATTTAATTAGCTATATCCAACAATTGAACTGTAAGGCTGTAAATGTATTTTTATATTTAAAATCAAAGAATGTATTTTTGTATTGATCATGCAGTGTGGTGTTTGCTAACCCAGAAGAATGATGGGATCAAGACTCTCTCTCTCTCTCTCTCTCTCTCTCTCTCTCTCTCAAATATATATGGTTTAGTGTGATATTAACTAAATAAACTAATAAAATAGAATGTTGGGAGCTTTGCCTTTTACTTCACAGAAAAAGGCCCTTGGCTAGAGTAACTCACTTTAGGCCTGTACCAGGACCCTTGCTCACATCTCTCACAAATGGCCTATAAACACCAATGGGAACATAAAACTGCTGACGTTGGCAGCACTTCCAGGAATTATCTTAATTAAGACATACAGTACCAAGAAGGGTTAACATTATTTGAAAGTAAAAGCTTTCATGCCAATAGCAAGACCACTCTGTACCCTGCTGGGTCAGCACTATAATTAGGAAAATTGCCTCCAGCATGCTTGTTTGGTAATGCTATTATCATCTTTTTTTAAAAAAAAACAAGAATAAACTACATGGAGATGTTCCCATTTATTTTTCTTGCTCCCACTAACCCCTGATCCCACAAAGGCTATGCTAGCCTAGCATTTAAATGACTGAATGGGTTACATTATCATCTGTTCACCCTGAAGTCTTTTACATCTTTTTTTGACCTCTAACCTACAGAATATTATTTTGACAGCATCATTAATGCTGCATCTTGAGTCACCACACATAGACTAAGATGGATGGTGAAAGAGCTGAGGAACTGAAAGAAATGGACACCCACTCTCCTCTTCCTCTGGCCCCAATAGAAGCCATCCAAAGCTATACACACACAGTGTCCTGTGGCCAAGATTTCAGTGAGATTCCTCACTTGGAAAGAGGAAGAGAATCCAACCAGAAGACATAAACAATGAAACAAACAGAACACCTAAAGTAAACATCTATAATTCTATAAATCTGGTAAATAATGACTGTTCAGTATAAAACGAGATGAATCAATGGGTGATTAGAATGAAAACACTCCATCATGCTCCATGGAAGAAGGGGCTTGATGGTGAATTTAACGAAGAGAATCCCAATGTCAAGACACTTGCTGAAAAGACAGCGAGAAAGCTTTGTCCTACACTTTAAGTACAGGTTTCATATGAAAGGCCATGTTGGTCTGTTGTGATCAGGTATATGAAACTGCACCGTCTATGGTTCCTCTATAATTGTGAAATCATTACCAGCTTTGGACCCACACAGTTTAATTGCCTCTCTCTGCCAGAAAATGACTATAACTGAATTAATTGACTTAATTTACACTATAAGGCATCTAGTAAACATTGCAATGGTAGTACTCCAGAACCAGTAACCTTCAAATGTGATAAAGAAGTGGACCAGTCGATTAAATTTTGATAAGGTAAAAAGACTTACCAACTGTAGAGTCTATAGTGGTAAGAATAAAATTGATAGAGAAGGATGTATGGTATTGATAAGACACTGTAATTGGGATACTAACTTCTACTTTGAAATGTTGTCATGCCATAAAACAAATTAAGAAAAATTATCTTGGGACTGGGAGATAGGAGGAAGAAAATAAAATACCACCTATCATACTCAGGGAATGAGATCTCCTGAACAGAAGAAACTTAGGCCAATTTCTCCTAAGTGTATTGCTTCTTCTGACATTTTTGAGACACTATTTATTTATGAACAGTTGTAGAATCATTGTCGGTGAAGTGTTTTGGTTTTTGTTGGTGCCCCAATAAAACTTTTATTTGTGGACACAGAAACTTGAATGGCATTATTATTTTCATTTGTCAAGGAATGTTGTGCTTCTTGTGGGTTTTTCCAAGCGTTTACAAATACAAAAGCCACTGTAGCACACAAGACATACCAGAACACGCTGTGGGCCAGAGTTAGTCCATAGACGGTAATTTGCCAACCCCTGCTCTAGAACAGAGTGCCACAAATACCCCAGCCTGCCGTACTGTCTTCTACTCATGCTAGAACATTCCCAAAGCTGTCTCTCTTCTCTCAGGCCTTCAGGAATCAACCTAAAACCATTCTCAGAGCCTCTCTAGAAGGAACTCCTTACTGGCAAACTCTGAGTCAGATTTCAGGAGCCTGATTCAGGCTGTTCTGAAACCCCTAGGTTCCTGGGGGCAGGGTGGGTGGGACACTCACCCTCCTGGAAGGCAGGGTATGAAGCTGCGGTCTTGGGGCTCTAGAAGAAGATAAAAGAGGAGCAGGACTGAGTCGCCCTGGCTTGGCTCCTGGCAGCAGAGAAGGTCTGGGGGTTGGGGCAAGCACTACCTGGGCACTGGCAGGCCGCTCTTCAGGAGCACTCAGAGGAACCGTCTCCAGCCAGGGTTCCGGGGAGCTGCTTGAGCTCTTGCGGCCATGCTGCTCAGCACAGGCTCCCTCTGCCCATTCTGGGGAACCAGCATCCCCATCTGGGTCCTCAGGGGGCTGTAATAGGCGCGGAGCAGGGTCTGGAGGCTCCCTGGGACAAGGCTGGGAAGGAGCACATTCCTCAGGATGCAAAAGGCTCAGCAGGTCGTCCCAGCCGGCCTCAGCAGACAAGAGCCCATGGGCATCAGCCACGTCCTGGGGGGCCAGGCCATGACCGGTGCAATGTGCAGGGGGCAGGGGAGTCCATCTGGGGACAGGCCCACCAGATCACCCGGCAGAGCCTCCAACTGCTGCGCTAGATCCTGAATGTTTGGCCCATCAAGTTCCATCTGATTCAGGCTGCACGGGCCTCCTGGCACAGGGCCCACTGGCAGTCAGGACTATGGTCCTGAGAGGGCGCATGTGTGTCCCTGGGCTCCTCCAAGTCCATGGCCAGAGGCCCTGGAGGGGGTGGGGGAGTTGTCAGGAATTCAAGGCCTGGATCCAGGCTGAGGCCAGCATTTGTGTTCTTTGTAGCCTCCACAGCGAAGATGGATCATGGTCGTGGGCACCAATAAAGACCTCTTGGGTGGGGCGGGGGGGAGTTGTCATTGGCAGGTCCTGGATGCTACTCAGTGTCGTCTGATGTTGGGCCATTGGGAAGTGGAGCATGTGGCAGGGAGGTGGACACCTCCTCAGACACAGTGGTTCCTAGTGATTGGCTGGGCTTCTGTAGGTCCATCTTCACCTCCAGGCTTCACTGGGCTTCTTAGCCTGATTCCTGAAATTCTAGCACTGCCCAAGAGGCCTCAACCCCTCAAGTGGGAGGTTTTTCGACCAAAACTTCTCTTGGTTGCAAGGGATTCAAACCTGACTCAAGCTGTGTGAAGCAGAACAGAATTTTTCAGCTTCGGGAACTGAACTGCCCAGGGGTAGGGCTCGCTTCAGGCATAGTTGGATCCAGATGCTTCCGTACTCAGCTGTGTGGCTCTCTTCTCCATCTGTGTCCATTTGAGCCCAGTAGGTAGTACTCTAGGGCAGAGGTGGCTCCAGGGCTCCTAACTGACACCCTCCTACCCAGTTCAGTGAGCCTCACCAGATGGAAGGGCCTTCCCTTTCCTTCCGCTCCATGTGGCACAGAGGCTCCTCGATGCCCTTCCAATACCCCTCTGGGTCCTGCCCCAGTGCCTTTGCACTTGCTATGCCTGTTGCCTGGGTCGCTCTCCCCCAGGTGTCCCCATGGCTTCCTCCTTCACCTCCTCCAGGTCTGTGTGTCAATGAAGTTTTTTTAAAAAATGTATAAATAAGAATGATGATATGATTATATTTCCTAAAACTTGGAAAATGAAAAAAATTGGCTCTTGAGTTAGCAGCAACTAGTTACCTAATTATTCCATGCTTCTCAAAGATGTTTCTTCAAAAAACACCTTAAAATGTTTTATTTAATATGAAGTTTATGTATATTTACTGATTCTAAGGAGAAAACTACTAAGCATAAAAGTCCCAAGAATACTCCCTCCCATTTTCAGACTCTTTGGCAACAACTATTTAGATAAAGAAAGACATTATCTTACATTGACCATGCTTATGACAATACTACTCATATTTAGCAAATCTCTCAAACAGCAAGAAACACTTCTAGACACCTCTATGTTCTGAGTTTTGGATAACTAGTGTGGTATATTATTTTTATAAATGTCCTTTAAAAACTTGCTTTTAATGAGAAGAGAGAGAAACTGTTTTCTTCTTTTCTTGTCAGGTGAAAATATGGGTAAATAATAAATAAAGCTAGTTTATCTTTCAGATGCTAATGGAGTTAAGTTCAAGCAAAATAAAAAAATTCGATTTTGTGGAATTCTGAGCAATCAGATATAATTCTTGTTTGGCTCTTTTGGTCTTTCACAAGTGCAAATTCAAACGGCTCATTGAGTCTCTTCTAAACATTCACTCAAACAAATAACTTTTACTGAGCACTCAGATGTATTATTGCTTTAGATGTAAGTGAGAAAATGAGATATTAGAAAATGCATAAAAGGGAGTCTATATATATATATATTATATATATAGGGGCATACACTTAATGCAAGGGCATGGAAACATGGAACAGACTGATGAATCTCAAGGGGGAGGGGGAGGGCGGGAAGAGATAAGCCAAGGCTCTTATATGCATACCAGAGGTGTACACTGGTGGGGGCCCTAGGCCTGCCTGCGGGGATCAGGCCGAAACCCACAGTCCAACGCTATACTGCAGCTCCTACCTGCTGCTCCTGCTCATCCTGGCCTCACTGAGCCTGCCGCGGGCTTGAACACAATCAGTCCCAATCAGGAAAGGCTCGCAGCGCCACAGCAGTGCTTACCAGCTATGAGCCCTGCGCCTGGCACCCACCCAAGGGTAGTAGTTTGCTAGGGCCTGCGGGATCGGGCTGAAACTGGATCCCAGATATCCCCTGAAGGGTCCCAGATTGTGAGAGGGTGCAGGCCAGGCCAAGGGACCCCACTGGTGCAGGATAGGAGCCAGAAAGGGACAGCGGGAGGGCTCCAGGCATGTCCAGCCCGTCTTGCTCAGTCCTAATCGGCCAGACCCCAGCAGCAAGCTAACCTACTGATTGGAGTGTCTTTTCCCTGCTGGTCAGAGCAGGTCATAGCAACTGGTCAATTGTCTTCCCCCTGGTGGTCAGTGCATGTCATAGTGAGCAGTTGAGCGGCCTTCCATAATATTAGCATATTACGCTTTGATTGGTTGAACAGTCCACCGGTCACCATACAACCAGACACTTAGCATATTAGGCTTTTATTATATAGGATATATGTACATATATACCTTTATGAAAGTGCCATATATTCAGGGGTAAGCAAAAGTAGGTTTAAAGTTAGAATACTAATAAATAATACAATAATTAATGAATAAATAATAATCAAGAATAAACTTTATTCCGCATACTCACAACCATAAATCAACTTTTGCAAACCCCTATATATGTATATATGTATATACCTTCTGTACTCTAATAAGAAAAGATAAACTGACAATAAAAATATTGAAATGAAAAATTTGGCTATACATACCTTAGAAATAGTGTAGTAAGACCAGGGTAGAAAGCCAAGACTTTAAAAAGAAATGGTCTTTTTTTTTTTTTAAGGAAAATAAATATTTAGACTGAAGCAGCTCTTTATCTCTTCAGCTTTGTAACTTTGACCAAAATACTTGAAAAATAGAATTTATGAGAAACATTTATAAGAACTAAGGCTATTTTGGTGAAAAGAAGTATAATGATAATGATGATGATATATTTTAAAGAGACAAGCTAACCAACAAATTCTTAAACTCTACTGAGGGCAAAAATTAAATGTGATCTGTAGTAGTTTGCTAGGGTTGCCATAACAAAGTACCAGTGACTACATGGCTTAAACAACAAAAATTCATTTTTTCATGGTGCTGAAGTATGATAGTCCATGATCATAGTGTTGGTAGGGTTGGTTTCTCCCTAGCTTATAAATGACTGTCTTTTGGTGTCTTCACGTGGTCTTGTCTCTGTATGTATCTGTGTCCTAATCTTCTCTTTTTATAAGGACAATAGTCGTATTGGATTAGAGTCCACCCTAATGCCTCATTTAACCTTAATTACCTCTTTAAAGATTCTATCTCCAAATACAGTCACATTCTGTGGCATAGGGAGTTAGAACTTTAACCCTTAACATGGTTTAAGCTGAAGCATGAGTTTTGGGATTATAAATGTTAGACATGCTTCTATCTAAGAAATAAAACTTTATAGGTACAGAGTGATTGAACTTTAAAACAATTTAAAATCTGCTTTCAATCAGATTTGTTTTTGTAATTTGTTTTTGTAATTTAACCGAGGCTCATTTTCATTCCAAATAATGTGCATCCAATAAAAGAATCAGATTCCTTTTTATTCAATCCTTACTAAATGGTTCTGGGAACAATGGCGACCTGAGATTGTTAATGAAATCCTCATCCTCTTCATCATCTTCATCATTATCATCATCATCATAAGCTAACATTTATTAATCAGTTTTTATGTCAGAAAATGTGCTATACACATTACAAACACTGTCCCATTTAACTCCTATAATAATATTATGGACTAAGTACAACTGCTATTCCTTATTATTGAAAAGAAAACTAAGATTTAGAAAGTTAAACTATTGCATAAACATGTAAGATGAGTAAATGCTGGAAGTTTGGTTAGTATTCATTTATGTCTGAGTCTGGAATCTCTAGGCAGATTATTTCTCATGACTGACATGATGGACATATAATGAAAACGTATATGCCATCACCAACCACTTAGTCATACAAGAACTCACAAGATCACAAGTGCCATTTAGAAGTAATCACCAGAAGGAAATAAATAGATTGCAGAGGAAGATGTGTCTTCTAGCCCTCAAAGAGATTTGCAGCCCCCTCTGTGCTCCCAAAGCTCCTGCCAATGTCTCTATTTACTTGTGTCTGACTGTCTGTATCTCAACCTGTGCTCCTCTGAGCATAGAATGTGACTTCTTTATCATTTCATGTCAAAAATCTCTCATAGAGTAGAAGCTTCATAACTGTTTTGTTGACTGGACAAAGAGGTGAAGTGTCAGGCCTTATTATCATTACTATTATATTTGTTTCAGTTTTATGACTCTAGAATTCTATAACTATTCTGTCTTTCAAACCTTCATTTTTCCCTCTACACTTTCATAATGTTTGGTAACAACCAATTTCCATGGTCATTCTGAAGAGCTGTAAACAGTTCTGGAATATGTTACAATGTTGTCTTCAAATAGGCATAAGAATTTTAAAGGTTATCAAGAGCATTTATCAGAGCATGTGGTAGGCCATATTGTTGTTTATTTGCTTCACAATTCCTTGGACTTAATGAGTACCAAGTTATTTGTGCTTGTCAAACTAGACTGTTGGAGAGTAAAAATAACTCTGGTAAATAAATACAACATGTTCATGTAGGTGACCCATAGATTACACGATCTGGACTTTCTCAAACAAAGAAAACAAATTCTGGAGGCAAATGGCTTAGGTACAGACGAATTCAGTGTGTGCTGGGCTGACCATGACCATTCTTCCTTGAAACCATTCATCCTCAAGGATGTCAACTGAAGTTCAAACATTCCAGTACCCTTGTGGGTTCAGCCAAATCCATGAAACTTTAAAGCTTAAGATATGGCACAATCCATGTGCCAGGTGGACAATGGATCATTTTACACCAGGGGTCAGTGATCAGAAAGAAGTTTTAGGAGTGAGGAAGGATGTGCTATCCTAGAGAACATCTGCAGTCTTTACTTATCTACTACGCAGCACTGATTTAAGGTACTGGGTATGAGCAAGAGCAGCCATGGTGATTTCTTTTCAAACCATAGCAGTTGTAATTAATCATTGCAATGAAGAAAATATAAAATGAATCTTACATGATAGGGTGGTTTAGCACCAGACTTAAAATATTTGTCGTAGAATGTTTTGTGCTTGTCCCATTGCAAATAATTATTTGCGATTTCAGTTTTTAAAAAGATTTTGTGAGAATAAAAATACATGTGAGTATATTTCCCATATTCTTTTTTTTTTTTTTTTTACTTTGTTCAGTTCCTTTTCTCACTCTGGGAATTTTAATGTAACTAAGTTGAATGAAATTAGGAGCTTAAAACTTGAAATCAAACAACAATATTCCATAATCATTATTTTGGCTTCTTCACCAAGCAACTCAAATTATATTGCTAATGCCATTGCTGATATTGAATTTTAGTAAAAGCTTTATTATAGCTTGTATATCAATCGAGAAGAGTAAAGACCTATTGTAGTCATATTTCAGGGCATGGCAGCATGTGCATCAATCAGTGGATCTGTCTTTTTTCAATAACAGCAAGTTCCAATGATTCTTCATTAAAAGCTTTAATTTTTATTTGATAAATTCCTATTATTTGTTGAAAAATAGTGAGGACTAGTCACACCCAGGCCGTGTCATGTATTGTGTATATTCAGGAAACTGCTTGCTAGATGTTAGAACACACCATACTGCAAATGTTGAAAAAATCACTACAAAGATTTTTTAAAGTTCCCCATATATATAGTTGCATATAAGTGTTTAGGTGAACCTTTTCACTGATAGTTAAGGTAAAAATTAACCAAATAATAAGCAGATAAATATATTTCCTTGAGAGGATATGTCAAGTAAATTGATACTGAATGAACAGAAAGGGATGAATGTCGGTGTTTAGATAATAGTTCAAGTTCAGAAGTTCTTTATATCTGAATATTACCGTTTATACCTTTTCAATTCTAAAATTCAGGAAGCTTTTGTAAACATTTTTGTTAAAATGCAGATGATAATTTTTTTAAAAAGAGGGCATATTACCTGAAGTTATTTACATTTACCTATTGGTAAAGGAAATGAACCAAATATGCTTACTTACCAACACCTGTCAGTACCTCAAGGAGTTGGTGACCTTCCTTAGAGTTCTGTGACGTTCCATAGGCTAAGATTCTAAGAGCCCACAGCCTACATGAAGAAAAGTTGGGAATATTCTCATTTAGCCACTTGTTTTTAAACACTCACTTGAGAAAAAAATTCAAAAGTGCATGTTTTTTGTTGGCATAAAGTTTAAGTTGGGTTCTTTCCCCAATGTTTTATTATTAAGTTTTGAAAATATAGAAAGTTTAAAATAATTTTACAGTGGACACCCATATACACACACACACAGTGGGGAAATGGGCCATTTATTATTTTAGTAATTTTATTGAAATAGAAAAATGCATATTCATAGACAATTTGTGTAGAATTGAGTAAAATTATAAAATACTATTTCAATTAAGGGAGAATGGAGAGCAATTTATTAGCAACATATAGGTAAATTATGGGTGGATCCATATTATTGATGGTAGAATGATTCAAATATAATTTAAAATGGTATTCAGTTGAAAAGAGGACATATGTAATACTTTCAACAATAAAGACTTATTTAAAAAAAAATAAAATAGTATTCAGTTGAAGCTAACTATCACTGAGATATTAAAAAAAAAGAAAAGAAAACTTTTAGATCTCACCAAAGTGTGGGAAAATGTGGATAAAATGTTATTAATGAACTTAGCTGCACATTATTATGTTAAAGCAATGTTTTCCAAAGTGTGGGAGTAATCACTGGTATTACTGGTTTCTAAATTAATAATTACAAGGTGAGCTTATTTGAAGAAACTTTTGACAAAATAATAATATACATAAAACACAGGCAATGGTAAAAGTTATAAAGGATAGTTGTTAAATTCCTAAAGTAAAAGAAATACTATTTTAATAGATGTTAGTAGATAGCTAATGAGAAGATGTTTCACATGATGAAGTCCTTCAAAATACTGTAGGTACCACCCTTCTCCATTTGTCAAAAATGGATTTCTAAACTTCTTCTGTCTAAAAATTAAATATGTTCCCACAGATTTTGCTCACAAATAAAAACTCTAACAATGACCAATAATCTCATTTTCTTGAGAACCCTCAATCTATTGAATAGACTATTTTTACTTATGAAGAGGAGTGGGGCAAAGTATTTTAATTCCCTTCTAACTCAAGGCAAGTCTGTAATTTGAAATCTTCTTCTATACTATAATAAATTACCACCACAAACAAATAGTGTGATTTTAAGCCATAAAAACAGCAGGTGGATAAATATAGGTTGTGATTGCTTAGAATATAAAGTTAGCACTGTATCATCAAAAGTCTTAAATTATTGGCACTTGACTCCCCTGCAGACTGTAAGAGTAAATTTCTTCATTTATCATCATGCCACAATAGTCTTTATAGCAAATGTAGAGTCTAGGATAGGTGACTGAAGTCATCATATACTCTAATATGAACCATTTGAAGACAGATTTCCTCAGTGAATGAATTGAATGAAAGATTAAACACAACCATAGAAGTCTTGAATGTTCATTTTATTCTAGCATTTTCATACAGTTTAAATAATTCATATTTCCTCCCCAACCAACCACTTTCTTTTACTTTCATAATCTTCTGGGGCTAGGAGATACCCAGCACTGCCACGGGGCTGCGCATGAGCACACACACACACACAAACACACACACTCACACACACGACAAATGAGAAAAGAAAGCCTCTTTCCAAAATCCAGGTATTTTTATATCAACTATTATGAAATGTTCTGTTATTAAAATTTTCTAATCTGTGTTGATAAAATAATTAAAAAATAGATTTCTATGTGGGATTGTAAACCATTTCAAATAGTTTTCTTGTATACCTTTGATTATGTCCTAAATCTGTATAAATATCACTGATTACACTAGAGCAACTGAGGCCAATCTTTTCAGTATGGCGATAATATTTGTATTAATCTCAAGTATCTTATAGTTAGAGGCAGAGAATAGGATCATACTTTCTTCTTGCATATATTTTACTATAGTCTAGTAGACCCTAGGATCAAAGGAAAGGTCAGATTTTTTAACCTATATCTGAAAACTTATAATTTTTAATGCTTCTAACAATTTTAATGTTTTTTACTGCATTCAAAATTTAATTTTTAATTTAATCATCCAGCTAAGATCATATTAACCATATTAACCTTTAATACCATGATGTGAATACTAATGGCCTTTAGCTAATGGATCAGGGTTTAAGTAGCCCTACATAGCTCAACATAGATAGAGTCTCTGTAACAGAAAGGAGATCCAGAATTCTGTTATGGTTGCAAGACCATCAATCACAGTCATGCAGGCCAGATATCATTTTTAGCTGGCTAAAAAAAAGTCCCAATCAAAATATTTTAGATTTCCAGTGAATCTTTACAATTAATTTAATTCACAGTGAATTTTTAAAATTAATAATACTCAATAAGATCCATGTAGAATTGTCATGAAACCTATAAACATTTACTAGACTATTTCCCCATTTGGAGATCCTTGATTAGAAATAGGGAATTCTAGTTCAATTTGATGAATAGAGGAAAGGAGTTTAACTTAATATTACATCAAACAAACTTTATCCTTAAATTCCATGTCCATGCAATTTGTTTTTGAAAATGACATTCTAGAGGGGAAAAAATGAAATTCACTTTGTTTTGAGGTTTGGACAAGCCAATGCTCTTTATTCTATTAAATGTTCAGATATAACCAGGAGGGCAAGTCAATTTATTATCTTGTTGTTCCCAAATACCCAATTGTCTAAAATGCATATAGAAGCACTCTCTATTTTTGATGACTGAACCTACGGAAGTCCCTTGCTGTGCTTATCTCACCACTTGGGATCTGCCTAAATCCAACGTCATCTTACTGTCTTGGGAAACTTACACTATTGACTGTCCATCCTTTCCCTTACCTGCATTTTCAAACTCTTCTTTTCAACCACGTTCTTTCCATCAACATTTAAGCAAATTCAAGTCTCTTTCCATTACAAAACAAAAATCTTCCCTGGAAACCCCTCCCCTGGTTTTTCTGCCTGTCTCTCTGCAGCGCCTCCTGCTGATGTATCTTCTTCCGGGCCTTTAAATGTTGGTGTCTGGCAAGGAAGATCCTTTCCTTCCTTCTAGTATTACTTCAGATTCTCTCCACAGGTGATCTTCATGCCTGTGGCTTCTTTATCTGTAATGTACCGACATATTTCAAATACACTTTTCTGATGTTGCTATGGATTGGTGTTCCCAGAAGCAAACCCCAGAGCAAGAACCTGTATGCTAAGTAGTTTATTTTAGAAATAATCACAGGAAACACCAGTAAGGGATTGGGGAAGGAAGAAAGTAAAGGAAGCCAATTGAATGTTACCACTGTGAGCTGGTGGAACTCCATCCTACTGGGGAGCTCTGAGACGTTGTGTCTAGAATCTCAGGGACAAGTAGGTCCAACACGGTAATGTCCCCACACCCCTTAAGGAATTTTCTTTTAATGGGTTTTGTTCTGAATATAATATTGGTTATATTTATACGCAGTGATTGGAATATGCTGTGTTTCTGTTTTTCTAAGGAGCTGTATGTATAATTGATTCAGATAGGTTTAAAAGAGTGTTTCCCCATCTTGAGGGAAGAGGAAAGGCTAATATTTATTGAACTTCAGTAATAGATTATTAGTATAAATAATACATGACACATAGCTTGTCAAATAGATCTAGACCCTTTAAAACAAGAATGGGCCGAAACCGGTTTGGCTCAGTGGATAGAGCGTCAGCCTGAGGACTGAAGGGTCCCGGGTTCGATTCCGGTCAAGGGCATGTACCTTAGTTGTGGGCACATCCCCAGTAGGGGGTGTGCAGGAGGCAACTGATCGATGTTTCTCTCTCGTCGATGTTTCTGACTCTCTATCTCTCTCCCTTCCTCTCTGCAAAAAATCAATAAAATATATTTAAAAAATAAAACAAGAATGGGAGCACACTGCATCCCCCTTTTAACAGCCTGCTTATCTGCGCTGCTTTTTAGGAACATAGCCCTGGTTCTTAGTCTCTTGGTCCATCATCTTGGCTTTTATTTCATAGGCAGCAAGTCTTCCTTTTTACACTATTCCACAGTTCCTTTCTCGTCAATGACCTTCTTTGCTAACTCCCTTACCTTCTCTGCTAAGTCCCTTGGCCAGTGACAACTGAGTACACATGTATTCCTTGCTTGTGCAGCCAGCCGGTGCTGTGAAAGCATCATAAAGACTCTAACAAAATTAACTAAATAGGGTGGGGTGATATGGCAGATGCAGGGTGAGAATGCTGTGACTGTAGGCATAGAGTTGAAAGAAAGGGAAGCCTGAAAGATCGTGCCTTATACTCAGACAGGGACGAGATCATTCTCTCCTCTGAAAGTTCACGGCCACGCATAGTGCAGGAAGAAGGTAGTGCATTGCTTCTGTGAGTAGGATGTGCTATCAGGCTGCTGATGTGAGAACCCCAGCTCTACCATTTGCTGGATTTGTTTCCACTCCCAGGAAGTAGGAGTAATAAGAGTACCTACTTCACAGTGTTGTTATATTGGTTAAATGAGAAGTTCCTTGGGAAGCATCGAACACAGTGCCTGGCATATAGTGAGCACTCGATAAATGTACGCTGTTGTGATTAAATAGATCCAGTCAGTATGTGCCTGACACTGAAGCATCCACTCTCATTTCCTTTCTCTGGAAAAAAAAAAGTGTTAACAGGGGGGCTCCAGTTGATATATCCAAATTTTATACTTAGCCTTTTCCAAGTCCCCATTTTAACCTCACCAGACATGTCCAATTCCAAAAGGTAAGGGTAGCATGTCTTCCATCTCCCCCTTAGGATCCAATATACATAGCAGTTGGCTTTGCTGAGCTCTCCTTCCAAAGGGAATGTCAGACCGCCTGGTTAATTTAATGAAACACCCTCGGGCAGGTATCAATGTATTCGGTCCACTGATAACTCCTGTCTCATCTCGCACACATCTTCCCTTGGTCCTGAAAGTGCCATCCTATACGCCTGGAGACTTCAGAGTCCTAAGATTGGGAATCATTTGACTCAACTGAGGTCTGGAGATGACAGGGCCCTGTGCCTCACACCACGCTTACTTGTGAGCTCAGGTTTAGATGAGAGGTGTGTGGCCGGGTTCCTGGGGTTCCTTTTCTTTCTACTCGCTAATTGGTTTAGCAGAGACCACACCCCTTCTCTGACTGCGAAGGCATAGCATAGGGTGCACCTCAGACAGAATCGGAATTTTCATAGTTAAAGTAAAAGGGAGACTTTTCTCCCTGCACATTGATTTATTTTGGGTTTGCAATTTTCGCATTGAGTGTTGAATTTCTTAAGTGTATACGGCTCTGAGGTCTTACCTCTAAAATTACATACCACCTCTGAAAGCAGAAATCTGCCGTTAGCAATTTCTTTAAATGTGGTTTAAGTAACAATATTTCATTTTGCTCTAAATGCGCCATGTGTGGTTCCTTTAATAAAGGGATAAGGATAATATTTCTAAGTATGCACACAAATATACATAGGCACATACATATGCATACACATATGTGTATGTGCATTGCTTAACCATAGTGCTTCAGGTGATATATCACCTCTGAGACCTCAGCCCCTTCAGGGTGTAAATGCAGGCGTTGGGCCCTGCAGGTACTCCCCATGGTGAGGCATGGTTTCTATAATAATTTGCTCAGCCGAGTAGCAGCCTAATGATTTGCAATCAGCGATGCTTTCTTCTGATTCAGCTGATGTCTCAGCTTCTTCACAGCATTCATTAAGTAATTTTTTGATATTTATGTTCCACTCCTGCACTTTATTTTCCAGCACAGTGGTTAACATGTAGGAAAGCCCTGACAGCTAAGTTTAATCACCACAGAGAAGAGACTCAGTTCATTACATATTTGTTTATGTTTAGTTATTTGAAAATTGCCTGAAACTGAATAATGCATTCGGAGCCAATTTGTTTTGTTATTGTCGTAGCCTGGTTGTTGCAAAGCCGGGAGTGTGGAAGGGCTCCAGGATCAGAGCAGTGGCAACAAGGGGCAGAGAGGTGAGGCGGAGATCAGATTAGAATGGCTGTCACCGCAGCCAGACAGGAAGAGTAAAGCACTGACAGAAATCCATCTCTCTCAGTAGATTTTGAAAACAGCTGCTCAGGACCAACCGAAGTCATCACCAGTGACCAGTAAACAGCTGGTGAGAGGAGCGGATGCTGTAAAAATTGGACATTCATCCTCTCTGACTCTTGCATGGAAGTGGCTCCCAAAAGAAATGGCATCCATGGAGTTACCACGTTTCCAAGTTATTCTGAAAGCAAACCAGATTCATTCCTCAAATGAAGGTGCTGTACTTTCCCATGACTCCTGAACTTGGGGCATGCTGCTGCTTTGCAATGCCTCCACCCTCGCCCTCTTGGGCATATGGATCGTAAGAAAACCACTGTGCTTGGCCCATAGTAAGTCCTTAATAACCGTTCACTGTTGTTATTCCTGAGTATATGCTGAACATTTTACTGCCAGAATTCAGAGAAAGGTTACACCAAGACCGTATAAACTGCAAAAATGATTAACTGTATTATTTAGGAGGCTCCCCCCATTATTCGATTGGTTCACTTTTGTTTTTGTTTTTTTTACTGGAAAATGAGGCTTGACTTGGCTTTGGTGTGGAGGTATTAGAAAATAGAATATTTTAGAAATATTTCACCATGTTACAAGTCAGGCTATTGCTACCAATAAGGTTTGGCTTTAAATAATGTCACGATATTTCATAGGGTCACATCTACATTTTATTATACATACCGATTCTTCTAACATCGGATTAATTGTTGAATTATCTGTTTGAAAAACCATAATGAGTCTGATTGAGGTGTAAAAACGGAGCACACAAGGATCATGTGCAATGATTTTATCCTGGTTAGGAGCTACCAGTAGAGATTTTTCTGTGGCTATTTGATGCTTTAGCTGGGAAAAAAAACAAAAACAAAAAACAATCAGTGAATTCCTCCAAATGGAGTGCAGCCAACACCTGCAGTTCACACTAAAATTAGAAAATATGACAGTTTGGGAGGCTCACCCAGTGAGCAGGCTTGGTGCATTCATTGATACTATTATGGCAACTGGTATGAATGAAACAGACCTGTGTAGCCACAGGTTTAGAGGATTTTGGAAATGCTAAAAGGTCTTTATTTCTCTGGGGCTAATTGTATTATCTTAACTCTCCTGGATGACAAGATGTAAACCAAACGACGGGGAGTGGTCAAACAGTGAACGCACTCTGTTAAAAATCTTCAGAAGGTACTGATCAGCTTGCCCTTAAAATAGTATGACCTAGAGCTCATGTGTCATTTACAAAGGGTTATGGGGCAGCTCAGCTTTCCATTCTGACCTTGCGAAACTGTTCAGGGCATCCTGAACCTCTGCTTTATCTTTCACCCACTTCGAAATTCCATCTTTGCTCTTGGTCTCAGCACTAGAATTTTCACCCAAGCATCTCCCTGGATTGCTCTGTCTCACAGCAGGTGCACTTGCGAACAGCCAATGCTGCCGCCGATCCTGTCATTTTTCACTTTACAGGTTTGATTTATTATTGTCTTGAGTTTGAATTTGGAATCCATTGTTTATTCTGTTGCATACTAATGAGACTTTCTGCCTCAAAGGTGTGTGACAGTCACCTTTTTTCTTCCAACTTCTTATATTACTTGTATAAGCTGATTTATATTAGCTGATTTGGTATGCAATGATCTCTCTCTCTCTCTCTCTCTCTCTCTCTCTCTCTCTCTCTTTCTCTCCTCTTCTTATGTTTTTAACATTATGTCTCTACAACTCAGAAAACATTTTTAAAAGAAATAATTTAATTTGAAAGTGTGCTCTCAGAATTTCCCCCTTAACATTATATTTTCTAGGAATGACTATGTTCATTTTCACAGTATTTTCTTCAGCATGTACAGTGTTCTAGCCACTGGGCTGAGTATTTGGAATGTGTGGGTAAAAGATACATAGCTTATGCTGTTGAGAAGCTAGCAGTTCAGCAGAGATATAGTTAAGGAAATGGATGCATTCTGCAGTGTAATAAATCATATAATGCCGTAGTCGACATGCAATACACAAAAAAAAGGAAGCTGCACTCCTTGGTTGGTCAGGGGAGACTTTGTAGAAGAGGTGATGTTACCTGACTTTCAAAAGAGAAATAGAAATTGGCCAAATGCATCCAAGACTGAGAGTGGAGACATTGCTAAGGAAGCAGCAGAGTCAAAGGCAAAGAGAAATGAGAAAAGGGGACTCATATGGGGAATTATAAAGTAGTTGGGATGGTTGGTATATGAGTTGAGCAAAATTAAACTAAACTGGGAGTTTGGGGACTGAACATGAATAATCTTGTATTTAATCCTACAAACATTAGATTTTTCTCAATAAGCTGAATACCGAAGGGATTCACTTGGGGAGAAAGTTAAAAATATGTATTTCCTGAACTCAATTCCCCCCAAATCTATTTCAGTAGCCAGGAGTGGGCACTGGGATCCTGTTCTGCATTAAAAAAAAAAAATCCCCCTATGTGATTTTTGGACACATCACAAAGAGAGGTCTTTGAAGAAATTTGAGCAAGCAAAGGAGTTACATAATCAGAATTGCATGTCGAATACCTTGGTAATATTATAGAGAATGCCAAAACAACTATTTGGTCAAGTCATTCAAACTAGTGATCAGCACAGTAAAAATATTTGCCAAACTCATTGGCCAATTCAGTCTGAAAGGTGACCCAATGAGCTGACTTGGAACCATTTTAAAGCATTTCTGAGCTTATCATTTTACAGAAGTGTCATTGTTTGTCTTTGGACTTCCTTCAGTAACACAACTCAATCTTTAAATTTTGATGGTTTATGTTCCAGAGATTTTCCTTGGGTGACTTTCAAGTTTTGTAGCCTTCATAATTGTGCTAATTAAAATCAAACAGTCAGCATTAGAAATGGTTTTCTTGAGCTCCTGTTGGTAATAATGCATGTGAACTTGTAAAATATATTGAATTTCATCCAGGCTGGTAATCCCAAGAGCTTTTTCTAGTTATTTATAACTTTTGAAAATACTGTCTGATCTAATTTCATGGAATAGTAGCTTTATTAAAGTGTAGATGTTCGATCTCAAATACTCAAATCTTTCCATGCTATCAAAGGGTTTTCTTCTGTGCAACTGGAGATAAAAATATGATCTTTACTAAGAGGATTCATCTCAACATACTAGCATATGGATCCTGAGTGATATAGTTAATCTTTGACCTATAGTAGGAGTCTCAAAGTTTGGAATGAAGACCCTTACCTGTGGGTTTCTAAGACTCTTTCAGATGGTCTTCATTATTCTTTCTCTTCCAACTACAAATCTGTGCAAGGCTAGATTTTCTTCATTTATTTCAGCAAAGACAACATATCTGGCAGGTTGAATGCAGAAGCCTATATGAAAATTCATTTGTCTTCTATTAAGAAGAACATTAAAGGGATTTGCAAAAGTGTAAAACAATGCTATTTTTCAGTAATTATTTTGTTTGGAAAATATAATTATTTTTCATAAAATACCTCATGTGATTGTACACTGTATTTATTCTTATTTTAAATAAAATAATATATACTTTGAAATTTTCTCAGTTTTAATCTCTAATATGACAAATA
>NW_006383011.1:922215-966358 GCF_000327345.1 Myotis davidii | reverse complement strand
CGAGTTCCGCCCGAGCCCAGACAGTCCCGCTTCTCCCGTTTGAGTCTGGGTCCCTAGAGACTCGCCCGGCTCTGGAGCTCAGAGTCTGAAGCTCCCTCCCGATTGAAAAACAACAACCGCGCCCTCCGCGCCAGCCCGCTCCGCGCACTCCGCACCTCAGAATTTGACTTCAGCACTGCGCCTCCTCTGAGTGTCCGAATGCGTTACTCTTTCCTCCTAGTTGTAGGACTTCCACTCAGCCAGCGTTCCTGTGGGTCTGGATGATGTCCCTTCCGTCTTTTAGTTTCACTTTTGAAATGGTTGTTCAAGGCAGCAAACTCCGGCGTTAACCTATGCCGCCATCTTGGTTCTCCCCCGAAATTTTCTCAGTTTTAATCTCTAATATGACAAATATCGATAGCTATAACCCACATAAAGCAAAACTCAATAATTATAAGAGTGTAAAGAAGTCTGAAATAAAGATGTTTGAGAAACACTGGCTTACGTAAAAAGGGGAAGATTCACAAAAATGTAGCATGTTTGCTAGCATTCAGTTCATTTGAGAAATTTAATTTTGACTTATTATTTCTTTAATCAAATCTCTAAACCTCACTTCTAAAGACTATATTCAGTGTAAAGACAAAAAAAATTTTTTTTCAACAGTAGCAGTAGCTAGTAAAAATAGAAATTAATCAAAAAAAGTCCCAACCCTTAAATTTTTTTCTTTCTTCACAGGAAATATGTGTGTGTGTGTGTGTGTGTGTGTGTGTGTGTGCAGGACACACAGATGAAAGTCTGGAAGAGTTGGGATAGGGAAAAATTAGATTTCCCCAGTTTCATACCAAATGGATATTTTATTGCTCTACGTGGCCATATCAGGCTGGGCGCCTTCCTGCCCCATGCTCTTGTAAAATCTTTTCTAATATTGCTTCAGATAGTCTTGTAGAATTTCTTCTACACGAGTATTTCGGTTTACAGTGATTTTTAAATGATACTTTGGCATATGTACATATTTTCTTTCCATTAAACTTTTATTTTATTTCCTGATCAAATTTCTAATTTCTTAATATCCCTTTTCACCATTTCTCAGCTTTCATTAGAGTTTGCTTTTCAACTTAAATGAGCAGGTTTAGCTAATGCATATTGTTTACTCTCTCCTGCAGATCATTAATGAAGACGTTAAATTAGACCAGACAAAACACCAGGCCATCAAGCTCTGCACTAAAAATCTCCCTTCCCCATGATATATTGTCATTTACTGTTGCCCTGTTCCATTTATTATTATATTTCAATACATGCAACAGCTCTCATATCCAAGCCAATTTGAATTAAATTTGCAAGTAAGATTTTGTGAAGCCTTACATAAAATGATTCACTAAAATCAAGATAGATCACCTGCATCTTTCTAAGGAAATCTGTTTCTTTGCTTGTGGTATAACACTTCTGTTTCCCAGAAGCCTAAGCCCCCTGCACATCAGCTTCTGCCACCCCTGGCCCAAGCCATCCGGTCGGTGAGAATGATCTGTCTAGCTTGCTTGCTATTGTTGTCCATCATGTCATCCTCAAGTTGTTTGGATATGAGTTCCTTTTCATGCTTGCAAACCTAAGCTTTCTGACCCCAAAACTTGTCTTTTCATGTTAGAGGCCTGATGCTTATTTCTCTCATTTTCTTTTCATACATGTATCCAGAACTTTGGGGTTATTTTCACTCACTTTGGGACTATTCTCTGGTACTTATATGGTACCTTTGATTAAAATCCTGCTCCCTCTGCACCTTACTCACTACCATTTCCAGAGGTATTCTGTGGTTGTGGGCCTTTCTTTTTTGTTAATTTATTTTTTAATTATAGTTGACATACAATATTATGATTCAGGTATACAAAATAGTGATTGGACATCGCTATACCTTACAAAGTACTCACCACAAGTCTCATAACCATCCGACACCATACATAGGTATTACGATGTTATTGACTGTATTCCCTATGCTGTACTTTACATCCCCATGGCTGTTTTTCTAGCCTGCAGTTTATACTTCTTAGTCCACTACACCTTTGTGACCACCCTCCCACTCCACCTCCACTCTGACAACCATTAGTTTGTTCTCCGTATCTATGGGTTTGTTTCTGTTTTATTTAATTTGTTCCTTTGTTTTGTTCTTTAGATTCCACATGTAGTGAAGTCATATAGTATTTTTCTTTCTCTGCCTTACTTATTTCACTTAGCACAATACCGTAGGCCCATCCATGTTGCAAGTGGTAAGATTTCATTCCTCTTTACGGCTGAGTAATATTTCATTGAGGAATATGTGTATGTTTGTATGCAGAAATCTCCACACCATTTTCTTGATAGTATAGTGTTCTCTGGCAGGAATTGCCACATAGATAGAGATATCTGATGTTAGGAACAATTTAAGATTCACTCCATAGTGTTAATTACTTAACTTGAGAGTTTAAATCTTCAAACTAGGTCCTGTCTCGTTAGGAAATGGGGGAATAAGTTAGGTAAATAACTGTGGAGAAATAGAAGTTACTCACAGTTGATAGAGCAGGAAAGCCACTTCCCTGTGCCCAGACTCTGCCACAGGAGAGGGAAGAAGGTGATAGTGTAGCAGAATTAGGGCACAGTCAGGGGCCAGCTTCCAAATAGATGCCATGCTTCTTTTGAAAACTTGGCAATAGCATATTTTAGATAGATCTTGGCATTATCTTTTAAAATGAAAAAATACCTTAAAATGGGTATAATAATAGATTGACTAGAGGTTATTATAAATGAGTACCCTGCCTCCCTGAAAGTACCTGAGTACCAAAGGAATAAGGAAACAAATGAGCAAATAAAGAGCTGAAAGGGTGAAATGTGGGAAGAGGGAGATTGGAAGTTGGGGTTCAAGATACAGTTGTGCAAAAGCCAGTGTCCTAAGCAGTAACATCCTAGGATGTCTTTGGGAAGAGAAGGTGTCTTATTTGGGGGAAGTTGAATAGCTTGAAAAAAAATGAATGGGATTAAGATGGTGAAACAAACTGATCCCCAGTGCTAGTAACAGAATATTATAGGGGATAAGGATATGTCATTCACTTCTTCACTCATTCATCATTTATCTATCCATCCACCCAACACTTTAAAGCACATATTAGGCACCAGGTGCAATGCTAACAGCAGGAAAGACTATAAAGTTGATACAAATAAATCAGACTTTGTCTTTAAGTAGTTCACAGTGTAATAGCTCTGTTTCTAGTAATTTGAGCAGAGAGATTGGATTTCAGGATATGGAAGCCGTTTCAGAAAACTCTTCAAAGAGAATCAAGCAATAACCTAGGGGTCTAGAGAATTGAGCACTCTGTCTATTCTGTGCAGGTGATGGGCAGGAGGAGGCAAGAGCATCAGTAGAAGTGTTGCCTCATGAAAACTTTGCCTATTGGCCTGGCATGTGAAATCCAACCACTCTGCTCCATGGTACCGATCCAACTCTGCTTCAGGTCTTAGTTGAGCAAGAACAAAAGGAACAGTGTGTTCTTTAACTCTTTTGTTATTCTAGAGCCCTAGTTGGAGGACAGGAAAGGGGAAGCAGTTGCAAAGCAAAATCATAATCTAGTTATGCTGATGCTAAATTGGTTTTCGTTTTTTGGCACTGTAATCAGCAGCTATAGTGGATTCTGTGATTGTCTGCCCAGGGATGTTTTATGACAGGTAGCATGCTTGTCCTACCTGCAGGACAAGGAAAGGAAGTTAATATCCATAAAAGCAGTCCTTCAACCAATGCCAGGAAGTTGGTAAAAAATAAAAGTCCCAGCTTCTTGTCACTTTAGTTAGAATAACTCTGGGGAATGTCCTATATTGTCCACCCATTTTCTGGAGACCCTGACCTCCAGTTGCGGTCAGGCTCACTGACTTGGTACTGCACTTTCACTGGCTTCCTTCCCTTCCCTGACTCCTTTCCCCACAGTCCGACCACATTTCCGGGGCCCACCCTTCAAAGAAACCACTCGTATTTGAAGGCCTGTCTTAGGATCTGCTTCTAGGGGAACCAAACACACAGAGACCATGTCCTCAAATTTTGTTTCCATATTTGTCAATCATGTTTTAAAAGACTAGCCTCAATGTAACCTCTTTGAATCTTTCTTCAACCTGTCCACAAACCACCAGTCAGCCTTCTGGTTTCAACAATATTGCACTTTGTGATGGCGATGATTGTTATTTTAATTAATTGGTGGCTCAGTTGTAGTGTTCCTGTGCCTTTATCTCTTCACAAGACTGATTCAAAGCCCGCTCCTTAAAGAAAGGCCAGTGACCTCCGCAAGACTACCTTGATTTCCATGGGTTTAGAATTTTGTGGTGTTTGACTCCAGGTTCCAGTGAATGCTGAATTTGTGTCCCCTACTCGGCAGTTTGTGGCTGTTCCTTTATCACCACCCTGGCCCTCACCCACACCTAAAACTCAGCCTTCTTTGTGATTTCTATCAGAATGGAGGGGAAAAAACAACACCACCGATTTCCTCCCTCTCTTCCTTCCTACCTTCCTCCCTTTCTTCTTTTCTACCTTCCTTCCTTCCTTCAAGATAATATTTCTTAGGAATAAGTGCTCTTCCAGACATTATTCTAGGCTCTGGAGAAAATGAGTATGACAGACAAGGTCCCCATTTACTACCGTCAGACCTATTTTAAAGTCCATGTCTTATCTCTATTGGAACAGCTCTATGACTGACCTAAAATACCATTTTCCCATTTATTGCTGATTCATTCATCAAGCATTTGTAAATATGTACTATGTGCTAGGCACATATTCTGGAGCCAAAGGGATGAACAGTCCCCACTATCAAATAATTACTGATGCCCAACAGATATGAAGTCATCATCAGAAAAATCTAGATGGGGAAGCTTCCACATTTTTCATCCTCTGATGTTTCCAGATTATAGGCCCAGCACAAGTTGGTGGATAGCAAACAAGAGGGGTAAGCATCCAGGCCACTGAAATATGGCTAAAGAAGGCCAGTGGGTTCAGGACCAGGAAGAGGGCTGAGGTTGTTATCCAGGAAGCAATGGTGCCAACACCAAAGGCTGGAAGATTGGGAAATAGGAGGATAGTCTGAGGATGGGTGGGTGGCTGGCAAGACAAAACCAAACCAAATAAAACTCACACAGTTCTGGGGCAGATGCCAGAGCAGAATGTTGAGAGACCTAACAGCAGTGACCTGGTGGCTCTAATTTCCCAGCCTTTGTTATGCGTATATTCAGCCCATCATTTTTGTTTTCAAAAGCTTGATTAAGACAACTGATTATGGTATCATCATTGCCAATAGAACTGCTACAAGGAACTTATTGGCAATCCAGCTAATTGGGTAATTTGGAATATACTTGAATAGGTCAAACCTGAGATATCCTGATTAGTGGTTTGTGGCTTTCCTATTCAAGTTGCAATCATTCTCCTCACTCAAAAGAATGAATGTCCTTGTGTGTAATAATGAGCCAGTTGATTTTCTCTTAATTGAGCTCATAGTGTAACTGGACCCCCTCATTCGCTTGGAGTTGGCACAGCTCCTCTTTCATCTGGATAGGAGACACCAGTAGTTTAGCAAGAATTGTAGTGTTCTTTTATGCTTCATGAATCTTGTTGTCTCTTTGATACTGTATAAATTCACTGAAGAAACTTGAGACGGCCACAGTAGGTATTCATCTTAAACTATGTTGGGGTCATACCTTAGCAAGTCTCACTTATTTTTCTTGTTGACAATCCTCCCCTTTATTTGTCTCTGTCTGCACTCTACTTAAGGACACAACACACTCATCAGTGATTACATTTCCCCTTCCTCTCTTGCAGAAGATTCATATCTACTATTTCTTCCTTCATTTATTCTCCATTTCATTTCTCTTTTCCACTAGTAAATTAACCTCAGTATGAAGGTAAATATTTGAATTACACACGTTAATTTTAAGAAACTGTTGTTCAGTGTTTATGTTTATTTTTTAAGTATTTGGTTTCTTCTTAGGCTATGAATCCATGGAGACTACAGATAATGACACTGTGTAAAATAAGCAAATAAAACAAAAAAAACAAATAAATAAAACTTTCAGTGATTCCTGTTCTTTTATAGTTGTTTAAAAATTAATTTCCAGTAACTTATCAAACTAATAAAAGATATTTATGTGAGATATGTTACTTTAAGGAAAATAATATACTAGTTTCATTCAAATTTTAGTAAATATAAGGATCATGAGATAGCTTGTTAAAAATGCAACCCCTTAGCTCTTGCCACAGAAATACTAATTCAGTAAGTCTGGGTGACCACACATCTGAGATTTTTTTTTAACAAGTTGCCCAGGTAACTCTCGGATGATAAATTTTGAACATCAGTGCTCTAATTGGTGGAAATAAATATGTTGTTTCATAACTCCAAAATTTAAAGGCTTAAAACAATAAACAAAGTATGTGAGTCTCTTGGGTAATTCTTCTGGTCTGGGTTGGCTCAGATGGAATTGAATGACCTAGGATGGCCTTACTCACATGTCTTGTGGTTTTCTTGAAATCAGCTGGGACAACAGGGATGATTTGGGTACATTTCTCTTGCTATACAGAAGGCAAGCCAAAGTTTCTTTACATGTCAGGTTCAGGGTTCCAAAGTGCAGCAAGAATGGGCAAGGCTCCATTGGACAAACACTCTGTAATTCCATAATGTTTACTATTGTCCCATTGACCAAAGGAAGTCATATGGCTAAGTCCAAAATGCAGGTGGGAGGAAACTACCCAAGTGTATTGATTCAGAAAGGTGAATTATTGAAGCTATTCTTGCAATGATATAATTCCTATGCCCAGTTGAAAATGCAATTGACTTCTGAGTATCGGTATAGTAGAAAAAAAATGATCTTGGAGACCAAAGATCTGAGCTAAACCAGCATTCCACTTAATAATTCAACATTTCACTTTCTTCATCAAACTTTCTGTGGATATACCTGCCATGAATCTTATGAAGGAAGTATTTTTATCTCAAATACAGCTGGAAACTACAATATATATATAAAATAACTAATTATGTGACATATGGGATTTTAACCCAGTTTTGTCTGACAAAACAAAACAAAACAAAACAAAAGCAAAAAAAGGACCTCTTCTGCTCTTTTAACTCTACCACAACATAATTTGGCAACATACAGGTTTATGTTTCATTACCAAAGGCTCACATCCAAGGAAGCTAAAGCTATAGCTATGATTTTGGGACTAGTAAAGGTTTACACTCAGGTAGTTTGACTATGAATCTATGACCTTAATACCAATAAAAGATATTAAGAAGTTGTAAATCAATTTGAAATAAGCATCTAGGCACAAAATCATGTGTTGGTGGTATTATATTAATAGATATTTTGCCTCCCACATTTCTAGTTTATCCAGTGTTTTACAGTAAATATTATATAAGAATATAAGGGTTGCTTCAAACAAACAAAAAAGAAACACTATACAATTTAAGTTCCTCTGCTTGAACTTGTAAGTTTAAGATTTTATCTCCCTTCTGGGCAAGAAGAAAAATTTTGTTTTCATTTTTACTAAAAATAATAATTATGGATAAAATAATATACTTTAAAAGAATTGGCTCTTATTCTATCTTTGGAATTTCCCACTCCAGAAATCCTTTCTCTCTTGGCAAAATATGACATAATGATTTGAAAGAAAGAAAAAAAAATACTTAAGTGTTTGAGGCCAGAAGTTAATTGAATGAGACCTTGGATTCTGATGAGTTTGTGTTTTATGGTTGATTAACTTGTTTTAATACCAAAAACTGCTTAGGAAACCCAATTATCGTGCCACTTAATCTGACTTATTGGCTGATTTTTGCTAGTTTCTAGATGTCTTATTGACCAAGTTATATTTCCTACTATGACGTACAAGAGAAACTGAGCTACAGTTTCAAAAGAAAATTTAGGTTCAACATATAAATAATCACCCCAAATAAGAAATATTAAAACTTTTAGATTCTCAGACCCTAAGACCTGCGTTAGCAATTTCCAGTTACCAATTTCCTCCTGCCCCTAAGAATAGGATAGAGAGTGTGAGAAAATTAAGGTCCTAATATTTTTCTATAATTGACCTGTTTTCTCCTCATATGGCTTCTACCACTTCATTGTTGTCTTTTTACTTTGTTTAAAATAAAGACATCGAAGCCAGCTGCCTGGTTATAAATAAAGTACAGAGATAATGACTTAAATCATAATAACACTCTGGAACCTGCTCGCCACACTGCTTTAAAAAATAACTCATCATTGGTATGTATATGTTACTGGTTCTGTTCTACCCAAAATAAAACCAGGCAAAATATCTATTAATATAATACCACCATAAACCTGTATGTTGCCAAATTATGTTGTATGTTAGACAGCCATCTTTCTTCAGTTGCCAGAAGGAAATAAGAGAGTTGACTACACAAAAGCCTTGTAAAGGACTATTGGAGGAAATTAAGAACTAATACTGTTAAGTTTTTCAAACTTATAGGCATAAATATTTTCCTGGAATATCAGGGAATCGTGAGGGCCAATAGAATAACAGGCAAAGCAGGGGAAGAATGGACCATGACTAGATGCTTAGTGCAAGTGGAGGCAACATGAAACCATACCTTTCAAGCACAGAATTGTAGGAAACTGAGTTGGCAAGACTAGCTGGGAGTGAAAGCAACTCTCCTAATCCCCAGATTTGCCATTCCCAGATGAGTCATGCAGAACCCTAGGCAGGGTGTTTCTTCTCTGGGTAGTACACATATTCAGGAGCAGAGCACTGAAACCACTGAGCTACTTTGATCTGTGGGTTTAACCTGATTTGTATGCTGTAAAGATAGTTAATTGAATAACTGCTATATGCAAGGTATAACGCCAGACATGAAAGATATGGTAGTAAACTAAACAGAAATTAAAAGAATAAGCACGCCTTCATTCAGCTAAATTTGTAGAGGTATTAGGATACAATGAAAACTCTTTGAGCTATTTGGTTCATCACAAATTCCCCCAAAGCCACAGAATTTTAGAACTAGGAGAACATTTGATGAGTAACTATGTCAGTTCTCTTATTTTATAAAACAGAACTAAAAGTCTTGTTCAGGGTCATTGAATTGGGACTGAATCTTAAGTTTTCCTTCATCTAGCTCATTCATCTTTCTACTGTTTTAGGTTGTGATCCGATAACCTGTCTATATTCCCTTTTATTTGTAGAATAAAGCGATTTCAGAAACCCCTGCAGTCTCCCAAATACCTAGATGCCAACCTAAAATCCCTAGAACTGCTTCCTCCTGTTCCATTTACCAAGAAAAAAGATAATTCAGATCTAATTGTTAGGTATACAGGATGGCAAAAAAAATGTGACCAATTCCAAAATGAAAATAATTTCAACCTGTACACCCAGCCTTTCCTCATAACCAGAAGCATCCCTGGATCTTTCAAATCACAGTCTTAACTGGCCCACTCCCTCATGGTATCATATACAGCTTGACGTTGTCTGGGCTACTCACACACGGCTTCCTCCATTGTTTAATTCCCTTTCCTGAGTAAGATCCTTAGGCAACCAGGCTTCATTAGTTCAGGTGCTAGCCTCAGGGAACTACTTGTTTTAATTAGAGGGATGAAATGGCATTTTAATTGTGCACAATGATTAATAAACATGCTGAGCTGCTGCATAATGATCTGCTGCTTGAAGAGCTTGCTCCCCTAGTCCTGGTATCTACTAGTACATCCATTAACTGATTGTTATCCAGGTTGAGAGCTATTGAGCTCTTCCTCCAACCTAACTGTACGTTGTCTGTCCTCCAACTTTTATGCTAATAATAATTATTAGCAGAAAATCTCCTTGTGTGTGTGTGTGTGTGTGTGTGTGTGTGTGTGTGTGTGTAGTAATAGACAAGATGAGAATGGAGAGAGCTTACAGAGTGGTGTACTGTCGGTGTGATTTATTTCACTGAACTTCTTTGTGAAAGGGAGAATGTAATGGGACCAACCTGACAGGGTTTTGCAAAGATTAAATGAGACAATGCATGCAAAGCACTTAGCTGAGTGCTGGCCCTGAGTAGACACTCTGAAAACGTTAGCTGCCATTATCGTTAGCGGTATTATTGTCATCAAAATCATCATTAACTTCTTCATTCTTATCATCAACTTCATCATCACTATCATCAAGACCATCATCTTGGCCAAGATTAGACACTAAGATTAGATTTAGATTAGACTCTCAGAAGTCATAATGTCTACTATCTGACATCTAATTCAGGAATAATATCCTAAAGGGTGGAGGTTGACTAGAGGATTTCCCAATTTCTCCTTTATGCTATATAAGAGTAAATTGGAATGACTTATGGGAAATGTGCACAAAGAAAGTATCATAAAGACTTAATCTCAGCTCCTCAGTAGTTGAATAAAATACTAGGTGTGTAATATTACCTTCAATAAAAACAGAAACCATAAAACTGGATTAAAAAGTGATGTTCAGTGAGGGCATGCACGGGGTCGGGGCGAATGGGGGGGAGGTACTGGGGGGGATAAGGACACATATGTAACACCTTAATCAATAAAGAAAAAAAGTGATGTTCCCTATAAAGCTGCATGCGCTAGGGATTTGTAATAGTTTTATTGGCCACTATTATCATTTGGTGAGCCCTTACAATATTATAGCTATTTTCCCTAATGGTGACACTAGTAAATTGTTTTCCTTTGTGTCTCTTGGAAATTAGTTGTCAAGATTATATATCTATCTTCAAGTCTTTTACTTGATTTGGGGTGAATGATTTTTTTATGAAACCCAGGAGAGCTGCCACTATTCACTATTTGTAAATGTCTACTGTGATGTTGGATTTTATGCAACTAATTCTGTTCCTTAGCTTGGATATTAATGACAGCATTTTTTAAAAATTGGCCAGGTGACCTACTGATGTACTTATCCTTATATTTTGATATGTTACCATATCAATGCAACAATACAATTCACTATATGCCCAAGAAAAGAAGAGTAGGTATGACTGAGGATGCTAGAAGCTAAACGTAAGAACTTCTTTCTATCCCCGCAAATGGTAGAGACTTCGTGGAAACAAGCCTGCCTCACTGAAGATGTTTTCCTGTCCACGGGGTCATTATAGTTCATTGAAGCAGATATGATTAATTACATGGGCCAAAATTTATGTTGCTTGCCGGGCACACCTAATTCTTGTTTGTTCTGTAAGGACACACAATTGTGTGTAAAAGTCAAAGTGGAAAGGTGAATGAACTCTTTTGACCATGCTAGAGCAGGGAGGAAAAAAAGGTTTTTGACTAGTTGTTCAACCTAAAATTTCTAGGACAGGCCAGGAAAAAAAATAGAAGACTAAACATTTTTATTATCTGCCCATTTCACTTTAAAATCACTTCCTTGAAGTTCCACTGAAATATAACCTCGTCACAATTAAAATGACTAAAACTAAAAAATACTGACCATACAAAGTGTTGTTGAAGATGTGAGAAACAAATTCTCATGCACTTCTGATGGTACATTACATTTGCCTATGTAAAATAGTACAACATCTTTGAAAAAGAGTTCTGCAGGTTTTTTAAAAAATTAAGCATGCAATTGGTAAACATCCAGCATTTCACTCCTAAACTTTAACCTGAGGAATAAAAGCATATGTCTATACAAAGACATTTAAACAAATATTCATAGAAGTTTATTTGCAATAATCAAAAATTGGAAATTAAAATGTCCCTTAAAAAGAATGCCCTAGCTGGTGTGGCTCAGTTGGTTGACCATCATCCTAAAAATTAAGCATGCAATTGGTAAACATCCAGCATTTCACTCCTAAACTTCAACCTGAGGAATAAAAGCATATGTCTATACAAAGACATTTAAACAAATATTCATAGAAGTTTATTTGCAATAATCAAAAATTGGAAATTAAAATGTCCCTTAAAAAGAATGCCCTGGCTGGTGTGGCTCAGTTGGTTGCACATCATCCCTGGTTTGATTCCAAGTCAGAGCACATGCCCAGGTTACTGGTTCGATTCCTAGTAGGGGTGTGTACGGGAGGCAACTGATGGATGTTTCTCTCTCCCCCAGATGGTTCTCTCTCTCTCACCCTCTCCCTTTCTCTCTCTCTAAATCAATCAAAAATATTTTAAAAATAATAAGTAAATAAACAAAATGCCCCTTAACAGGGAAATATAAACAAATTACTATGCACCTGGCTTACAATGCATACTACTCAGCAAGAAAGAGGAATGAACTTTTGACACATGCAGGAACAAAGACAAATCTCAAAATAACTATGCTCAGACCAGGAAGTCAGACAATTATAATCTACAGTGACAGAAAACAGGGGACGCTGCAGAGAAGTGTGGCGGGAAGACATAGTATAAAAGGACATGGGGAAATTTGGGGAGGGGGTGATGCTTATGCTCATATTCTTGATTGTGGGGATGTTTTCAGGGGTGTATGCATATGCTAAAGCGTATCAAATTGCAAAATTTAAATACATACAATTTTTTGACTGTCAATTATATCACAATGACACTGAAATAAATAAAATCACCTAGCTGAAATATTTGAGCATAGCATCTATCCTAATGAAACTACTGGTTAGGACAGATTTTACTCTGTAATAGCAATAGTGGTATATTAATATCTTGTAAGTGTATATATCTATTTTTTCTATTAAAGGCTTTTTATTCTTACATAGAGAAATGGATTCAAAAAACAGACCCCTCATGTACATAGATACAATTAAATATATTGAGAAGTCATCTCTTTAATAACCATTGTAATAGAAATATAGCTGTGCACATATATTTATGGTAAACTCTTAATTAAAGATCTTTTAAATAGCCAGCCAGTAATGTCATGCTAAATTAAGGACTTATATTATTTCTCTAGTTTTCTTTCCAATTTGAGAAGAACTTATGAGAACAGATTTTTCTGGAGAATCCAACTTTAATACCTTACCTATCAGCCCAGCCCAATGCCTTAGCATCCCAGTCAGTGAATCCCTGTCTGATCTCAGTAAGTCAATCCATTAATGAAACCTTACAACCAGTGGATCCTTCCTTCACACAATTTACCTTTTACTTTCTCAATTTCTCCTGATCTTTTCCCCAAATTTTCTGTAAATTTTACTGAGGTATTGGAGAGAAGGTGTGTGGAGGGACTGAGCAAAAAAGAAAAAAATAAGAAAGAGCTCATGGACACAGACAAGTATGGTGATTGCGGGGGGGAGTAGAGTAGATGGAGGTGGAAGAGGGTTAAAAAAATGAATATTCATTTAAAACATACCTACATATTTAAAGTACCTTTTTCTTTCAAAATACCCCATGCTCTAAAAACTTGGTCTGTAATAAAATCATTTAAAAAAAATGGTTTCTGAGAAATTTACTGACTCGGGGGAAAAAATGTCTATTTAAACATAATGTAGACCTATATATTCATATAACTGTCAAATCAGATGCACATACATTACTACTAATTTCATATTATCCATCAATGTTCTTTAATTATCAAGAACTAAGTAAATTATAATAATTTAGATTTGTCTGTCCATATTGATTGATTAGTTTAATGGCATTCTCTCTTTGTTGGGAACTCAATACAGGTATTGAGTGCTTATATAGTAAAATCTATCAGAACAATAGTTCAAAATTGTCTCATTGAAAGAAAGAAAGAAAGAAAGAAAGAAAGAAAGAAAGAAAGAAAGAAAGAAAGAAAGAAAGAAGGAAGGGAGGAAGGAAAATTAAGAAAGAGAAGAAATACAGAAGAGAAAGAGGGAAAGGTCTTATCTGTATATACTTTTTCACCTTGTTAGTCATAACATGCACTATATAGATTAGATTTTCTTTTTTAGTTTTCAATCTTAGTTGCATATTTAAGAGTCACTTGGTAACTTCAAAATTTTTTAATGTCTGGGTTACCCTCTAGACCAGCGGTTCTCAACCTGTGGGTCGCGACCCCTTTGGGGGTCGAACGTCCCTTTCACAGAGGTCGCCTAAGACTGTCGGAAAACACATATATAATTACATATTGTTTTTGTGATTAATCACTATGCTTTAATTATGTTCAATTTTTATCAATGAAATTGGGGGTCACCACAACATGAGGAACTGTACTAAAGGGTCGCTGCATTAGGAAGGTTGAGAACCACTGCTCTAGACCAACTGAAAAGAATTTCTGGGACTGGTGCCTTTAACACAACGAGGGATTTGAAAACCCTGTCTTAAAAGGATAGGACTAGGAAATGAAATGTGCAAACAGAAGTGCCAGGCAGCCCAAATCTTCTCATCACATCTTGATGTAACCTTAATGTCTGCTGTCCTCTCATTCTCTGGCCATTTTGTCTACCACATCCACCATGACTCACCTTTTGTCATCCCTTCCGGTTGTCTTCCCACACCAAATAAAGCAACAAGAAAAAGAAATCCTAGCCATGGAGACTTTGCTGAAGATTGTGAAGGGGACTCAGCTAGGACACTAGACAACATACTCCACCACCACATGACTTGCTTTCCTCCAAAGCCCTGTCTCCCTATTGCAACTGAGATTTTTTTTCTACTTTTCTTCCATAAGCCTCTCTCCATCTTTAGAAAACATTTGCATCACCATTTATTATTTGAGCTTCCCTTTGAAAACTTCTGCATTTCAGGTGGCTTATGAAATGCTCCTCCCAAACATGCTCAGTGATCTCCACAAGAGGAACCTTTATACCATTTGCTAAGACACTAACATAGTGTTCATACCATTTTCTTGACATATGTTCATGCTGACCAAAAATTAACAACAGGTAAATAGTATTCATAAGCTAAGTAAAGCAAACTCAGAGCTGAAAGAAAAGAGAAGTGGAAAGGGATTGAACAAATAAGTACAGCTGACAAAATATGAGGCTAGGGAGTCATGATCAAAAGGACAGAATAGAAACAACTGGTGGCAATCTTGTAGTTGATGATCATTCATTTTATACATCCAGTGTAGATCTGTGTTTGTGAAACTTCAGTAAGGTTCAAATTTTAATGAGTTATCACCCCCAGGGACAATGATTTAATAGATCTGAAATTGGACCCAAAATTGACACTTTTACCAGCAGATTCTGATGCTGATCAGCTATAGATCTGGTTTTGAGATCACACTCTAAAGTGCATAGGAATTATCTGAGGATCTTGTTGAAATGCAGATTCTGATTCTGTAGGGAAGACATCAGTGTTTTTAATGAGCTTTCCTAACAAGCTCCAGGACTGCCCTTGACATGACCCACATGCCACATCTTTGTAGGAAGGTAGTGGGAATTTGAAAATGGAATTTGGAGTTAAGGGACACATGAGTTGTATGGTTATCCATAAAAGGTAATTGTATGGGGGAAAAATCATATACATTCCTTGCTTTGGCCAGTGCATCTTCTCCCTGGGCTGATCCAGTTGCTCAGCTATGTTTGCCATTGTAGAGTTAGTTAAGCTATCATTAACAATTGTGGATTCAGTAAGTCCTCTTTCTTTCTTTCGAACACATTTGGATACCATCTATAATAGGGATTGGTAAACCACTACTGGTAGGCCAAATCTGGCTGGTGCCTTTTTTTTGTAAATAAAGTGTCATTTGTTTGTTCATTGCCAATGGCTGCTTTCCTGTTGCAACAGCAGAGGTGAGTAGTTGCCATAGAAACCATATAGCCCACAAAGCCTAAAATATTTACTATATGGAACTATACAGAAATATTGATGTCCCTTGACCTTTGACATAGCTTCCCACACTTTATTTTCTACAATTGGCCTTCAAGTATTTTCAGCATAAAGTGTAGTAAAAGAAAAGGAGAAATTAATTCTGAGATTTTTCATGGACCTCAGGAATTTCAGTTTCTCTTCTCCTACAACTTTACAACTTGATGTACCTCATTCTTTATTTTATTCATTCATACATTTGTTTTATTCTTCTATTAAATGAACAGGGTTTTTTGTGTTTGCTTGTTTTTTTTAAAAAAAAAAAGACTCATTAAGCTCCTGAGGAGTGATAGAAATGATAAGAGGCGGAAAAAATCATTTTATCATGAGAAAGTCTTAGAGAAGTTGAAATTTAATATATTTTTTAAAAATATATACATTTAACTGCAAAAACACAAAGGGAAGCAGAAGGAATGACTAAATACAGAAATTAAAGTCAAAACACTGAAAAGTTATTCAATAACTGAGCACATAGCCTATATACCTAGATTAAGGTTTTCATATAAGCCAGTGGAAGACAGGATTAGACTTCAAAATACTTTGAAAGCCAGTCTAAGAACATGAAATAGTTCTTCAGTCCTTGCTACTCTGAGAGTGGTCTCCAAACCAGTAGTACGATGTCCTGGAACCTTTTTAGAGACACAGATTTTTCTGCCCAAACCCAGACCTGAATTAGATTCTACATTTTAACAAGTTCCCCAGGCCGTTTGCATACCAGTTAAAGTTTGAGATGCTCAGGTCTAGGAAAGGAGACCCAGCAGTGTGGTGCAGAAAGTACTGGATTAGGGTTCCTGCACTGTCATTCCCAAACTCAGTGTCCTCAGGTAAGTCACTTCAAAGCCCTGGGCTTCAGCTTACTCATGTATAAAATGATGGGTTTTGAGCCATTCAACTCTATTCTCTCATTCCAGAGGGGATAACTAACAAGAGATTGAGATGTGAGAAGTGAGCGAGTCAGTTTTGCTCTAGGAAGATCAACCTAAGGACAATTTGAACATGAATTGGAGATTGGAGGGAGGGGGGAGGGAAGAAAAAACTGGAATATCAGTAAAAAGCCTAATGTGGTATTTTAAACATGAAGTCACAAATAAACATACTGTATGCGTAAAATTATTTACCGGTGTAGGTATCATCTTAGTATTAGCATGATTTTCCATGTATGCATTTTTCTTTAATACATTTTTATTAATGCATTAAACTCAAAGACACCGGTCATACCAAAGAGAGTGAAAATGAGAGAGAGAGAGAGAGAGAGAGAGAGAGAGAGAGAGAGAGAGAAAGAAACTGGGGGAAAAAAGACTTCCAAAATCCAGTAGTTGCAAAGAAATTCAAGAAATCACAATGAAATATGTTTAAAAAAATTATAAAATGATTTGTTTTTTAAATTGTCACTCTTTTGATGGCTGGCATCTTTCTGATTAGAATATTGTAGCAAAAGTCATAGGGCCCCAGAAAGAAAAGACCTCATGCCTTATTCAAAACCAGATGCAACATCAGCATTACTAAAGACATAAATTTATTTTTACTTATTTTTATTTTTGTATTAAATTTATTGGGGTGACATTGGTCAACATGATCATATAGGTTTCAGGTACAGATTTCTATCTTACCAAATCTGTATATTTACACCATGTGAAAGGCATGAACAAGTTGACAAAATACTGGTCTTCTTACTCCCAAAGAAAACTTTCACTTTACTATGTTGTCTAGTGACCAACTTGAAAGGTAGAGGTATGTCTAACTTGTCTTTATTTACTTTTCAAAACATTTCTTCATTATAAAATTTTCTTCCAGTCCACAGTACACATCTTTAGCCATCACTTCCAGATAAATACAGAGCATCTATTGGAATAGATTGAATTAAACAGATCCACTTCATGATCTTTTATTTATGTCCAACCACATTTAAAATAAATAAGGTAATACCCATCGAACAAGGTTGTTTGGGTCTTAGATCTATTTTTTTCATCACACCTCTTTTGTTCCATCTTGCTTAGCAAATCAGATGCTAGATATATTTTGATTAGTTTGTACTTTAATGGATCATGTATCGAGGGTCCACCTTTCACATTGGGGCCATTAATTTTTCTTGAGTCTGATGGAAAAAACAGGTAGAGCTTTTTTTGTGTGTGCTGATTGAAAAGTGATGGATTATTTTCATGTGGTAAGAAACACAATGTTTTCTTTAGCACAGCAGGATATAATGTTTGCAAGGTCTAACAGTGAAATATTATGCATATCTGCCTCTGGCCAGCTGCCAGAAATGGAACAGCGAAATCAGAGGAGATTTTGAATTTGAATCTTAAAACCAGGGCAGCCTACAAAGAAACTAATGAGCCATTCCAGGCAGAAAAAGCATTTGTACTAATAGATGGCTCCTGCCACACACTCCAGCATTGAACAAAATGGTAAATAATTATTCATTTAAATGTTACCTTGAACTTTATTTCAAGGGGAAAGAAAAGATACTTATTTCAAGTAATTTCCGATAGGCACCACTGCAAGGACTTTTTTTTTCCTATCCCCAATTCAGAGGCCCTTGAGATTTCTTTCCCTGTGCAAGTAGAGTCATTTTCCATACAGTTTTTCTCCTCGTGTGGCTGAAAAAAATTGACTCACAGAAAATTTTATCACACCTTTCTTTCGTTTTACAAACTGGTTATTTTCAAACCAGTACGCAGCATCCTGAAAAGGTTTGAAGTGTTAGAAAAAATAAACACATAAGCACAAGTTGTAGAGGTGGGGGAGGGCAGGTTTGAGTTTTCGGAATGTCTGGAGATCCTTTGTTTCCAAAGTCAAGGACCTGACAGTGAGAATGCATTCTACGCTTAGCATTTTTCTTTTTTTTTAATGTTTTGGGAGGCTATTGGCATCAGACAGGAAACACAATCCGTATGTTCATTTACATCTAACTGATCGGGATATCGTTTTCTGAAAAATATTTGGTGTCTTATTAAGTTGGAGACTTTTTTTCGGAGCTTTTAAACTTTATTTCATTTTATTTTAGGGCCCGAAAATGTCGTTTATTGGACATTAAAAGATATTTGGGTCTCGCAGAGCTCTTGCTTAGTTTTAATGGAGAAGGGGCACAATCCTGGGGAAAATACACTTGCTATGACTGTCCCCCCGGTAAAGACAGAAATCTAATGGGAGGAGACATTTGCTACCTCTTGATGCCTTATGTGTTTCGTGCTGCTGTTTTTCAGTCCCCACTTTAAAGGTGGAATTATGACTTTAAACGATGGGCTTTCACTTTTAAGACCATAATAAACCTTCAGCATTGGAACACTGCAGGGAGGGTGCTCCGCCTCCGAGACACACAGGGTGGAGGAGAAGAGGGGAGAGAACGGCTGCAGTGTTGCGTCTCGCTGTTTAAAAGTCACCAGTGAGACATGCTGGTGACACGTTCCATCGGGCCATCCTCCTGCCTGAGTTCCCGGCCAGGTGTTCCGTTTTCCTGGAAGCTGCATTAACTCTTCTGGGCCCCTGGGGTCCTGCAGAGGAATTTACTGCTGTGTCACCCCAAATGGTGCTCCCGTGGCCCAAAGCCTGCTCTATCTCCAAATTGACACAAAACCTCAAAGACCTATTAGGAGTGGCTTATAAATTAGGAGAATATGGTTTATCTTCTACTTACTATTTTTTTCAATGTCATGCATCACATAGTGACTTTTGATTTGTTTAGGAGATATAAACCATACATCATTTTAAAGAGCTTAGAAATCACATAGCCTGTGTATTAACCTACCAACAAGCCCCCCAAATCTTCATTTAAAATTTTAAAAAATGAAGTCACACAAAGTATGCAAACATCTTGTAGCTGTAAATTTAAATGTTTCTTTTAAAATCTGCTATGCAATAGTCACACATGTTGGGAAATGCACTCTCGATATATTTTTAAAAAATCAATTCTATAAGGGCTCCCCTTCCATTTAAATTGTGTGAATAAATCTGCTTTGTCCAGATGGTTAAAAACTCATTAAGAATTAGGAATAAAAAAGAAGCTCAGAGATCCTTAAAGAACGTATTAGTAGGATGCTTGGGTACATATATTCCTAAGCAGATTACATCAATTCTAGAAAGACCTAAACTTTAGAGAAATGTCTGAATGGGGTTAGTCTCCTCTAAAGCGAACAGACGGTGTTGAGGCTGCCCTAAAACTAGAAGATAATATTCAGAACTTAGAGGTACAAGGGGAAATGATCTTGGCTGTTGTTTTCTTTTCATTCAGAGATGAAAGAAAGCTACACCAGTACTGTTGAAATGTTAAATAACAATATGATGATTCCATCATGGTTAAATGAAGATTATACAGTCTATTGGTTCAAGACAACTAAAAAGAACTTAAACTATATAGTATATATTTGCATATGTATAATTATTGTATCTGTAATGTAGAAATTACTATAAGAATGAAAAAACTATAATTTTTGTTTTTACAGTTTATGTTCCATTTTCCCTGAGCTTTCCTCCTGGTAGCAATTATGTTCCTATTCAGGGTTGGGAAAAAGTAGGTTTATAGCTGTGAGTAGGCAAAACACACAAGTTTATGCTTGTATTATTATTTATTGATTAATTATTGTTTTATTTCTTTGTATTATTTATCTTCTTATTGTTATTGTTTCGTATCCTTACTTACGATTTATTTTTTAGGTGATGATAGCGGCTAATCTAACCTACTCTTGCCCACCCCTGCATTTTGTTTTTGATGACATTCTTTCCTGATCACCGTGTCCTTCAGGTTCATCTCGGCCTATAAATTCTAGGTGGTGCCACTTCAGTCACACTGTCCTGCTCTTTCCTTGGTCTTCACTTTCGCCTCTGAAAATGCCTCAGTAGAGTTCATTTATTAAAGAAAAATAATTGGCCTTTCTATGTGTTCATGTTTAAGGGAATAATGATTCAACATCAGGGCACAATAAATATACAAATTATCTAACAGGTGTTATTAAAATATGTGATTGAAATGTAACATGCACTTGAGGACTTTTTCGATTTTCCCAACATTTTATGACATATTTGTCCCGAGCAGTTAAAGCCCAGGATGAGAAAGGATTCACTGGCACAAACTTTGCATTGTAGAGCTCCCCTGAACACTGCCCAAACTTGTGAAGTGAAAAGCATGGTGGTTGATTAGCCACATACATATTTTTAATAATCGCACCTCAAACATATTTTGCTGCTGCATAATCAGATGCCTTAGGTGTGCCAAATATACTTACTCTCTACGACTAAATGAGGAATTTGCAAGTAAGAAAAGCAATTGCAGTTTCATTACATGCCTGTGATTATAAAACACTAAGACAAGTCAGATTCCTTTTTCTAATATCACATTTGAACTTAACCATATTTTCCCAGGAGCAATTTTCGATTACAAAGCACAGTTACCCATCAGAACTAGCACTGGGGGATGTTCTCGGGAGTGTTAAAGTTTTCCTTAAAATGCTCTTGGCGTGTTCACTTTGACTGAGACATTTCTATAATTTATAGACGCTGAATCCACTTTTCAGATAGTCGCTCCCTTCCTATGGATTCAAGAAGCTCCGTGCTTTTGTAAGAGTTTTCAATTCATACATATTTTAACAAACAAAAGCCAATTTAACCTTTGAAAACCTTAAAAGTGACGGACTCCTATTGCACCCTCACAAAGCAAAGCAGGGATGAAATTCTAGCAGATAAATCTTAAAACACTTTCTCTTTTAAGAATTGTAGAGTTTCAAATGTTTAGATACTTAAAACCAACTGACAGACCTTTTATGAATATTTGGAAAATCATCCTTAGCCCAGCAAAGATGCGAAAAGATCATAATATGCATTTTGGAAAGCTGTGTGGTGATAGAAAAGACTTCCATGCTAAGAGCAGAAGGAAAATGGTAGTTATTATTAATTTAGGAAAACAAAAGAGCAGCCCAGCATTTCAGTAATGTGGCAAGTCGTGTGCTCTTGAAGGAGAGGAGGAGGGGTTGTAATTGGATTTTAGAGTAATTTAGAAGACGAGATAAGATGTAATGGTTGTGTATTAGAGGTTAGAACTACAACAGAAACCCATAACGCAAGGGTTCATTGCACTGGAAGAAAACAGAACAAAGAAAAGCAGCGTCGACCAAAAATGGCCTGGGTGGGAAGCAACCAGGTGAGGCAGGCAGGGGAGACCGACCAGGGCTGGAATGACCTCGGTTGGCGCCCACTGTATTCTAGGCCCAAGCTCCTCCAACCCAGACAGTTAGGAACTCGGGCTTCCTTTAAAACATGTTTTCTTTACTGACTTTGTCCCTTCCCACCTCCTCTCCTCCCTACCAGTGAGTTCAGCTGGGCCTTTCTTTCCCCCAGCAGCCCAGCAGTTCATCAGGGATGCTCAGGCCCTTAGCCAGCCCTCCTGGGGGCTCCCCTGCTGGATCCCCGGTTTTCTCAGGGGAGGTTGTGGGGGTTCTGTCTGCAGGCTCCCCCTGACACCACACACACACACACACACACACACACACACACACACACACGTGCTCACACACTCACATACATGCAGAATCAGCCAGCTGTCCTGACTTCTTGGTCTCTCTACATCCTTCTCCGGGGAACCCTGGGCTTCTGCCCACTCGGAGAGAAGGAAAAAGAGTCAGAAAAAAATAATAAAACTGGCCTCCCAGCCCACCAATTCTCATTCCGGGCCTTGAGCAGATAAAGGCACACTTTCACCCCTTTAGCAGGATCCCTTTCAAAGAATCTATTACATAGGTCTGAGCTCTCAGGTGAAGGCCTCAGGTGAGTGGCTTCTTTTGGGGTAAATCATCTAAGCGCCGGCTAAGAACTCCAGCTTCTAGAATCTGAGAGCTGAGCCGCTGGCGCTGAGGGAATGGATCCAAGAGTCAAATTCCATCCCAGTTACCGGCGCTTGGCTACCCCCTGCTGGGCGGGAAGCTCTCCGGCCTTACACCATCCAGACCCAGAGTCAAATCTCCTCCCAGAGCCTGGGATGGGATTCTCTTGTTTCCTGTCCAATTGTGCTCACGAGTCCCCACATGAAGCTGGAGTGTGACGTTACCTTGCAATCCCCCAGAGCTGTTAAAGATGTTTTTTTTCCTCCAGCCCTTTGTGTGCCAGTTTAAGCAGAACAAATCTATTTATTTTTTGGAGGGTTGGTTTATTAAAAGCACACACATAACTCAAATTATATAGTGAAATGACGCTAGGCTTTGTGGAGCATGAAACGTGCACTTGCTCAAGCCCCATTCCAGCCTTTGAGTGCATCGTTTTCTTCTGCAGCGGAACATAGGTTATGCTAAGAAGACCCTGGCCCAGAGGCCTAAAACCGAGCCTAACCCCCAAGCTTTCTCTAGACCTCTGCTCCCCACAACCCGCTTTGTTCTCCTCTCCAGAAAACCCCAGCCACATGACGCAGGAAACTTTGGCAAATATGTGTAGATGGGAAACCAATTCTTAACCGGATCAAGTTTTCGAACACAGATTAACACGTTTTAATTGTCCTGCAGACTATTCTTAAAGTCACTCTTAACAGAATCCAGATTGGAGGGAATTCACTGCCGTCACTCTAATGTGTATACACTGTTAAGACAGTTATGAAACCTCGGACACATTTGGAAGACGTGGCTTAAAAGTGCCTTTAATACATAATAAAATAAAGTAAAATATAAATAAAAGGAGATTAGTTGTTATAAGCTGTAACACAGCTGCAGTGACAGAAACTGCAGAAACATGTAAACAGAGGGGGCTTTTAGTCACTCAGTGACCCAAATGTCTTTTTCAGACCCACACAATTCTAATTCCAGCACACTTTCTCATTGCATTTATTTTGCATACCAAGCAGAAAAGAGACGGACATTCGGATTAAGTAAACAGAGGCTTTCTAATATACAGCCTGTAGGCTGCCAGATAGACAACTTCTGTTTACATGGAGCGCAAGGGTAAAGAAACAATGTCAAAACGGCACCCCTTCCTGCTTCGTTGGTGTGAAGTGAAAACCCAAATATACTCACCCACGAATTAATAAGGGACGAATGGGCTTCCAGCCTTGCCTGGCGTGTTAACGTGTCAGAACTCTTGAACTCCACATCTTTTCACAGCCTCGGAAATAAACATAAACGTTTCTCTCTGTCAGAAGCGGGTAAACAAATTAGGGTTTTGCTAACTCCTCCAGTTGTTTTGGTTCCATGTTGTGGCCTCGAGAACCAGCCCTACACTATTTCCAGCTGAAGTCGGCTGGGCTGGATGCCTTAGCGATTGAGAGAAGCGAAGGGTTGGCCCCGAAGGACGAGACTGACTTGAGATTTTTACATTCCGGTGAGCGGCACAGTAGGCAGAGGCGGAGAATACAGGCTACAAACTACTGTTTTAGCACAAGCCGCACTCGATTCCTATTTTTTTCCTGATGATTCCTGTGTCAGCTACTGTACTCAGGCCCCAATCTTGCAATAATTCAGAGAGTTTACTGAAGTAGGGCTGGGCAGGGGGTCCCCAAGCAAAGAAATAAGCTTATCTCCAATGCAGGAGGTTTCATGTGAATTCAAGTAACACTGGCCCCTCACGCAGTTGGAGAAGCAGGCCAGCCTTTCCACCAAGCTCTGCTGGTGGGCGTTTGGTTGTTCAAGCTTTGATCCTGCTCGAGAAATGGAGTAATTTCCCATCTCCAGCCCTTGCTTTCTGGGGACTCCAAACCCTTCCTTCTATCAGCCTGTTTGTTGTTGCTGCTGTTCTCTTCCCATTTTTCGTGTACATTCAAGCCATATCAGCCTTATCTGTGCTGAGGTACTCCCTTCCAATGAATGAATCCAACACTCAGACACTGGAGGATCTTTCTTGTGGTTGACGTTGTACACTGAGCTGCGAGGGTACAAAGTAAATGAAAGAGAGTGCCCTTGACCTAAAGTTTATTAAAATACAACAGGAGAAACTGTATTAAACCAATAGTAGCAATGGGATACAAGCAAAAGTAAGATAATGATTGCCCAAGATGAAGGACTTCAAAGAAGAGAAAAATCAGTGGGTCCAGAAAACATTTATGCAGCTTCAATAAGAAGATAAAACCTGAATGAACTATGACCTTGATTGTGGTGATGATGTCACAGGTGTGTGCATATGTTCAATTCGTCGAAATGGATACATTACATATATACAACTTTTTGTATGTCACTATACCTCAATAAAACTCTTTAAAAACCTGAATGGGTAGTGAAGGCCTGGGGCAAGGGGTGGGGTGGGCTAGAAGAGGTCAATGGGGAAAGAAAGGGGACATATGTGATACTTTCAATAATAAAGATGTAAAATTGCTTTAATTTTAATTTTCAAAACCTGAATGAATTAAATAGAAAAGTGTTTGAGCGAGCATTCTGTATCAGACACTACCCTAAATACTACCATGTGTATTATCTTCTTTAATCTTCTTACTAATCCTTACTGTTAAAGGAGATAATAATTTACCTCTGTTTTAGAGGTGAAAAAATGAAGGCCTGGAAAAATTAGAATCAGAAAGCTTATAAGTGGTAGGGCTGAGATGTGACTGCTAACCCAGGACTTGTAAAACTATATTGTGATAAGATAAGAGAATAGGTTTAAAAAAAAAAACAAAACCAGATTATTGCAAATCAGCCTTCTCTTTTCAACTGGGTGGCTTTCATTGTCCTACTCTGGAGTCACATTTGCAAGCATTGTTAACCAAAAGAATCTGAGACTGCTCCACACCCCCAGGGAGTTCAGTATTGCATAGTCCAATATACATAGTAAAGTTCTTTAAGAACCCCCAAATTGCATATGAAAAAGACACGTGTGGCCAGTGAAAGAGATTCAAATAACATTGTAAAGAAATGCATGCAGCTGCAAAAGAACTAGCAGGTAAAAAGTAAAAAAAAAAAAAAAAAAAGTTCCTTGATCCCTTGGTCATTTGGAGTTTATGCTCAGAATGAGCTAGATGAGGGGTAGGGTAGTTACAAATTCAGATGCCTCCCTTCTAACAATTTAGGCGCCTGCCACAAAACCTAATGGAGGCCCACAAATTGTATGCCTTTATTTTTAAAAATATAACCAAGCAGACAAACTCTTAAAGTAAAATGTGTTTTATCTTCCTACATGAATTAACCACCTGGAAGGCCAATATTGAATTTAGAAATCTTGGAATACTTGGAATTCTGTGTTAGAATGTGGTCATGTGGGGAGCGTTAGCTCATGGCCCTGATCCCAACACCAGCATCCGTCCTGTGGTCTCACTCCTCGATTAACCTCTGTCTCTGTCCTGCAGCTCAAGGGCCTCACACATCTAGCTGTGTGCACAGAGCCCCATTCTAAGCACCCCTTTTTTCCACTCCTCAGGCCTTAGAGTGTCACAGCATGTCTTTAGGAGGAAAGACCCAAGTGTGGGAGCTAAAAAATGAATTAATATTTTCCCCAAATCAAGTTTTAATGCATGTGCACGGGGAATTCACATAAGCATGAAAATTCCAAAGAAAGTGAGGCAACCTGGGCACATCAGACATTTTTGACAAAGGAGAAAAGGCGGTGAACAGGGTATTAGATTTCAGAAGTAGGCATGGGTAATTAATTCACAGGTAACTGAGGAGGAGCAAAACACAAGTGGCAGGGCAAATTCTTGCTAAGCAACTCAGGAACAATGGGACACAAGGGTACCCAGCTAACAGGCTGCTGTCCGAAGCCCTCTGTTTACCACACTTGATTCAAATTAGACTAAGGCAGCGGTTCTCAACCTGTGGGTCGCGACCCCTTTGGCGGTCGAACGGCCCTTTCACAGGGGTCGCCTAAGACCATCCTGCATATCAGATATTTACATTACGATTCATAACAGTAGCAACATTACAGCTATGAAGTAGCAACGAGAATAATTTTATGGTTGGGGGTCACCACAACATGAGGAACTGTATTTAAAGGGCCAGAAGGTTGAGAACCACTGAGGGAACATCCTAAAATCTTCCTGAAGAAGGTTTCTCTGTCTGAATCTCTTGGGCAGGAGAGGAGGAGGGTCAAAGGCTTTCTCTGAGTCTTATTTCTCAATGAACAGCTTAAAATCAATATCCCCAAAGGCCGCTTTAGAATGGCAAAACTTTGGTTCTTTTTGCAAGAAAAGGGCCAGGCAGGCTTTTGTCATTAGCTCTGGGAATTCCAGGAGCCTGGGTACCTAGAACATAATGTAGATCCTTGCTATTCACAGCACCGGGGGATTTTTAGAAATGTGGAATCCCAGACATGCTTCAGAAATACTGAATTAGGATCTCATTTAAGAGCCTCTGGTATGTCATAAGCACTTTAAATTTAGGAAAGCAGAGGGCTAAAGGGAAAGGTGCCTGCTGGACAGGAAGGCCCAATTATCTCAAGGACTCATCACCCTGTAGGGTGGGGCATGGCTGAACAGGGCAAAGCCCTTCTTGCTCAGGTCTGAAGGTTGACAGCAGGCCGGGCAGATTACAAAAGTGCTGTGGTAGGCCTAGTGTGAAAGACACATGCCACAGTCCATGAGGGGGATGTTGAGGGTGTGAGCCATGTCAAAAAGGGTTAGCCAGCATCAGCCATAGCTCGCTGGGGTCCTCCAAATTTGCTGCTCATCAGGGGAGGTCAAATTGTGGACAGGTGTAATTAATATACTAGACTAGTAGCTCTCATGGTTGGGGAGGTTCAAGAGAATGAGTATCAGAATCTCCTGGAAAGGTGTTAAAAAATATTTACGTTCTTACCTCCTCCCCAGAGAAAATAGCTAACATTTTGGTTGAAGAAGATATATACATTTTTATATTAAACAATAAACTTAGGTTATATGGATAGTCTGAATCCTCCCTACCTTCTGTGGAAATTGTTTTGAATAACAAAATACACTTAGTTATTTCTATTGATTGACATAATAGGGCCTGGAGGAGGCTGATGATCTGCCCGATTCTTTTTTGGTCATTATCTTGTCTCAAATACACATGTGAAGGAAGGTGCACTCTCCATCCCTCATAGTAGGTGAAAGACAAAAAATGTTGGATAGCCCTAACTGGATTGGCTCAGTGGATAGAGCGTCAGCCTGCAGACTGAAAGGTCCCAGGTTCGATTCCAGTCAAGGGCATGTACCTTGGTTGCGGGCACATTCCCAGTGGGGAGTGTGCAGGAGGCAGCTGATCGGTGTTTCTCTCTCTCATCGATGTTTCTAACTCTCTATCCTTCTCCCTTCCTTTCTGTGAAAAATCGATAAAATATAAATATTTTTAAAGTTGGATAAATCAAAAGGAAGGTAGTATAATTACTGAAGAATCAAGACCATCACTTCCTCTTCTTTATCCACATTTCTACATGTGTATTATTGCACAAACAATATCTAAGTCATAATTCAAAAATCATTTATCTTTGACACTGGAATGCAATGCTACTGTTCTTTTTTAACAAATATTTATGGAGAGCACACTACATACGAGGCACTTCCACATACGTTATTTCATTTGATCCTTACAATAAGCCTTTGAGGGAGGCCTATAAGCAGTCAAAGGCACTAAGAGGATGAATGACCTGCCCAGCCCATTTATCAGCAAGCTAATGGGAGAGGATCTCCAACTCTTTCCACAGTGATGCTTCTTTTACTTAGTTATCTGGAGCTGCTGGAAACAGGATATCCCAAAAATATGATCGCCCATTATAGAAATTTAGATCTTGCCTATACAGCAAAATCTAAAAACCTAAACATTTTGAAGAAATACCTTTTAATATTTCTTGTCTATTTTCTTGTCTTCTAAATAAAGGGTAGTGAATGTACATTAGCTAACCACCTGCTTAGAATTCAGAGCCATCATCATGAAAATTTGTACTGTGCTGGGTAAAAGTATGAGGTTTATATTTTTCTATTTTTTAATCTTCTGTCCCTTTCCCTCTCCTCTTTTATATGTCAAAATAAGCATTAGGAAGGAGAACCCGAGGGGTAAAGTGCATGGGATCAGTATAAGGGCTTTCTGACTATTTCATGGGTTGGAAGACCCTTTTGATTTCCAAATTTGGGGATCAAGTTGCTGGTGAACTAACTTTTAGCTAAGTTAGGAAGTAGCATTGGAAGTCCTGGGGCAATAGAATCATTTACCTAAGTCAGTCTCACTTAAATTCCTGAACCATACAAATAATGCAGCATAGATCCCACCACTTATTGAATAATGAAATGAGAGCAGAGTGTGAGTTAAGAGCATGGACCCTATAGCTAGACTGAGATAGTCTGTCTTTGTCCTTCACTGGCAGTGTCATAGTGCACTGAAGTCATAGTGCTTTTCTGTGCACCATTTTTCTCACCTGATCTTATGAGGATAAAATAGATTATTTATATTTGTAAAGCCCTTCGAATAGAGACTGGCATGTGAGAATTGTTTTTAGCTTGTAAAATAATATAGACAGAAGCCAAGTTCTGATGGGGGGGGCGGGGGAGGGGAGTCACAGATAATCCTGAAAGTGTATAATCAAGAATCAACTACGAAACTAGAACGACTCTAAATTTGAAGCTCCCCCCTCCCTGCCATTCTGAATGTGATGCCTATTAAAAGGGCCCCTCAGAAGTAAGTTGGTCATTGCTAGTGAACTCCATGGCTTGTGGTAACATGATCCATCATGAGATGCTGCAACAGGCTGACATTTTCCACATGTAAATCCTGCACTTTGTAATGTAAGAGCAATTACTTTTATGAACAAAATCTTTTCAATCCACCATTTCGAATCCTGTTCTTGCCATGTCATAGTCAAAACATCTGTCCATTAAGGCCAATGTAAAAGTATATTAAACCGAGTGTGTTTGGTTTGGGACATCTGCTTCTTTCTACTGGAATGAGAACTATTCCAAATTCAATGGGTTCAGTCTGTAGGGCTTTCATGAAAACTTTTCAGCCATATTCATGGGGATTATCAAATAGCCCACAGTTTTGATTACTGTTTCAGGTTCAAATAGAATTCAGAGTTCAACAAGGGACTCAATCAAAATAACGACAATAATAACAGCTATAATGCAAAGAATAAAAATCTTTGTGTGACACTTTTACCTAGAGAGTTTCACATATTGCTGTTAAGTATTATATAAACATGATATAATGGCTTGTACTATAATGAGAACTCTATATTTTTTAAATACCAATATTTTTTCCTTGTTCTTCATTCTGCATTCTTGCTGGAAGTAGTCATAGTTTTCATTCCAAACTTGAAGGAGGAAAAGAATGAACAGAGATTGAATTCAGGAGAGCATGACTGGCATAGATTTCTGATCATGCCTGACTCCACTCCAATAGCTTTACTTGTTTTCTCTATAGCCTTCCTAGTCAAAGCTGAAACTATGTGAAAGTGTGGATATATTTCCAAGAAACAATTTACTAATAAATATATGTCTAAAACCCAGTTGTAAAATCACTCCGGATGTAATTAAAATTTGAAGGAAGATAGCTAAGAAATATAGTCAAGAAAATATCATTCTTTTGTTGTTTTCAAACATTGGGCTCATAAACAAAGAAGTGCAGTTTTCTAAAATAACAAAGCCATGTATGTCTTCCTAGCCATGGCATTTTCACTGATCACTTTCCATACTTAATTTTCTTTCCAATCTATCAGCAGTAATTTATAGTAGAATAAATAGAGAACTTCAATTCAAAAGAAAACTCTGCTTAAGTTCTAATATTATCACTCATTGACTTTGGGCAACTAACACAACAATCCTCTTGCCTTTCTTCAAGGTAATACGCATTGCCTTATCTGGTAAGGTTCAATGTTGGTGAAATTTGCAATATGTAAGAAGTTACACATTTACCAAGTGCCTACTATGTGCCAGGCTTCATGAGAGATGTGGTTCATGGTTTAAAATGGCCCCCAATGAATCAAGCCTCTCTGGGTCTATCTATGCCCATGCAAAGTGACTTTGCTGTTCCTAACACCCAGAGGTGGAGTCTGTTTCCCCATCCCTTGAATCTGGATTAAGCTGGTAACTTGCTTTGACCAATAGAATGCAGCAGAAATGGCTTTTGGGGACTTTTTTCACTTTTACCCAGAACTTTCACTCTTGGAATTCTACCACAATGTTAAGAAATCCCACCTATCCCCCTACCGAGAGGCCACATGAGGAGAGAAAGACCTTGGAGGGTGAGAAACCACATGGAGGGAGAAGGAGGGCTCATGGATGAGGACTGAGCCACTAGCTCTGGCCAACACCACACAGGAAAGAGACGAACAGCCCCTGTGACTCCTGCCCACTTCCTGACCCATAAGATCATGAACAATATTGTGGTCGTTGTGTGAGGTCACTGAGGTTTGGGCTGATTTGTTACTATGTAAGTAATATGCAAGGTGATTGCCACTATATTGTCAATCTGCAGAACAACCCTTGGAAGTAGGTACTGTGAATCAGAATGGACAGATAGTGACTGTAAAGACTACTCCACAAACCTTTGAACTGGCAAGGCAGTTGTTACTGACAACAAAATCATGAAACTCTCCTGGCCAAGGAATACACTGAAGAGAAACTTTCTGCATCACAGTATTGCTCTGCTTCATGCAATGATTCAGAAACCCCCAAATGTTCCCAATAAATCTCTGTCATTTCCCAATAGGCTAAAAGCCTATTGCTGGGTCTTGGAGACTGCAGGCTCCAGCCTAATGTAAGTTCTGGGAAGATCAAAACCATTTCTATTATAACAAAATCTTCAGTTTCTCACATTAATGGAAACAAGACTCAAGTTTATATGAAGCATTATGCAGTAGCCTTTTGATGGAGTTTGGCTGGCGTGTAGAATTTTAGAGCTAAAAGGAAGCTCAGAGGGCATCTGGTCCAAGCCTCAAATATCATGGCTAAAGAGCTGAAATGCAAGAAACTTGCTCAAGTCCACCCAGTCAGCTCACAGCAGCAGGGCCAAGTCCGGTACCTGATTCCCAGCCACCGAGCACTTGCTGTGGGCACCGAGGGTAGGATTACCCAGGTCTGGAATCTTGGAAAGGAGAGTTAATTGTATGTCTCCTTACATCATAGCTCCTTCTGTTTTCATTAAATCACATCACATCACCTTTCAAAGCTAGATCTGACGCCTTTCACAAAAGGGAAAGTCGACTTATTTTTAAAAAACAAAACCAGGATGACTTTTAAAGTAGCATAAAGAAAAGTGCACAAAAAGGCCTAAATGGCATTTGATCAGATGAAGAAAACTATTTAATAAGAGCTCGATTCGGAATTCATCATTTCTGATGCTTGTTGGCATTTGAAGTGAGTCACCAATGTTACCTTCTTAGCATCAAACAAGTGACTGGGAGGACATCCCATGCAAGCAGCAGGACACCCTCTGGAAGTATGAAGCGTAGCAGAGGACAATTACAGCCTCCCATCAGAAACCCGTTTTATTTTCATGAGGCGCATTTGGCTCTTTTGTGCATCTCTTAGCACAAGCTAAAGTGTATTATCCTGCTCTCAGATGAAGGACTCCTGAGAAATGAAAAGCAAACAGACATCAACAAAAGCAGCTTTGTTGGCTCAAGGGCTGGGGTTGGTCCATAGAAAACAACTGGAGTTATTTATCCTAGTCCTGTGGCCCACGTGTATACAGTATATTGCCTTGGGCTGTACCTTCTACAACCGAAATGTCACTGCATGCTTCAAGTACTTATGTCTCATCTCCCGAACTAGATCAAATTCAGTGAGAACAGAGGCTGTGACTTAAAGAGCTTCCTCCACAATGCCTGCCAAACTCTCTACCTCACGCAGGAGAAAATTTGCTAAAAGAATGCAGTGATGTTTAAAGCAGGTTGCTCTCTTTCCCAAGGTCACCATTTTATGCTGTATTGACTGAAGCCCTTCTCTCAAGAAGAAAAATAAAAAACAAGAAGATACAAACGCAAGTTAGAGAATCTGGAATTAGAATGTAACCAGCCCCGGTGGTCCCTGCACTTTTACAAAGACCAATCAATGTTAGGCACTGAGGCACCTATAGTCTACAAAGGACTTGAGGGACAATAGATAGACACGTTATAAATTTGGGGAAGAGGGTATCACCATAGTGTAGTCATATTTTGTGATATGAGAAGAGAAGGAAACCTTTCTAGGTTGGGAGCAGAGAGGCAGCACTGCATTGAAGTCTCGAATTACAAGGTAACCTTCAATTTGCATCCTGGGTACTCCTGAATCTGCCATAGATCCCCGACTACCCCTGCGTGACCCAGGAAAGAGGAAGAGAGGGGGAAAAAGGAGAGGCGTCTACCTGAATTAGCTAAATAATGCAAACAAAGTTCACAAATGGGTCTTTCTTTCCCTCCTCTGGGGTGTGCCAGGAATGGCTCCTGCCTGCCTCTGTCATTTTTTTTTGTTCCAAGTTAGATATTTGCTCTTCTACCAGAAAGCCTTTCTATTGACAGAGGAACAGAAGAGCAAATTTTAACTTCAAGTTTTTCCACAAAGCAGATGTCTTTTCTTGTGAGAATTGGCATATTTTTACCCTCAGAATGATCTCCGCTTTCATATGCCTAATTAAATTTTAGAGGTCCCCTGCTTAAATAAAGATTTATTAGCTGTTAAAGTTGTAGCATAATTCTTCTGCCACCTACATGCTATCCTTGAACATATTTACAAGCAGACTAGCTTATCCACTATAAAAATAAGGGTGATTTAATGCTGTTATGTTATTGGTGTCAATTACCCAAATTCAGCTTTACAATAGAGCTTTCTGAAGATACTGTTATTTGACTTGCAGACTGTCACTGTGCTTGAAGAAAAAGAGTCTGCGAATTTCAGCTATTAAATGTTTGAACTAGTTAATCTAATGGAGGTAATCAGCCAGTCTGGAACATGTTCCCCATATAAACATGGTCACATCACTCAAAAGCCTTCTTCATGTGGGTGAGGGCTTGGGTACTGACATCCATGCGTTTAATGAGATATGCAAAACTCATAGAAAGATTGACTGGGGTGTTTTGGGGAAAAAACAAACAAACCACTTCTGCGGAACAACAGCCTTGACATCTTTTTGTTTTCTGGGATTTTTCGCTATAATTGTGCCAACCCTAAGTTTTGGCAACACTATTAAATTTTTCAGGATTAAATTAAATTTGGCAACATCTGAAAGCTTCTGAAGTCCTATTTTAATGAGGACTTTTCTAAGCATAGATTGCATTGTGCTTATTTCTCCGTGGAATTACTCAATCTAATCAAACCTTCAGATTCAATGCCGGCAAGCCAGTGAAAATCCTCATTGACCTCAAGCTGAAATATCCCTCGCACACAAAATCAGAACAAGCCAAATCTGAGTGGGGACACGGGGTAGAAACAAAGTGTGTGTTTAGTTATTTAATAAACTGGAATATTTTGAAAGACATGACTTCTATTTTCTAATTTACAGGAAAGAAGAAACTTTTTCATTTCTTAAATCATCAAGCCCTTGTTTAGATGGCCTCTAGGCAACATCAAAATGTATAGATGATTCTCTGTGGAAGCTGAAGGTCAGGGGACTGGCATTCTAATTTTAAAAAGGAAAAATAAAGAAGAAAGATAACAGAATTTGAGAGTTAGAATTAAAATGGTCTTTACGATCATGTGGTACTATAATCCAAATAATTTTTATAAAAATGCCTCCACATGTCCTAGCCGTTTCACTTCAGCCTGCAGACTGAAGGGTCCCGGGTTCAATTCTAGTCAAGGGCACATGCCCGGGTTGCAAGCTTGATCCCCAAAAGGAGGCATGCAAGAGGCAGCCCATCAATTATTCTGTCTCATCCTTGATACTTCTACCCCCTTCCTCTCTGAAATCAATAAAAACATATTTAAATAAATAAATAAACCTCCAGATGTATTTATGTCCATCATAAAAGCATTCCAGTTTTGAATAGTAATTTTATGTTACCTTGTAACTTCACTGTAGGTTTAATAAATACAACTTCTTGCACCTTTGGGGTTTACATAAAATTAGAGGTTTTGTCTCATTGTGTTTATCTACCTACAAATACACATAACATTTGTGTGTATTTCCCTTAGCCAATAGGGGACACAAATAAATTTTTTTTCAGAGTGACAGCAATGCACATATCATTTTCATCTTTACTGATTCATTTGTGGACCTAAATTTTCACATGGTAATTATGGGCTAACACATTAGCCCTTAAAAAAAACTATTAAGAAGGAATAAACATGGCTTTTTTTCTTTCTTGTCTGTCATGGCAACTTGCATTGACCTGATGTTCCAGGTAACAAACAGGTGTCAGCATTTTCAAGAATAGAAAGGTAAGGCGAGGTCAACCCAGCTCTCATGAACCTGCTGGGAACTTACGAGCTGTCTGTCCCTATTGAGATTTTAGCATGTGTCTTTCTTTACATACCATTTAAGACTCTGAATAAAAAGCAGCACCTATTAAATAAACACATTTACTTGTTTGCGTATCTTTGATTTGTATGGCCAACTGGGTCTTCAATGACCATAAATGCCACAGAGAAAGGGAGGGGGAAACCAGACTGAGACACAACATGCATCTTATAATCTATCAAGATGTGTATTAATGTTGTACTTCATTTAAGGAAAAAGACACACAATTGTGTGAACGTGTGTGTGCAGGTACAAACTCTTTGAAACTGTTTAATCATTTTATCTATATATATAAAAGCCTAAGCAACTGGAATCAATTCGATTCCTAGTCAGGACACATGCCTGGGTTGCCAGCTGGATCCCCAGTATGGGATGTGCAGGTAATTTCCATAGATTACCAAAGAACAGATCCTTCTGAATTTATTTTTGTTTTGTTCACCTCTGAGTAGAGCTCAAGCATAAGTTTATGTGGGCTATCCTTAAGGCTGTCTTTTCTGGTGTCATTGGATAGAGCTTCTATGCCTTGGAGGTCTCTCTTCTTACCATTCAGTTTTTCCTAAGAGAAATTGTCACCTCCAATGAAGATATATGAAGTCAACGTAAGATCTCCTTTTGACATGCAAACAATCTTCTATTTTTCCTTATTTTTAAAATTGAATATTTTATTGGTTTTGAATTATTAGAGAGTTTCTTGAACTTCATGAATGACATCATCTTATACCCCAAGATACCCTAGCCTTCTGTATGATACAATGTCAAGGTGTAGGAAGAACCCCCAATATAATAATTTACATTTTCTTTGGCTTTAAAATAATGTTTTGGGGGATTTTTTTTTCTTTCTTTTTCCTCTTACATTTTAACACTTCTAAAATCAGGACATTTCTTACAAACAGTGTGTACATTTCATGTTTGGAATTTTCCCTAACCCCTCCCCCACACCCTGAAAACACTAGAGGATATATGTAGCTTACATATGATAACTTTGAGTCAAGGAAATACAATATATTGGGTTTTGACTATTTTTTGTTTATTTTTGCTTGGTAACTATATTTGGCCTGACATATCTCAAAAAAAATGTGTTAATAAATAGTAATGCACTGTGGTTCAACTGAATAATTAAAGAGGTTACCTTTGACCCAGATTTCAATGAACATGCCGGAAGAAACCTAATCAATTTGGTATGAAGATGTGATATGTGTAACTACAAAATAATTGTTCAGATTTTTGAAATATATATGTGTGTTAGTTTCATGTGAGTCTTCATGGACCATATATTATCCTGAGAATGAGACAACAAATAGTCCCCTCCTTGGGCTAGAGACACTCACATGAACCAAATTCACAGTCACTGTCATTCTCAATTTCCAACTTGAAGCAACATGTGCTTCATGGGGGCAGCAAATAAATTTCCACCACACATGGGGGCTCACAGTTAAATAGGCAGATGCCAAAGACCCATCACTTAGGAGCCAGTCTGGTCTAAAAGAAACCACCATCAAGACCATCTGATGTTTGATTAGCCGCATTTTGCTCAGCCTCTGGTTAAAAAGCAGTTCTTTGCAGCAACCCTGGTTTAGCTGTCCCCAGGGCTCTGGCTCAAAACAAAGTTTGACATTATTTTTTTCTAAGCCAAAAGGGCACTCCTAGCATATTAGTATCAGACAAGACACCTGGCCAGGAGCACCATCTCTCATTTATTTCTCACTGAACAAGTTATTACCCTCTCCCTTTTGTGCCTGAATCGCTGTCCCCAGGTGCCATTCCCATGGGCGACCTCTACCGTCACAACACTCTGCCCCTGGTGCCCGTAGGTCCATGTGCCAAGCAGCCTGAGGAGAAACATGGTTTGATATCCTGGGAGGCAATTTCTCTCCTTGGGGAAGGGCAGGCTCCCATCAGAGCCCAGCGAGGTCTCCTTATTGCTCTATTTAACGGCATCTCTCTGTTATTGATCATATTGTGTGTAATGGTACATTGGCTGAGGAAAATGATGAATATGCTGTGAAGAGAGAACAGTGTTCTATCCGATTTAGCGATGCTCTGGAGTCTGCCTCAAATAAATGCATGGGAGATGCATTCTGAAAGAATTGTGATAGGGGTGAAACCAGTTCTGAGATTGAGACCATCTCCACTATAAGCCAGGACCACTCCATTTCAAAATTCGGCCCAAAGAATTTAAGGTTACAGGGCTTTCTATTCTCTAAGAGGAATTTTGACATGGGACAGTGCACCTGCATCATCACCTTCCTGCATTTTCTGGTTTTCTCATTTCCATTTTATTTGGCATGGGGTAAGGTTGAGAATTTTGGTACTTTCTTGATTTGTTCTTTATACTGAACATTGCATGGGACTGTAATCTTTTGTAATTCATGGGTATTTCTTCTGAAAACTGACAATTGTTTTGATTATAATCTTTTATATCCTGCTCCATGTACTATTACCAATACCTCCTTGCCCAGCACCTGTTTCATATTTAACTCAGTCATAATAATGAAGGACTTCATTTACTTATTTTATAAATTATTGAACTAAAGATGGGAGGATCATTGAGTCAGTCAGGCTACAATCAGGAGACTAGAAACCACACCATAATTTGAATAAGGAAAGTTTAATAAGAAAGAGTATTAACAAAAAAGGGTTTTTCTAGGTGTAGGTAACTTACCTACAAGGAGGTAGGATTACAAAAATAGCAGAAATAGGGAGAAGCCATTACCTTTGGGGCTAAGGCAGGGGACCCAATGAAGCCCTTTCTCCTTCAAGAAGGGAGAGGCCCAGTCCTCCATGGAGAGTACATGATTGTGGCCCACCACGTGGTAGAGAAGTTTGCTGTACCCGTGGAACTCTGCAAAGCTGCCCTGAGGGATGCTGGGAGGCCATACAAGGGGCTAATGACGAAACCTGCTTGTGCTGAACACCACTCATGGATGCCCTGTGAGTTCCTCACCAGCTTATACTGTGGGAGCAAGCAGAGAACATACTGGGACTGGGAAGAAAAGCCTTGGCCTCTTCTAGAATCCCTGTAGTGCCCTCTACTAAAAATTTTAACATTTTACAAGCTGTTAAGAGGAAAATGACCCATGATTAAAAGCAGGGCAATGAAAGGTAGATTTGGAGCTGAGAGGCAATAGTCTAATAACTGGCACAGTCTATTCCTTTAGGGTAGACCAAACTTCTTTACAGAAAAAATCAATTCTGTTTCCACCTAACAATATATAGCTATTCTTTAAACAAGTGTAGAAATCCTTACCCTTTCTCTAAAATGAAGAGATACATAGTCTCAACAGTCATTTTACCCACCTCTAGGTACATTATTTACTCCTCAAACTCAGGTATAATCTCACTGAATATTCTATTCCTAAGGACTAAAAATATTGAGAAGTAGCACAGCTGTCTGTCAAAAAAATGGAGCCCGGTGTGTTATGAAGATATCCCCTCCAAACCCTACAGTACATCTTCCCCTACCATAGTATTTCCACGGCCATTAAGCCTCTTCCTCCGAAACACTAACCTATGTCTCCTGCCCAATCAGAGCTAAGATGATCCAGTGATGCTCAACACCCTCTACAGCTTCTTCTGCCACTTCCTGCCCATCCTTGCTGTGTTTTAGGACCCAGAACCTCCTAGATTACGCCTTAAGATGCAAAAGCAGGAAGACATGAATAGTATGAAACTTACACAATGAAGAGCATCACGCAAGTAATTGCAAAATTTTATTTCGACAAATGATTCCAACCTCCTTGCCCAAGTAGGAAAACTGATCCATTTTAGTTGAACTCATGTCCCTCCCCATCTCTACCCTGTTAATGAGAAGTGAGTGGTCTAACATCAATGAGGAGAGAGATAAAGAGAAGCAGACTGGATCATTATCCCATGAAAAGCTAGGAATTACCTATACAATGTGCCTTCTCTTTAGTCTAGTGTTTTTCTGCAATTGTTGCAAACCTGTGATTTGTTATATGTGAACCAGTGGAAGTCCTGCAAGTCACACTGACCTATTAATAGAAACCCAGCCTCCTAACAACCACGAACCAGAGCTGGCGCCTGCTTTATTTCTCCACATGCGCCCCCACAGCAGCCATGACCTTTGTCTATCATCCACCAAGAGTGTGGAGGACCCCATATTTCCACTGACATCTGGGCTTGGCGGGTAAAGTTATTTCCAAAAACCTTCATTTATTTAATCCTCCCGCTGTCTAAAAATCTTTATGGGTGACCATTTTTAACTTGCCCTTTACCCTTCGCTTTCTGAACCCAGCCAGGTCCTTGCTGGGGGCTCCCAATGATCTAAAGATTGGTAGGAAAAGAAAAAGGAAACAGGATGTCTAATGACATAGAAGTCAGCTGGCAAATTCCATAAAATTACATTGGGAAAGAAGCTGGTGAGGAAGATGCCACTGTGTTTTTATTTGTACTATCACAACACAAAAGAATTAATGGGTAAAAAGTACTTTTTAATAATAGCTGTTCTTCATTAGTGTGAACCAAGGGCATAGTCTACCTAAGACAATAACATCTGCACCCCATATTTCATTATCACCACACTTCACATTTCACACAAAAGCATTGCTAGCACAGCCTTACAGCTTTAATTAGTTTCTGCCATAGCTGTGAAGGTCAGCCAATTATTGTGTGTGAAATTTCAATATGAAGTGGCTGAATTGAAGACAGCATTGTAACAGTGTGGGATTCTGCAGCACAATAAATCTCGTCTTTTGGAACCATTTTTTAAAACACAAGATAACATGAAATAATCATCAGGTAGGTATGATTTCAAGGCTTACTGGTTAATTTAACATGAGCTTTGTTGGAGAGAAAAACCACATAATTTCTGATTGTTTCTTAAATTTCCTCTTATTACATTGTCATTATCTATTACACAATTGTTGAGGCTGATTTGTGTTTTCATGATTAACTCCTTTTAACTCACTTAGAACTCCACTGGAACATTTGATCTAGGAATAGAACTTGGTTTTCCAAATTTTGCATGATGGAAAGTTAAAAATACAGACATACTCATAATCACACGCATATATATACATATGTTTCTTATAAATATATACATACATATGTTTAAACACCATATTTGACCCATAAAATGTAGAGGCTTAATAATTGATTAGGTCAACTTAAGAATGTCTTTTTTTATGAATTTTACGAGTCTTCTATTTAGGATCATACAAATTTGAAGTTGGAGCGAATCTTAATTCTCACCTGCTCTTATGCCCTTTATTTCGCAGATAAGGAAATATACCCAAGCTTGATTCAGGACTTAGTGAGGTCACCCAGCTCCTTAGCGGTAGTGTCAGCAGCTAAATTCAAGTTCTGACTCCAACTCACCATGGCTTTCCACCATCACAGAACAAGTTAGATAAGATTTACCACATGATACGGAAAAGCTCCAAATTTTTCTCAAGGATTTGCCACGAGGTTTGAACGCTGTTTATATGTTTTGTTTCGCACATAGACATAGATGCAGTTTAATACTGATCAAAGCAAAAAAAAATTTATAGAGACATCATCCAAGTTATTGCAGGTGTCTAGAATGGTTAAAATGCTCTTGGTAAGTTCACAAACCATATGGGTAGATAAGAAAAAGAAGAGAAAGGAGAACGCAGAATTAATGGAAACAGATCTGTCAGATTGGAGGAAGATAAAGACAAGGCAGGACCAAGGAAGGAGTCCGAAGGATGAGCGGGAAGGAAGAAAACTCTAGGATGCTTAACAGAATCCCTGGCCTCTAGCCATTAAATGCTTATAGCGTCCCCCTCCCCCGTCCCCTGTCCTCTACTCCAATCATAGCAATAAAAGTTGTCTCCACATTTTGCCAAACGTCCCCAGGCTGGGATGGAGGGTAGCAAATTCACTTGAGAACCGCTGGTTAAGATTCTAGACACAGAGGACTATAGATCTTAGAAGACTTCTCAATTCCAAATAGCCAATCTATTTCAGTCTCATTGGGATGCAGGATCCCTTGACTCATTTCCTAAGCTACCAGCTGGGATGGTAACATCACTCACTGCAGAGAGGCTTGGGGAAATAATTGTTGGACTAGAGTCCCATGATTTGATGATTTGATGACTAATGGAAAGAGTTAGAGTGCAGTGGATTAAGGAATTCATGAGTGTTACTGAGCCATAAGCAAGCAAAGCAGTGTGATTCTTCTAAGAAGTTAAAAAGTAAAAGTTCTGAAGTGATGTAGTATCTCCAGAGAATTGTAGGGTTAAGCACTCTCAGCCTCTGCAACTGTTGACATCTGGAGCAAGATGAGTCTTTGTTGCGGGGTGAGAGAAAATGTCCTATAAGTTTTTAGGATGTCTTCCAGCACCCTAGTGTTCCTACCCGCTAGCTACCAGTAGCACCTTTCCTTTCAATTATAACAACCGAAATATCTCTGGACATTGTCAAATGTACACTAGGGGTTAAATCTCTCCTGATTGAGAACCAGTGGGTTAGGGAGAGGAATTTTTGTTTTTTAATTTAAGGTGAAGAAAACTAAACAAGTTTTCAAGAGCAGAAGAAAAGATCAGTAGAATGGGGGAGATTGAAGATGCAAGTGAGGATAAGGGAACGGAGCAGGGACCATAATGCGAAGAAGGTAATGAGAAAGAAGAACAAGAGTGCCTTGGGTTGGAGAATGGACTTTGCTTCAGAGCACATGTTAAAAAGCAAAGACCCCTAAAGAGGAGGCAGATATTAGGAGCAATCAATCCAGAGTCTTGATATTTTAAGCAAAGTTGTAGCTGAGGTTTAAGCTGATGATGGGATCTGAGAGTGAAACTTCATTAGAAAGTTGAGAAACAAGCTGCAGATCACTGCTCAGCTGAACTTGTAACGGTACCAGGAACAAGTCTCTCTAAGATGCCATTATTTGTTGCTTATTCAAGTGACCTTTACCTAATTGGAGCAGAAGTAGAGAGTGTATACTTCCTAAGATTAGGACTTTTTAAGAGAGGAACAGCAGGAGGGCGGGTGGTCAAGGGAGGTGGAATGGTGTAGGAACTCTGTGTGAGTGTACCTGAGGCACAGACCAGGGTAAGAGGTTAAGTATGGTTCTTAAAGGGGCTGTAGCTTGGAAATCAGGGAAGGCTCAAGGGTTCGTGCATACCAATGAGGTTGAAGCAGACTATCTAGTTTGGAATTGGGAAGACTTTCTAAGATCTGTAATTCCTATAGTCTCTAGAATCTAGAATCTGGATCAGTGGTTCTCAGATGAATTTACTAACCCCTACACCTGCCTGGGGACATTTGGAGACAATTTTTATTGTAATGATTGGAGTGGAGGAGTGCTACTGGCATCTAGTGCATAAAAGCCAAGGATGCTGCTAAACAGCCTACAAGGCATTGTACAGCCCTCATAATAAAGAATTATCTGGCCCATAATGTGTGTAGTGTCCCTGCTCAGAAACCCTACTCTGGATTAAAACTAAATATCTAGTAAGTTATTTAATGGAAACTCTCATGAGATTTTTAAAGAAAATTAACCTGCTAAAAGTTCTTTTTACAATCCTATTATACCTTGCATCAATTTTTATAGCCTCTTGGAAAGAAAGAAGCTCCAATCGCTTTTGTTCATTCATTTATTATTTCATTCAAAAGAAGTTATTGAGTGTTATTATGGGGACATAGACTGCATTAACTCAGAGAAAGAAAAGTATTGCTATAGACTGAAATGTGTCCTCCCCCCAAAAAATTCAAATGTTGAAGCCCCTGGGCCCCAATGTGACTGTATTTGAAGATAAGGACTATAAGGAGGTAATAAAGGTTAAATAAGGTCGCAACGGCGGGGCCCTCATCCAATAGAATTTGCATCTTTATAGGAAGAGACACCAGGGAGCTTGCTTCTTCCCTCTTGCCTCTCCCTCTCTATGTCCACTCCCTTTCTCTCACTGTCCCTCTCTCTTCCTCTCGTTCCTCATTGCTCACAGGTCATATGAGAGAATACAGAGAGATTGCAACCACCTGCAAGCCAGGAAGAGAGGCCTCACCAGAAACAAATTACGCTGGCACCCTGAGCTCAGACTTCCAGCCTCCAGAGCTGTGAGGAAATAAATGTCTGCTGTAAACAAATAATAGCCACGTAGGCTACGGTATTTTGTTATGGCAGCTCAAGCAAACTAAGATAAGGATAGTCTCCTATTTGTCTGTTTTTATCCCCACACTTGTGGTAAGCAAATGCCAGGTTTGCCTTAGGAGCCTTACCACTCCAACCTCACCCCGTTTTCTTACTCTCCACTCTTCCCCCTACCTTGGGCACTATGGGAAAGAGATTGAACTTTAAAATTGGACAAACCTGATTCTAAATTCTAGCACCTGACCATAGAAATGCGAAAGATTAGGACTTAAGTCCTCTGAGCCACAATATTCTCATTTATTAAAATGGACTTAACCACATTTCCTGGCAGGGATGCTATATGACTTAAATGAAATATCAGGTGGGAATGCCTAATAGTGTTCTAACACATGGCCGTCTCTCAATAGATAACAATTTCCATATTCCCTCTTGGATCACAATTGCATTCGAAGGCTGATTTCAGGGATGATTTAGTTTGTTCTTCCAAACTGTCTTATTAGATGTTGGTTTAAAGAAGCTAAAGTTTTCTCTCTTCCAAAGCACACCCAAAGGAATTCTGGAAACTGGAAAATTCCAATCTCTGACAATGGAAAGTACAGTGTGATGACTTTCTGGCTCCATAACAAGTGGAGGAAACAATGGTATTTTGAGGTGCACTTGACTGGTATTATAAAATGAAATAAATATGTAGTTTATACTTTAAAAAATCAAACAAATAAAACCTTAGTATGTTCGCTGCCAGCATACTAAATCAGTTAAGCACTTTTGTGATATCAAATGGCACAGGAATGTATGTACAACCCACATACCTATCGATTCCTACGATTTTCCACATGTTCATTGTGTGCCAACTACCTTGCTAAGCTGTCTCACTTAATGCTCACAGAAGGCCTTGCTTCACAAGCACGTGTAGCTGGGTTAAGAAATGAGGGACGTCAGGGAGAAACCAAGATGGCGGCATAGGTTAACCCCGGAGATTGCTGCCTCGAACAACCACTTCAAAAATAAAACTAAAAGACGGAACGGACATCATCCAGAACCACAGGAGGGCTGGCTGAGTGGAAATTCTACAACTAGGAGAAAAGAGAATATCATACCCAGACTCAGAGGAGGTGCAGTGCTGAAGTGAAACACTCAG
>NW_006383011.1:902551-919998 GCF_000327345.1 Myotis davidii | reverse complement strand
ACTGGACAAAAATCGTGCACCTATGGATGAGGACAGTGGGTGGGGAGTGAGGGCGGAGGGTGGGGCGGGAACTGGGAGGAGGGGAGTCATGGGGGTTAAAAAGAGGAACAAATGTAATAATCTGAACAATAAAGATTTAATTAAAAAAAAAATGAGGAACGTGAACCTCCATTGGGTATTTATGACCAGCCTGTGTGTGACAAGCGAAGCTGCAGAATGCCGACTTCTCTCAGGAGGATAAGCAGAGCTGTTGTGGCTCCTGGGTGTGCTGGATGGCATCTGAATCCAAGAATTCGGGCCAGTTTCATTTGGCAAAAGATTATCACAAGTTTCAGATCAATTTTTCTGGAGATTTCTTCAAAGCATGTCTAGAACCATCTTACCTTTACCCTCTTCAGAATATCAACAAAAAAGACAAAGTCTCCTTTCATGAGGAATTTTTCATACTCTGCAGCTGTTGAAAATACAAGTGGTCTCTCTGGTTCATCATCTGTAACCACATAGAACCCTGAGATTAGGGGCAGGTGGGCAGCGTTCAGTGACCTCCCCTAAGCAACAGGAAATGTGGCTCCTATTGCTGTATGACCTGGTTAGAGGGACACTCCACCTGCCCCCCTAATAGAGATTAGAAAAGAGGCTGTGGGACCAAAGAGTTGGGTGATAGGTACCCACTGAAGGTACCCACTACCTTTTGCCTTTTAGACTCCAGCCTCTGAAGGCAAACTTTCTCGTGTTCAGCAACTCTAATTAAAAGCTAAATCCTGCCTCCTTGAGCAGGCAGGGACCTTCCGTGTTTTTTCCTAAGACAGTGATGGCGAACCTATGACACGCGTGTCAGAGGTGACATGTGAACTCATTTTTTTGGTTGATTTTTCTATGTTAAATGGCATTTAAATATATAAAATAAATATTAAAAATATAAATCTTTGTTTTAGTATGGTTGCAAATATCAAAAAATTTCCATATGTGACACGGCACCAGAGTTAAGTTAGGGTTTTTCAAAACGCTGACACGCCGAGCTCAAAAGGTTCGCCATCACTGTCCTAAGACATCTGTCATCATCAGCTTTCCAAGACAGCAGGAGCCTTCCTGGCAGAGGCTCACAGTGTCTCCACAGACTCTCCTGGACCTTCGTTTACTCTCTGGGTTCACTGATACAAGCTGCATGAAGGCAGCGACCTGGTCTGTCTTCATCACCACTGTATTCCCACTCCTACCAATGTGCTTTGTCAACATTATAGATGCTCAGGAAATTATTGTTACAGAAGAAAGGAGGGAGGGAGGGAGGGAGGGAGGGACTGAGAAAAGGGGGGGTGCTATCCTACATCCTAAGCAACATGGGGAAACCCCAGTCATGTAGTCCACTAGAACTGCTCTTGTTATCAAAATTGAATAGTGAAATTAGAAGGAATCTCATAAATATCACTGAGCTCAGCCCCTCATTTACTGAGGTTCAGAGGGTTAAGTGGCTTACCATGGTCACACGCAAGTGTGCAGCAGAGATCTCCTGGCCCTTGGTCCAGCAGCCTCTCCCTCACACAGTGCGGCCTCTCTGGTGAGTGCTTCTAGCCCTTGTGTCAACATTCTCTATGTCTTTAAAAAGTAAAGTGTGTTTAACATAGAGCCATTAAGAAATATATGATATGCTTATTTGTTCATTTATTTAATGTAATAGATTGACATAATCAGTTTTATTTTTAAAAGTGGAGCATCCCCTGTTTCTGGTATGTGTCCACATGGGTTTGTGTGTATATATATATGAGTTTTCTTTTGCAGTTTAAAGAACAGAGCAAGATACGATGCTTATAGGGGTTTCCTCATCAAAGGAGAATGATTTGAAAGGAACTGGAAGATCAAATTCTCAGCAGTGTCCTCTTAAGGAAAATACCTCAAAATTTTGAAATTGATGCAGCGGTGTCATTTGGTAAAATGTTCTTGAGATTTCAAATCTTGAAATGTGCTGTGTGCACACTGACTATTGTGACTTGAAAGACATCATCTAATAATTCCCAAGTTCAATGTCATGCCTGAATTAGGAAGTTAAGCCAATCAGGGTTTCTCAGGAGACAGCGAGGGGACAACTGCCAACCTGGGAAAAGTGAGCTGCTGAGGCCTGATGCCAAAAGCAAGAAGAAAGACGTCAGCTGTGAGAGGGACCCACCTTCAAACACGAAACAAAAGGGCCCAGACCCAGCCTTCCACAACCAGCCCTCCAGAGCCACATCTTGCCCCTGGGTCAGTGCTGAGAGCTGCTTCAGGACTAGTTTCCAAAGAGTATTCTATCAAGAGTTTCCAACTTAAAATGTTATGTTACATTTACACAGTGCTTTAAACATCTACAAAGGACCATCATTCTCTATTGAGTAGTGGAATGCCCTCCTTCCCACCACAAGGACTAGAATCCACTATTGTGTGTCTATTGTTTAGATAAGGAAGCCAAGAATTGAGAGGTTAGATGATCTCTGAGCCAAGAGTAGAAGTCTGCTTCCTGGCAACCAGTTCATGATCTTTCTGTGACAGTGATTAAGCTAAAAATTAAAAGAAAGAAGAATACAATAATAGGAGAAATGGAAAACAGTATTCTGATGGCCTACTCTTGCTTCCCTACCACTGTAAATATGGAGGACAGCAGAATAGATAAAATGCATGTGTATAGGAGATCGCTATGTTAGATGAGGCCACTCTCTCACAACGCTGTTTGAAAGTTATTTAAAGCTATTAAAAGCTAACAGGCTGATAATTTTTAGCTGATTTGAGTTTGATGTCTTCTGTCTCCTTAGCAATCCTTTGGATGGCAGCTTTCTGGGATGTGGTGAAATGGACACAGATCAAAGAGGACTGTATGATGTGCAGAGTTAGACTCATTGGCCCCCAGGTACTGGAGAGCTGACTGTCCTGTGATCTGGCAAACGGGTTCCTTCCACCAAGTAATAAACAACTTTCTGGAAACCATTTTTCCATCGCTTGGAAGAACATTTTTCAAAGTGTTCTTGCCGCTGGGATTCAATATGTCAAGAAATACCTTTAAGCCAACTAAACCTCTAGAGATTTTTCTGTTTTCGCTCAACTCTCGTTTCAGTTCCAATATCTCTAGGAACACACTGATTGATTTACTGTGGTAAATTACGAGATGTTTTTAACGTTGGATGCAATATATCTGATTTGTGATCTCCAGGCCTCCGATGTTTTATAGCAGAAGTTAAATATGTGCACCATAGCCTGGCACAAGCTGGCTCACCTGGAAGCCCATAAAAGCCTCTACCTGACGTGTTACTTCTTTTCTCACACCCTCTGACTCCACTCTCCTTGATTTAGTCGTGATCCACATCAATAACTTAGTGATGCATGATTTCAAGCGGCTGGTTTCAGACTCGTCGTGAAGCAATCTGTGTGTCATGCTGAAACATACAGATGCCGGGGGCTTGATGGAGGCTGCTTATACGCGATGGCAGGCATCGTCATAGAAGCAGAAAGGTATGCTTGATGTGTCTGAAAAAAAAGAAAAAAGGGTAAACTTCAAGGCTTAATAGCTGCCTCTCGGGTTGTCTTTTCTGACAAACTGCAAGATCTGTGAGATATGTGTCTGGCCCACTAACCATGAAACATCCGCTACCCAGCTCCGTGCTCAGCACATGGGAGGCACACAGTACATGTTTGCGGAAGGGTTGGAGAATGACGAAATGAGTCATGAAGGGGGAAAAGCACAAGTTTGATTGCAGTTATCAAAGTTGAAAGCTGTGTTTCTCAACTGCGTTCCCCTTTCCTTTGTAATATTGTGTGCAACTTTCTGTCAAACTTATTGTCAATTTTTAGACAGTTGGACACAATCGCTGGCTGTTGCCCATGGACTCAGTTTCTAAAGACAATAGGGCTTGAGTTTAACTAAGCTCCATGTGGCTCAGTTAGCGCCCTTCTGCTCTGTGGCCAGAGAACCAAATTATAACAGTGTTAACCCCCTTGCTGGCTATGTTAGTTTTCTAATGTTTCACATTAGAAAATAGCTTGGGTTTAATGGCTCTGCACTAAATTCCTGTGGCTCAAAGAAAAAAAAATTACTAATCTGTAATCCTAATCCTCCCTGCCCCAGTTTGAACCCATCCCTGTTCTTCCCTGGACAACTGTTCACTAACTTTAATGTCGCTCTCTGGATTCCTCTCTGGATCAGCTAGCTTTTGCTGTGTAACAAACCGCCATACCTAGCTCATAGTTCTGTGTATGATCACTTGGGCTCAGCCAGGTGATTCTTCTGGAAGGCTCCAATAGATAGCTGGTACTTCACTCTGCAAGGTGTCTCCTTCTCCAGGAGGCTAAGTTGGCTGGGTTCCTGTGGTGGGAGAGGGTAACAGGCTGTAAAGCCTCTGAATCTTACCTCAGAACTCATATTAATTTCTGCCACATTCTATTGGTCAAAGCTAGTCGCTAGTCAAGCCCAGATTTAAAGGGTAAGAAAACAGATTTCTCTTCCCATGAGGAAGGATGCAGCGATTTGTGTAAATATGATAACCAACCACACCACCTTAGGTTCCCTTCAGTTTCTTTAGCCTCATTCTTTCCTTACATTTTCCAAAATAAGTTCTACTTCTATTTATCTTATAACCAACCTCCAGACTTCGCATGTCTCTTATTCATTCATTCAAAAATATTTATTGAGCATATTTATAAATGTGCTGGTTTCAAAGTTCTGGTTGTTACCTTTAAGGAGCTTAAGGCTAGTGCATAAGGCACATAATTAAGAGCTAGGTGGTAAAGGACAGAATTAAGTATCTGAGGAACCACGGGAGCGTTGAACAGGGCCATTAGACTTAATCCAAAATGGTGAGCCAGAAGATTCCTGGGAAAGGTGGTACTTGAATGAGCAGAAGTCTGTTAACTCAGTGCTGCACCAAGTCTGTGGACTAGTGACAGCCTTTAAATGTTCTGTTATTGGTCTTACATAAAATAAGAGGAGAGTTTGGAAATTTTGATAGCAATTTGGCATTGCTTCAAAATCCAAGAATGCAATTTTGAAAAAGTTATCCGTCTGCAAGAAATTGAAATTTAATTTTTTTTTAAAAGTTAGTTTCATCAGAGATAATCTGAAAAGAACTGACTAGGTGACAAATGGTGGAAGATGGTCTTAGGTATGTGTGTGATAGATTAATAATGCCCCCCCCAAAAAAATATATCCAGAACCTGTAAATATTACTCTACATGGAAAAAGGGGATTTTGGAGATGTGATTAAATTGAGGATCATACTGGGTTATTAGGGTGTTGCTAAATACAATCACAAATGTCCTTGTGAAGGGCAGAAAGAGGGAGACTTGACAGAAGAAGAGAAAGCAATGTGACCATAGGGGCAGAGATTAGAATGATGTGGTCACTAGCCAAGGAATGCTGGCAGCCACAAGAAATTGGTGGGGCATGGATGGGATTCTCCCCTAGAGCACCTGGAGGGAGAAGGGACCTGCTGACCCTAAATTTTGGACTTCTGGCCTCCTAAATTCTGTGTGAATAAATATCTACTGTTTAAGCCGCAGTTGCATGTTATTTGTGTTTACAGTGTCCATAGAGAAATATTACAATACTAGAGGCCCGGTGCACAACATCTGTGCACTGGGGGGAGGGGTGTCCCTCAGCCCTCTCGCAATCAGGGATCCCTCAGGGATGTCCGCCTGCTGCAGGGAGTGGGCCTAAGCTGGCAGGCGGACATGCCTGAGGAGTTCTTAGTGCCACCACGAAGGCAGGAGAGGCTCCCACCACCACTGCTGTGCTTGTCAGCTTTGAGCTCGGCTTCTGGCTGAGCGGTGCTCCCCCTGTGGGAGCACACTGACCACCAGCAGGCAGCTCCTGTGTTGATCACCTGCCCCCTGGTGGTCAGTGTGCATCACAGTGACCAGCCGTTCTGCTGTTGGGTCAATTTGCATATTATCCTTTTATTATATAGGATGTGAAGGCAAGCTGGCATAAAGCAACATGATACATTCAGGTGTCCATAAGAAGCTAGAGAATGATTGGAGTAAAATATATATGTAGGGAGGAGTAGTAGAGATCAGAAGAAAGAGTGAGGCAGGGACTGGGAAAACCAAGGATCCCAACTTCATCCCAAACTAAGGTTCGAGTAACAAGACTTTGGAAACCATTCACTTCTTAATGGTGTCATGACTAAACCATAGAGAAATACTGGTCTTTGAATTAAATTCCAGAAAAAAAGAGTCCATCTTGCATGAGTCTAAATTCAAAATAAGTTATGGTGGTTGAAGGTACCCTAAGCTCATCTTTTTTCTTAAGAGAGGACTTTTTGATGAGAAAAGTGAGAAATTCAGATTATTTACCTGATTCATACGAAGTGGATGCTATAAACAAACTACTGAGCTAGTAAAAACAAACCCCCCTGCCTGAAACATGTCTGCATACACATGAAAACACACACACACACACACACACACACACACACTGCAAACCCAGCCTATCACACTAACCCAAAGGAAAGGGAAAACTGTTAAGGGAAGAGTGGTGAGAGACTGAAAACTGGCAATTGTTAGTGACATGTTTACTAAATATGCTTTAAAACATTAAACATAACATTGGAAAGCAGAGGAGCCAAGTGGTTGGAGAAGCCATACTTCGGGTTTGGTCTCTGATCTGTTTTCTCGGCACTTGGCTTCACAACGGGAGCTCAGCCAAATGAATCTGCATCTCCAGATCTCCGGGCAACTCCCACTTTGGCATTTCTGACACAGGAGAGCCAGCCAGGAAACCCCTTTTTGGAGGGGAACCATTGGCCAGACTCACTCTATCAACATCCAGACATTGTAGTTAATTACAAACACAGAGGACCAACCTGACAGCCAGCTCCGCAAGTAGCAGACACCAGCCTTCCCCAGGGAACTGGCTCGGCTCCAGTGAGTAGTCCCAGTGACAAGAACCCCTTTAAGCAAGACACTCCAAGGGCTCACCAGATTGTGACAGGTTTTGTGTTGCAATGTGACGACATTCTCTCCTACCACCTCCGCTTCGTCAGAAATAACCAGCTTTCTAGACAGAGACAGTAAGTGGAAATCCCTGGCAGTAAGATTATCCAATATTAAAAAAAATTTAGTTGCTAATCACATCCCTAATTCCCACCCATCTGGCACTAAATTCCTTTTAGGGGGACTAGGAAAAATCTTGAAAAGTAAATTGGTAAAACTCTTGACCCATGACTCAGGTGTGTGGGAGGAAATAGTTTGACTCAGAAGCCTCTGATATCTCCCCTGTTTTGACATTTTCCATCAAGAACTTATTGGGAAGACTGGAAATTTGGCCACAAATGTTAAGATCTAGGCAATGAATTAGTCGAGTGCTTTTATGGAGAACCCATTTGTACTTGACATTAACCTGGGTTGTCTGATGGAAAACCAGACTTCTTGAAAGAGTTGGGACCGGGAGAACAGAGTGCTATGCAGCTGGACACCCGTTGACTAAAACAACTTGAGAAATGCATCCTGTTTCCGCCCCATCCATCAGTTCGATCCTGGCACTTGTACATGTGACAGGAGTTGTTTTGACTAGTAAGTGGCAGTATTCATCACATTACTCCAATAGCCCACCAGCAAGTGGCGAGGCATCAACAGCCACCACGTGGCCAAAGTCACGTGACTCAACTGAGCCAGAGCATTAAGCCAAAATTCTACGTGGAGATTTTATACCCCTAAGACAATTCTGTTGTGCAGCTTACCACCGCCATGTGGAGCTTGGCTCTTAGGAGGAGTTTACTGAAGCTGATGTTTCCCCATTGCTTGGGCACATTTGCTTTGCATTCCTTCAACAACTTATTGTGCCACGTTAACTAGGTAAGAGCTGTATGCTTTCATCCAGGTTAGATGGTGGGAAACTTTCCTCAATTATTCTTCCTCGGATGGGACCATGTGTGGGCTTCTAACTTATTTTCTCTGATGAAGAAATGTGTATTTCCGTATAAGAGGAAGATGCTTTATCCAGAAACCACAACACCATCCCATTCCAGTAATCCTGGGTGTCTCTTACTTCGAAAGATTTCTCAAGTAACATTTTCCCATTTGTATTCCATTGTCCTTTTACATGCTGCCCCTTTGAAGCTTAGATTCTTAAACTGGGTGCACATCTGTCACGCATAACCCTTCCCCTTCAGCATTCCAAAGGTCTGAGGCAGAATACCAAGTCCTCCTTCCCTAGTCCAGGAGGAAATCTGTGCCCAGAAAGAGAATAGCCCTAATAGAATGACCTTTACTGAGGCTTGACATCTGCTACCTTGTAAGCTCCTTACACACTCAGCCTAATCCACCTGGAGGCTTTTCTGCTTGATGGAAGGTGATAAAAAAGCTGTTAGGCTGTAAGCCTCGTCTTAGATTCAAAGCATGTAGGCTGCTTGAGATTCTGAGGCTTAGGGCAGACAGAGGGGGAAATATTTCTTAGTTCAGGTGCAATTCTCTAGATGCTTATTAGGATGAACTCCAGTCGAAGAACAACTTTATTGGTATGAAAGTCAAAGCAAGACTTCCTAATGGGAAGGACGCTCCCAGCTTCCCAACATTTCATAGGAGTAATGTAATGGTGATCATAAAACTTGCCTTGCTGGCAAGCACCAAGATGCCCAACTCTAGAAATTTACAATCCACAGAGGATCAACAGCTTGTATTCTGGATATCTTAAAGGTGAATGCTCTCAAACACTCAACCGTCCGTGGTGATGAAAACCTGACCACCCCATAGTTATAAATAATCCAGTCTGTTTCTTCCAGCAACTAAGGCTAAGGACTAAATTCCAAATTGAACTGGCTTCTTGATTTATACCCCTGGCCGAGAGAAGAAAGATCAGAGACCAAGCTTCTGAGAATAACAGAGCACACCACCCAGGAGAGAGGGAGACTTTGTGATAAGTTACTGAGGAGTTGCTCCCTCTAATAATAGGATAATTGCTTCTCAGAATCACAAGGTGAAATGAAAATTTGAACTCCGTTGAAAGAACTAAAAGAGATGAAGATGCTATTGTATTATGGAAGAACTGTTTTTCCCAAAACCAGAAGTGAGATTCCTGATGCTCAGTAAACTCACTCTGAACAGAATTATTTATATATAGTATGCATTGAAAGAAAAGCTTGCTCCATTTTAATAAATGAAGTATTTGGTATATTGGAAAGATATTTGTCCTTTGATAAACTGGTTACATTTTCTCATATAGTCCCGATTAGATTATAGAAATATAGAATTATATATAATAGATGTATATACATACACATACATAGCTCACAACTGGTTTTATAGTAGGTATGAGATAAATAGGTGTCATGATTGCTGACACCACCAATTCTGTGTCACTCTGATATATAAACTTTTGAATCTTAGAACACCTGAAAAAACCTGTCCTTCAGGGAAAGGAGTGGGTGATATACATGATACCCTCAAAACAATAATAAAACCATCATCAATATTCACCATAGATAGGGGATTATTATTAGTAGAATAAAATGTGAGAAGTTGAAGTGACTTGTACAAGGTCACACAGCTACTGAGGACTGGAACTGGTACTCCAGCTTTCTCTAGTACAACATGTTCCCTTTAGTCTGAACCCTACATGGACTACCTTTCAGAAAAGCTAACAGCCTCTATAAATGCCATTATGGGAAGTGATGTATTTTACATAATCTTTATTCTTCCTGAAAGAGATGTCTCTATTTGCCAGGAGCTAAAACAGGGGTCGTTCTGCCCACCTAGCAGGAACATGGCTCCCCTGAGTTGCTAAGTTTAGGCATATCAAATAAAGTGGAAGGAGGTAAAGTCACACTGATTTTATATGTCCCCATTGAGATAATGCTACTGAGAACCACTCAGTTTGAATAAATTGAACAAGTGCACTTTTGATTAATTTCAAAGGATAAAGAAGTATAATATATTTTTCCCCCTGCATCAAAAGATAAAATGGATTGAAGCAAAATGAAAATTCTATTCTAAGAGGTACTCAGCTTTATATTTATCTGCTGAACTGCAATAATAAATATGGAGAATACTGTGAGAAATCTATGCATGTGAATGTTCCTTGTACTGGAAAGATTCATAGGTAAAACTCCTAAGCAAATAGAACTATTTAAAACATACATTCACATGAATGCAAATTAGTGTATCCTAATAGCTTTGGCCAACATTTTCCGAGGCTTACCATGTGCCAGGCCTTGTGCTAAACAGGCATTATGTCATTTAATCTTCACAACATCCCTATCCGGAAAGAATTAGCGTCATCTCCATTAACAGACTGAATTTAGAAACTGAAGTCTCTGAAGCGGCTTAAGACACCTGAGGTAAGAAGGAGCAGAGCCTACCTGCTCTCTAGGTTTTGACAGATATATACTCTATCCATATATACTAACTTGATATAAAATAAGATGGGTTTAGTGTCTATAAGTTTTTTTTAAAACAATTGGCTAACAATGAATTATGTAACTAATTTTGATTTTGATAACCAGTATGATCCTTACCCATGATCAGCAAGACCAACCCCAATATAGGGGTACAGGATCTCACCTCTCTCCCCTCCTCCTAGCCCTTGCCTCCTCTCAACTCTAACCCCACTCACCTTGCCCCAGGACCAGACGGAAGGATGCCATGTGTGCAGCCTGAGATATTAGAACATGAGGTAGAGTGACGCCAGCACGAAGAGAGGATGTCCCTTTGAGGGAGCTGAAAAGACACCAAACATCTACTTAACTATCCCACCATGAGCACAGCAGACAAATCTGACTTCCCTTCCCTAACAAGGTTTCTCTTCTCATCTAACTCTAAGTCCCATTTAAATTATCTAAATGCAGTTGATATTTACCTATATTCTCTTTCAATCATTTATTCGTGTCTGTATTTGGGTTTGGGCACCATGCGAGATGCTAAGGATACAGAAATGAATGAGATGCCATGCCCTGTTGTCAAAGCCTTCGCAGCCCAGGGAGAGTAACAGGATCAGAAAGTGCAGTGTGGACAGGCAGCGAAGGAGGTAAGCAGAGGGAACTGTGAGAACACAGGGGACAGGCAGCAGCTCAGCCTGGGTGGGGGGAGCTGGTTAGAGAAGACCTTCTGGGGCAAGTGATTCATGAGCTCATTTGGGTTCTAAAAAGTATTGCATCACTGAAGGAAAGATGGTAAGGGTGAGGATTATGTTGTGTTTGGGGCAGAGTGGACCTCAAGATCCAGCAATAGCTTGGTGTGTCTTGTGATTCACCATCTGCAGTAAATTGTCCAAAAGGGAAGCTATTTTAATTCTCAAGACCCCTGCAAAAATAAATAGATTAGATCTTAAGGGGTAGAAACTTTATGCCAACTCTCCCCTTTTCCACTCCTGGATTTATCCAAGTCACTCCATCACTTTTACCCAATTCTCCTCTGCTGTGGTTATGGCCACTCAGCAGTGGGCAGTACCGGATTAATAAAGCAGTGCTTAGGGTCCAAGTTACAGACTTTAAAAATGAGCACAGGTGCCAGCTGCGTGGCACTGGTATGCACATGCTATGCCTCTGCTTCTCCCTCTCCCCAGTCTATGCCTTCACAGGGGCCCATTTGTTCCTGAAAGAACAAAGAAGCCACAAAGGAAGTTTGTGATTTCCAACTAACACAAGCCTGTCCTCTACCTTATAGAACAAGATAACAATTCTAGCAGCTATGATTTATTGAGGGCTTCCTATGGGCCCACAGCCATTCGCTCCCACCTGGACACTCAGTGGCCCCCTAACAGATTCCTTGTATTCTCTCTCATTCCCTCTTATGCTTTCTCCATACATCAGCCAGGGTGGGCTTTGTGAAGGTCACTTACAAAATGGATTCTCTACCGCTATGCCACCTACCTTACACACCCAAGGCCAGCTCCATGGCTTCCCATTCTACTTAAGGTGAAATAAAAACTCCTATCAGGCCCTTTGATGGCCTCTCTCCTCTCTCTTTATCCTTTACTCACACCACATGTCCCCACGTGCTACTCAAAACCAGAAGACCTTCTTTCATTTTCTTGAGCCCACATGCTTTTTCTTCTGCCTGGACCATAGTTCCCACTCCTCTTCACCTAGTTAACTTCTAAACATCGTACAAATGGCTTAATTATCACCTCCTTAGGAAAGCTTTCTTGATCACCCTGACAATGTTGGAAGTCTCACAACCTCTCAAAGCAGCACACATCTTCATTCACTAACCAAAATAATGATTTTGCATTTATTGGGTGAATAGTTGGTCAATATTTGCCATTATTCAGTAAAGGAGAAGAAACAATGAACATATGAGCATGGGATCCTGGGATCCACTGAAGCTGCCATGTATGGCACCAGCAGAAAGCAGCTAACCTGATAGAACATTGGAATGGCCTCTTAAATTTCCACTAAGGTGCCAACTCAGCTTCCAGGGTCAGGGTGCTGCACTCCCAGATATAGTATAAGAAAAAAAACAAAAACAAAAAACACCTATACCTGATGTATATGGTATGTCTTCAATAGCTAGAATGCCCTGGCCCATAATCCCCCAATGACCTACCTACTGATTTTATGTGTCTCTCCCCACCACCACCACTTAAGACTGTTGCATTAGAAGTTCTGGGTCCCAGCAGGGGCTGAGGTTGGATGAGAAATGTTTTCGTGGGGTGGGGGTGGTAAGGAGTTCTCTAAACCTAAAGCTATGATTACTGCCTGATCATACAGCAACAAAAGGGGTTACCATAATGGCAGGAGTAACTGATTGCATTCATCATGAGGAGCTGGGACTGCTGTTTCAGAATGTGGGCAGCAAGGAATGTGTATGGAGCTTAGAGGACTCACAGAGCACCTCCGGTACTGTCATGACTGGAAGAACCATAACCTGACAAAGATAAGCAACCAAGGACTAGGCCCTTCAGAGAGGAAGATATGGGGTCAACTGACCACTTGGCTGAGAGTAAGAAAAACCTAGAATGAGCAGAAGAGGATGGAAATAATGAATATAATTCATGAGCCTGGGACCAGCTACAGCAGAGGGGACTATAGATATCTCTGTTAAGTCTTTCTGAAGAGTCAGGACAGAGTGGACTTCATGTGAGGTCTAACTGTCCCTGAGTGGGGCACACTCACTTCAAATCTCAGCTGCAGCTCTGATAAGCACTTATTTCCACACACCTCAAGTCCCCCACCCCCTCCACCCCCAGTATCTCCTTACTTTCCTGCCTCTAGAATTTTTCCTAAGTCATGGGCTAAATTTTGATCTGGAATTTACTTATCATTTGATAAGTACAATTTGTTTAGTTTTAAAAATATGATTTTGACTGAACTAATAAAAAGTATATTTTGAAGTTGTAATTTTTTCCTTGGGTGCACATTTCTGTTATGTCAATAAAAGGAATAATGGTCTAATATTTATGGTTTCACTATGGATTACTGGCATTCTTGTCATTTTAAAAGGTGACTACGAAGAAATCCTGCTTAATACACATTTATTTTGTGCTTTGACAAACAAAAAGTATTCAAATAAAATATAAAACACCTATAAGCTAGATTGTTTCTGAATACTTCCAAATCTTAGGTACTTTGAAACCAGTTGAGAGAATAATGTTTGGTCCTACATCTATGCTATCTAATATGGTAGCCACTAGCCATATGGGGCTACTGAGCACTTGAAATGTGGCTAATCCAAATTGAGATGTATTGTACACATTAGAGTTCTAAGATATAGTATGAAAAAAAGTAAAATATTCCATTAGTAACCTGGCTGGTATGACTCAGTGGTTGAGCATCAACCTGTGAACCAGGAGGTCATGGTTTGATTCCCTGTCAGGGCACATGCTCTGGTGATCCCACTAGTAGTCTTTTGTATGTTTACATGTTGAAATTTTTTGGACATATTGGATTAAAGAAAATGTCTTATTAAAATTATTTTCACCATCTTCCTATTTGTTTTTTAAGTGACTACTAGAAAATTTAAAATTATCCTGTGAACCAGGAGGTGTTTGGCTCAGTGGATAGAGTGTCGGCTTGCGGACTGAAAGGTCCCAGGTTTGATTCTGGTCAAGGGCATGTACCTGGGTTGCGGGCACATCCCCAGTAGGAGATGTGCAGGAGGCAGCTGATCGATGTTTCTCTCTCATCGATGTTTCTAACTCTCCATCTCTCTCCTTTCTTCTCTGTAAAAAATCAATAAAATATATTTAGAAAATAAAATAAAATTATCTATATGACTTATGTGACATATCTCTTGAACAGTGCTGGCCTGGAGCATTACAAGACAACTTCCTTCTAGTGGAGGAAGATATCTTCATAAAAATTCTTTAGGAAGGCAAACTCTATCCGATGGGAACTGATTTACACTTATAGAAAAGGTACTATTATCACATGCTTCTGATGATATTCCACTGACTTCATATCCTAAATAAAAGGAATAGCCCAAAAGTCAACAATTGCCTATCAGAAAACTGAGTCATGTCTCATGATTAAAGTCGTAATCATCCACTCTTTTTCCTTTTAAGCATATCAATGTCCAACAAAGTTAGCAAAATAGTCACTCTCTGACCCTATACCATCACATATCCAAAAAGTAATGTGGCTTGAAAAATATCTGTTGAACTAACAAAAATAATGAGAAGTTGTAAACCAGAAACTACCATGCAGATACTTGAGTTTGTCAAGAATCTACTCCATGTAATACAACATGACATAGTTTGATATCTTATCTAAGAAGGGATAACATCGCCAGCCACAAAGAGACAGAACAAAACCCAGGGAGCATTGTGGGGGAACCCGGCAGCTGCCCAGGGAAGGGCTTCTTCTTGACATTAACAAGAAAGAAGTGAGACTTTGGTCCCTAAGGTGTTAAGTACTCACGCTGGTGCCCCACTCCAGTTCTAAAGCACCCACCTCTATTCAGATATAGTCCTGAGCATAACAACTTGGGAGATCAGTTGTCTTTTCTGTGAAATTGTCTTTAACCATAAGTTAATTTGGCACTATTTTTCTGCAAGGGTTATCCTCTCAGAAAATGAGCAGACTCAGACTTGTAAAAATAGAAATTGATTTACCTTCTATTCTTCTTGAGCTCATCTATTTCAGGTCTACTTCTTCTGGAATGTGCTAGGAGACCTTTCTGCTTTCAAGTGGTGGAAATTGCTTAAGAAAAAACAAAACTGAAGGAGACTGGAATGAGAATGCACCTGGCTAACTATACATCTCTTACTAAGAGGGGAGAATCAAGCCATTGTCTACTTGGCAAGGCATTAGTGGCCTTATGAGTGACATGGGTATCTTCTCCCTTTCTCAGATGGATCCGTTTCATTCTACATATCTTGTTTGTTTAAGACGGGGCATATATTTTTTAAAATATTTCTATAAACAGTATCAAGCAGAAATGGTATAATTAGATGCTAAATTATAGTGATGCTTGCTCAAAGGTGAATTACAGAGCTTTGGCCCACTTTGAGGAAAATGTAATTAACGTTGCTGCCAATGTCTACTGGCAAGCCATCACCACAAACTAACCATTTGATTTCACAATAAAGCACCATTGTGATCCACAAAAGCAACACTATCCCTTTAGGTGCTGGATTAGAATCCAGGCGAGTCCACAATACAGTCTTTACACATCATCAGCTTCCACACAGGACATAAATTGCACTAATATAGTAATATACTGAAATCTCAGACCAACTGTTTGTCATCGGATTAGAATGTGATGACACAAAATAAGGCTGTGAGACGGAATCTGTGCTGAGGTCTAAATTCACATTGGAAGTCTGGAAAGAAAAGACTGTTTATAAAATTATAGCCCAGGAATTGCTGCCAAAGTCAGCCTTCAGTGCAGCTGTAAGGCGGATGGAATCCACCTCCCTGACATCAGACCCACCCACTGGAATGCTGCTCCTCCGACTGGAGCTTCCCTGACTGGAAACTGCATGTCATGCTACACAGTCGGGGCTGTCAGGCCGATGCCGTTGGCCTGATGGATCTTTATGGTTGGTAGTCATTTACCCTCCCCCACCCTCCCCAAGTGAGGCTCTCAGAGCACTTGGGGGCTCAGCATCCTCATGTGTCATGCCCAGGTTTTGAGTTTTGTTCAAAAATGGCCAGATTTTATGCAATCTTCACCTTGGATGATGAGGTGCCTGTTCTCATTCCTTTGTCCTTTTTTCATTCTTCTTCGATTCCCGTCTTGTTCTTCATCTTCTGTTCCCAAGAAATGATTCACACTTCCTTGGTGCAGGCCTGCTTCCATAGATGTTGTGCTATATCATTAAAAAACCCAAAGGGTACATTTTTGTTTTCTTTTGTTGAGAAACATTTGGGTCAGATGTAAATGTGCTGTGGAATAGGTGTTGATGCAGAAAGTTCGTCTGCATGAGAGAGTAAACAAAGTTTGATATAATTACTTATACATTTCAGAAGCTCCCAAATGACTATCTCAAAGGGTTTTTTTTAAAAAATATAATATTATGAGTTACAGTCACAATATAAAAATACTTAAATGAGTTTTAAGTGATTTGGGGACAACGGAATGGTGAGGATGGTGGGCACAGGTTTAACAAGATTTGCTAACTGCTTTCATGTATGTCATGTAAGTTGATCCTCATAAAACCAACATTAGGCAGGAAGACTTGAGATTCATTCAATTTTATATAAGTAAGGAAATTGGTGTCTAGAGATGTAGAATCCAAGTCTTCTGACTCTTTTTTTAAAAAATATGTTTCTGCCCTGACCGGTTTGGCTCAGTGGCTAGAGCGTCGGCCTACGGACTGAAGGGTCCCGGGTTCGATTCCAGTCAAGGGCATGTACTGTGGTTGCCGGCACATCCCCAGTGGGGGATGTGCAGGAGGCAGCTGGTCAATGTTTCTCTCTCATCGATGATTCTAACTCTCTATTCCTCTCCCTTCCTACTCATTTGGTACTTGGTTGCAATCAAAGAAATTCATAGATTCAGAGCAGTGGATTAGAATCAATTCATCTTTTTCAGCTATGGTTCATATACAAAACTGCTTTGCCAGTCTCAACTACATCTTTAGAAGTTAGCAAAGGTGCTTTTTCCATATGATACAAACTCCTGCCTGCTGCAGGCAGTTAGCAACTAATAATCATGAATCAGCTTGTCAATATTTATTCACAATAATTACTTGAGCACTTGCTATGTGCCTGGCTGTCTGCTAACTTATGAGCTATTAATTAATATAGTACACTTTGTATTGAAGCATCACCCCAAATGCTCTAAAATAAACTGATCGTTCTAGGTATCAAAAGTTTGTTTTTCTAATTAGTTCTTGGTTCTTTATCCTAAACCTTAGAGAATCCCCTATTTGTAATAATGGTGGGGACCATAGTGGGTATCCCTTTATGATATCAGTGTTGCAATGGAGTAGCAAGATCAAAAATGGGGGACAAAAAAGCATGCAGATGCTAAGAAGATGCCCTCAAATCACCAGGCTAGAATGCAAGAGTATAGGAATCAAGAGACATTGACTTTGTGGATTTGTAGGG
>NW_006383011.1:896816-902489 GCF_000327345.1 Myotis davidii | reverse complement strand
AGGAATTCTTAAGAAGGCAAGACCAATGCAGACAATCCACTCAAGGTCACAGCAAATTTTCAGCCTTAGGGCCTCTTTTTAAGACTCTTCAGGCAAGTAATTCTTGCTGGTTTCAAAAACACTGTATCAGGAGCCCAAGTCTGATCTTCAGATGTTTCTTTTGAAGGATGATCTTAAGTAAAGGAAAAGTTCTGCTGCATAAATTATTATAATAAAAATTGCCATGATGACCTTTAGTTTTGTTTTTTTTCTCTCCTGGAATTAACCATGGGCTCAAGTCCTTTCTCAAGATGCTATTGCCCCATAAATTCTCTTCTTCCTAAGCTTTAGACGTTCTTCTGCTATAACAAATGTCCGGTGATTTGTAGATTTGGAAAAATCCAGAACAGTTATTGCTGTAACATGTGCCTTTCTAAATATTTCTCTTCAAACAAATAACTATCCCTCGCATCATATTTTTGTCCCAGTTCTTTCCAAGTTTATTACTCAGAAATCTAAAGGGTTGCAATTATGATGTCTGTCTCTTTAAAAGCAACAGCGCTATAATAACTTTCTGTTTTGATGCCCCAGTAGATTATTAGGCCAAAGTCTTTAGCTAATGTGATCACTGTTGAGAATCAAATTAGATGGTTCATAAGAAAATAATTATCTGTATGTATTTTGTCTATATGGCATTCTGTGAAGTTGATCAGTAATCTGGTTAATTTAATCTATGTGCACAATTCACCGACCTTAATCAAGCTTAGTATTAGACCAAGGCTTAAATATCCCAATTTCAGAATTTATTTTTCAAAGATGCTTCTTTGACTCTAGCTCATAAAATAAAAATGATGCAACTAAGAAGTATAAAAAGAAATGTGACAAGTTCTATTCATCCAATGACACACTTCCTCTCAACCCAAGATAATGCGCTTTTGAGAAACTGTTTTATCATATATGAGAGAAGAGGATTATAGGGGGAGTGCACCATATGAGAAGGCAAAGGTACTCAAGCCAGGGAGCTTTTGAGGGACACATTGTGGCCTAAAAAGCCAAAACATTTCTATCTGTGTTACAGGAAACAGCTGTGTCCCTGAGTCCCTTGCCCAGTGCCTCCCTTATCTCACCTCCACTGTTTGCTGTATAACAAACTACCCCAAATTTAATGGCTTTATATTACAACCATTTTATTTGTTCACAGTTCTTTCAGCCAGAAATGTGGGCGGTGCTCAGTAGGGTAGTTCTGTTCCATAGAGCAACAGAGAGAGTTGGAATGTCCAGGTGGCTTCTATGTGGCTGTATCCAGCAACTGAGAGGGGCTGGAAGTTTCAAAAATGCTTCCCTTAAATGTCTGGTGCCTCAGTGCACTTCTGGGTGGGTACCCTCTCTTTCTCCACATAGATAGCATGGGCTTTCTCAAAGCATGGTGAACCCACATTTTACCAGGTGGCTAGTTTCCACAAAGAGTAAAAAGAGAAGATCCAGATATATTGAGTTATATATTGAGAAGATCCAGATATATATAAAGTTACACAGCATCACTTCATTCTATTGGTCAAAACCAGTGACAGACTCGGACAGCCCAGATTCATGGATTTGATGAAACAGACTTCTCCTCGAGGCGAGAAGAGAGGTGAAAATAATCCAGGGCCATGTTCTGCATTCTTCCATACTCACCAACCAAGAGCGTCATTATTCATCAGGTCAAACCCTTAGCACCAAAGTTGAACTCTTAACTTTGAACCACCTTATCTGCCTTCTAAGATCCCGGAAACCTGAAATCCAAACAGTTTAATGATAGCAAATGTTTCAAATTAGTGTGTCTTGTTGTTGCCAGTAGTTGGGAAAAGATCAATATTAATGAAGAGAAAAGCTGTAAACATTGCTAATGAGGATGAAGCAAGAGGGACTCAACTACCATGGACATGTGCTTCAGCATGCAGTGAGTAAAAGGACCCTGGGTCAGGAAGCCTGATTCTTTAATGCACCCAACAAAACAACATCACCAACGTTAGCACTATGGATACATTTTAATAGATGTCTTACAAAAAGCTCTTTGCTTGGAATTTAACCCAAAGACTAAATTAGAGTCAAAGCCCCAGTCAGGTAACTGTGCTATAACATGTGAAGAATTGATTTTCTTATTTTCAGCTGTCAGTCCTGCTACAAAGAATGAGTTTTAATTCTGGGGATGTTATTAAACTCCTTGCTTAACTGGCAGAAAAATGGAACTGCTAGCCGGGTGACGGTGGAGCCGCTGTCGGATTGAATGACACCTGTCAGAGTATGATGAATGACCCTCTCTTCCCCACAATCCCCTGTTCTGTCACTCAGGTGAGGCCCATTAATCTTCATCCTGGGCCTGTCAGGCCAGGCACCCATGACGACAAAATGTCTTGAAGCATTTACCCCCAAGATGCACTGAACAATACGATCTTCTCATTGTCAGAGACACATAAAATTAGCATAATTTATTATGTATCCCCTCCCCCTCACTCCCTACCTCTATTACCAGCCCCCAAAAAGCAAGTGGGGGCTAGATGGGATTAGACAGATGGAGTGTAGGACCAGACTGCCAACTACAGAACCCCCTGCAGTGCTTGATGAGGGGGGAGCATCTCTACAAACCAATCAAAAAGCTGGCAGTTCAATTACAGAGTAATAAAGGGACATTCATCATTCAATTAGGCACCTGTCATGGTTTCACAAAAGGGAAAACTTCTAACCTGAGACTCTGGGGAGAAGATGCTACAACCAGAAGACAGAGAAATAAATGAAAAAAGGGACAAAGTCAATTACTGGCCAACCAGACAAAAGGATATCTTAAAAATAAGGGGAAAGTTCTCCCTAGGCAAAAATCAGGAAAGTTCAATGACCTTATGTAGACTAAAAGGGGCTAATATTAAAAGTAGCATGGTGCCCTCTTCTACAGTACATTTCATGATTGAATTTCCCCCTTAGAAGCTACCCAGGAAACTGAATTTTGTAAGAAAAAAAAAATGAGGAGGATAGAGTAACTCTGTTACTCAAAAGCATTGTTCTTTAAATGACTAAGACATGAGGGCGAAGAGAGGAAAACCTAGGCAGACATCCAACTTTGATGCATCACCATATCGAGAGGGTATGATTACAAGTGGCGTTTTGAAAATATGATGCCCTGCTAATGATTGGAAATAAGAGGTGACAAATCTGATTTCTTAGCAAGTACATGTGCTGGTAACTGAGGCCAGAAAAAAAAAATCATAATAAAGAAATTTCACATTTCTTTAACTAAAACTTATTCTTACGATCTAATGGCTATTTCCTACCTCATTCATGCTAAAGCTTCCGGAGGTCTCATCATGCAAAATAAGCAAATGAAACACAGAATGTTAAAGCTCAGCAGTAATAACAGCAATGACTTAGCCAGCCCTCTCACAGTTAGGGACACAGAGCCGGGACCTCCCATCTTGGGCAGTGGTTCTGTAAATTACCTCTGATAAATTCCTGTTAGGATTGGCGGTCACACCTCACCTCTACTCCCATGCTCACTCCATGGCTCAGCACTGCTTCCCATATGCTTTAAATTATTAAAGATATTTTAAATAATAAGGAAAATATTAGCAAAGCTTCTGATGTTATACAATAGTCACAGGTAGAGACAAAAATAAGGTATTTCTATTTTGAAGTTTGCATATACCAATCACTTTTTCAGAATTGATTATTCACTCTATTAACCTTCTTCTTTAGATTGTCAGAAGGAAGATTTGTAGCATATATTTGTAAATATTGTTTCTTTTGATAGTGAGTCAGGCCGTAGGTTTTATGCAATATTCATCATGTCACTATCCAGGCACCACCAGGTTCTCAGATGTGGTATTTTAAGGCCCTTGGGGTATGATAACATGCCCCCTCTATTTAATTCTAGGAAAGAAAGTTTCTTCTTTTTCCTTCTTATCTTTGTTTATTTTCTTTTAATTTTTTTTTTGCACTTTCCTTTTCTTATTAAAAAAAAAAATCCCTGACCCTTGAAAAAATTCTAGATAAACTACACAAGCAAGATGAAGTTAATTTTTAGAACTGTCTAAGGAAATGCAAGGTCCTATATAGAGAAGAGAGATGCTTAACTCAGAGTTTTGTGAGGATCACAGTAAGTGGTCCTCATTTTAGACTTGATCCTTATGAGGGAATAAAAATCTGTCATATTAAATTCATAGGTTTGTATGGCTGTGAATGTATGCAACATGTTAAATCAGGATCGACCTCGTTTTGTTGTATGCTAAGATATATTGGCAAGCCCTCTCTAATGTTTTTCAAAAGCCCTTAAATGTCATATCCCCAAATCAGCAGGATAGGTCATTCCATCCAGACTGTTTATTGGGTTAATAAGCCTCTGTAAAATATATTGTCAATTCCATTGGAGGAAGTGGAGTAGGGAGGAGAGGAAATGCCTTTTGGTTAGAGTCCTGTAGATGCATTTTTTAATCTAAGAGAGGCTGTAGCATTTTTCCAGATTTACATTTTTCAGTGGGAATATAGAAACAAGATTAGAGGTGGAGAGTAAAGATCACCAGGGTTACAATCACTTACAAGGAAAAACTTCTAAGACAGAGGGTTTTCTTTTACACCCAGGATTAAAAGTCCCTAACCAGTAACAACATCTGAACAAATGTTCACTGATAGTAATAGAATAAAGATTTAGGAGAATTGAATCTAATACAGTTTTTATTAGATATAACAACTACCAAAATACACGAAAAGTTCTACATTTGCTTATGTGCAAATTTACCTTGTGAGACCTATGTGTCTGATGGCGGCAGGACACCCCACTAGGGTCAGAAGTCCTGGATACTGCCATGTATCAGTGAGGAGATCCCAGGTGGCTGTTTCACCTGAACTTCAGATGACTCATTTGTAAAATGAAAGAACTGAACGAAATAAACTCAAGATCCTCTCTACGTATAGTTATTTTATTTTCCAATTCATACCTTAAAGTTGTATTTTCAGAATGACCTACTTTGTTTTGGTGAAGAGGCCAATGATGTTGGAAGCCAGCTTCCAATGGCATCTCCAAAAAAATAAAAAAGGGCTGTATCCTTTTTTAATCACATGCAGTGAGTGTGGAGTATGTAATACAAATATCACAAATAATACAGGAAGAGCCTGTTGCCTCTCACCCTCTGAGTGCTCTCACTGCTCCTAATGGGAATGACAATACTGGCCCCGTATGCCCATTGCTCATGTAAATTGCCTGAGTTTAATCTGCTTTGAGGACTCAAGTTCAATTCCATGTTTAGCATGCAAAGCTAAACTGAAAATACTGTGCAACAAAGAATAAGTTAACCCAAATTTGCTCTTTTTTAATACAATCAACACTTTAATTCTAATAATTTTCAAGTTAAACAGAAATTATTCCTTTACTGGAAAGCTGGACTAAGGGAAAAATCCAGGAGCTTAAAGAAATATTTCTCAATGGTTCACATCATGGTGCACACAGAAAATAGGAGGTAAAAATCTCACCACTGAAAGAACACCATCATTTTAAATAACACTAACAAAGGAAAATATAACTTCTCCCACCTTTCATCACAGAGCTTGGCATCTAGTAGTTTTCATCTACTAAGAGGACTCTTCCTTTCTTGGACTCATAAAGCATTTGATTATTCACCCTTTCTATGACATCTTTTGCTTCATCAATATCACGCTTACATCCAC
>NW_006383011.1:881642-895852 GCF_000327345.1 Myotis davidii | reverse complement strand
GTACCATTAGCTATATTTGCCTTTTAATTTTAATATATATTTTTAAAGATTTTAAAGACAAATAACTTAGTAAAGACTTACTATTATATGAAAAATAATTTGGCCTACCCTAACTAGTTTGGCTCAATGGATAGAGCATCGGCCTGCAGACTGAAGGGTTCGATTCTGGTCAAGGGCACCACCAGGGTTATGGGCTCAATCCCCATCAGGGGACGTGCAGGAGGCAACCAATCAATGTGTTTCTCTCACATCGATGTTTCTGTCTTTCCCTCTCTTCCACTTTCTCTAAAAACCAATGGAAAAATATCCTTGGGTGAGGTTTTAAAAAAAAACAACGAAGTGGCCTAGCCAGAACTTTCAAAAAGCAGGGGACACCTGTATGCGAATAGTAATAACTGGTTGGGGATATTCCTAGGGGATGGAATGTCAAAATATTTCCTCATACCTACCTCTGCCTTTTCCTTGTTTTATCCATCTACCTTTCAGGGAGTACCACCTCTATTGTCCATCATCCTATAGTCTAGAACAAAAGAAACACATTCCCAGTCTTCTCCTGTCCTTCTTTTCACTATTTACAGTATCACAGCTACCCTAACTGGTTTGGCTCAGTGGATAGAGCGTCGGCCTGCAGACTGAAAGGTTCCAGGTTCGATTCCGGTCAAGGGCATGTACCTTGGTTGAGAGCACATCCCCAGTGGGAGGTGTGCAGGAGGCAGCTGATCGATGTTTCTAACTCTCTATCCCTCTCCCTTCCCCTCTGTAAAAAAATCAATAAAAAATATATATAAGAAATTTTTTTTTTTAAGGTATCACAGTATTCCACTTCCTGAGGACTAGAAACTGGCTTCCTTGGTTGACCTTGAGTGAACCAAATAAGGGGCATGGGGTGTAAGCCCCAGCCCGTAGCCTCTGCCCCACTCCAAAGCTCACTCACTCCAATCTCATTGGTCTTTACGGTTAAAGCTCATTGAAATCCTCCTCTCACTTTCAAGGCACGTAGGGCATGCCAGTCATCTAACCACAATAGTCAGTCTTAGTAAAACAAAATTTGTTCATTTATTTTTTAAAAATTTGTCCATTTTTAATGGTAATTTCTTAAAAACCATGGAAATAAGTGTAGGCAGAACTAGGTACCAAACAGATGTAGGTACTTTGCCTTGAGTCTGCAAACACATCCCTACCCAACCCAGATAGTAAATGAGAAGTTCTGTTCTGTTTTGTTTTGTTTATTCTCCTGTGAAACATGCAGGCAGTGCTCAGACCTCCACCTCCCAGTCTGTCTGACTATAGATAGACAGGACTGAATATTAGGCATGATTGGACACCCATAATTCATTCATTTATTCATTCACTTACTCATTTACTCATTGGTGAGTGTCTGTTATGTGTCAGGCATTATGCTGGGAATTGAAAATACAAACGTAAGTAAAACTTAAGGTCTGTTCTCTGGGAATTCACAGTCCAGTGGGGAAGAGTCACACGCAAATAGATAATTATAACACAGTGTGATGAGCACACTGGCAAAGATAGGCCCCGAGTATTAGGGAAGCACAAAGTCAGGGCTGCCCTAATTCCCTGAGACTCTCAGAACGTAGACTCTCCTATAGTAGACTTTCATCATCATGTGTGGTATCCTGGCTGAGTATTGAGAGATGGTGATGGTGTTTGAGAAGAAGAAATGGGGAACGATAGAACAGAAAGCTTTGTTTCCATTCCAGGTAAGAAAATGGAGGGTTAAAAAAGTAATCACACCGACGCAAAAAGAGGAGGAAGATAGCAAAGTATCAGGAATGCAGCTGGATGAATAATTGATGAGCTGGTGGCCTAACAGAGAGTCTCATTAATATGATCCTGCAGGTTCATTAAGTACTGTTCCAGGCTTTTCTTGGAGGGGGCCTCCTGAGCCTTGATTAGGGATTGTGTGGCTTTCACTTTGACATCAGAACTTTGAGCCTTGGGTTTCGACAACTGCTTCCGAAGCTCCTATCCTCTTACCCCAGCACCTTTTAGAAGCTCTTTTCAATCCCTCTCTCACTAATCATGGGCCCCTAACCATGACAGTCAGTCCTAGTAAATAATATATCAAGATAAATGATAATTGTTCTGTTTTAAGTGTCTCCTAATGAGCATCATAAATTAAAAATTAATATTGCAAAGACTGTATGAATAGCATCAAATCCATAAACAAAGCAGCGGGTATCACGCTTGCAAATGAAAGCTAAACACCTCCCTTGTCCTCTTTTCCAACCCCCACCTCTCTCTACCCTCCCCCAACTCCTTCCCACCTTTATCCTAGTTCTGCAGTTCTGAAATTCAGGCTACCAGGAATTACATTGCAAATAACAATACCAGTCTTTTTTTTCTTTTTTCTCAGATTATTTCTGGCCCGCTATTTATCTATCTGGCTTAGTGTGATTTGAAGACCCAACCCTGAGATTTTTTTTTTTTATTATTTCTTTTCCTTAAACCAGAGATGGAGAAAGTAGAATTGAATTATGAAATATATTTTAAATCATTTTTTTTATTTTTCAATTACAGTTGACATACAATATTGTATTAGTTTCAGATGTACACCAGAGTGATTAGACATTATAAATTTACTAAGTGATCATCGCAATAAATCTCATATCCATCTGACACCATTATATAGTTATTAGAATATTATTGACTGTATTCCATATGCTGTACTTTACATGCCCATGGCTATTCTGTTACTCCCAATATGTACTTCTTAATTGCTTCACCTTTTTCATCCAGTTACCCAAACCCCTACGGAGAAGGACTTGCTTCAATGGGGCTTGGGTGCTCACCAAGTTCAACCCTTGAGTGTGTCACTTGTGGAGGTGGTAAAGTTGTCTTCTGGTATGGCCTGAAGCTGTCCCCCAGTCACACTGGCTCTGGGCCTCTCAGGAAATGCAAAGTTAGCTGTAACCTGTGCCCTGCCTGGTGCCATTAGAACAAGTTACAGTGATCTGCAGATGGCTGCTACTCATGCTGGGCTTGGAAGTGCCCAAGAGAGGCCAAGCTGTGAACCAAGTCTGGCTGCCACTAGTGCTGGGCCTGGGGCCACTTAACAAGAGGTACTGGGTTTGCAGAGGCCTGATGCAGCTTATTTTAGAAAAGTCTAAAGCATGAGGCAAGAAAGAGCATTTGTATGGATAAGCCACCGGAAACAGCTTGACTGAGCCTGCAAGTTGGGTGCAGCAGGGTCTCAGGGAATCACCACGGCTGAACAAACAGTGTGACACAGGTTGATGGAGATTCAGATATGGCACCTGCCTGCTGGCTCTGTGGGGGTGGCCTCAGAAAAGGAACAATGGCTTCTGCCAGCACTTTTGTCTGTGAGAAAGCTGCCCCTCCAGCTCTTACCCTGGTGCCAGACAATTCAGTTCCTCTTCATTTGTCCCTGGTGCCTTTCAAGCTACTGCCCCAGTGCTGGAGCTCGGAGGGACTGACTCCAAGTAAGTATGTGTGTGGGTCCTTTAATAGGAACTGCCTGGGACTCCAGCAGCCCCTGTCTCACAGCCTCCATCCCTATTGGTTTTTACAGCCAGAAGTTATGTAAAACTTCCCTTCCTGGCCTTGGAACCCTGGGCTGGAGCACCTGGTGTGGGGCTGGGATCCCTTGCTCCTCAGGGGGGGACTTCCACAGAAGAGATATTCTTTCCAGTTCTAAAACACCACATGCGGTTGTGGGACCAGCCTGTTCCATTCTCTGCCCCTCTTACCAGCCTCGACGTGGCTTCTTCTTTAAATCCCTAGTTGTAGAACTTCCATTCAGCTTGGGTTGTTCTGAATGATGGTTGTTCTGTAGTTTAGTTGTAATTCTGATGTGGTTGTGAGAGGCAGCTAGTATTATATTTTAAATGGAGCCACATCTGGGAAGGAATACATAGCAAAATATTATCAAGAGGGGTGTGTGTGTAGATTATACTTATTATTTTATCTTTTGAGGGGTGTATTTCTGTGTGTGTTTTTTCAAATTCTATAATTTTTGCAAATTTCTATAATGCTTATTACCTGTGTAATAGAAATAAAATATTATTTAGAAGTGAGGACAAGTAATTACTCAGTCAGACACAAAGGCCCTGTCACAAAGGCTAAAATAACATAATTTTTATGAGCACCTAGGTGTGTGTTATCTCTACCCTTCACAGCAGCACTGAAGGATCAATGACATTCTTCTCAACAACTAATCTAGAGGAAAAGGAGCTCTAGCTAACAGGCTGTGAGGATCCCAATTTCTCTTTTTTGAGATGGACACATGAACTGTCTTGGACCTATGATATTAAATATTTCACTTAGGTAACTGATATCCCATGTTGGAATTCTGGGATTACCCAGAAACCTGCTAGTTATCATTTGGGTTCTCATGCAGGCTACCAACGATGATAATCCACAAAGGTCATGCTCATGTAAATATTTTAGACCACATGACAGTCTATTTCTTACTGTGAATTAATATATTAGCTTTATTCTACATAAACTCCAGTTGCTTTTGGACCGAAGGAACAAAGATTTCCTACCCTCACTGAGCGCTGAAGTCTCTATACTAAGTCCATATGAGCTCCATGTCCCTCAATGGTATCTCAGTGGATTTGCTTATTTTTTTTAGACCACATGGCCACATATGGAGAAAATACAAAAACAATTCACCTCTTTGGCAAGTGAGCTACATAACTAATAAAGGTAGTTTTACTTCAGGCCATTACCCAGGTTACTTTTACTAAACTCAGCTGAAATGCTATCCCTGTGCCTCTGAGGAATGTGTGCACTACACATTGGTACTGGCATTGTTGCCACTCTAATTCCCTCACAAAACTAGAGACACTGCAGTCATAATATTATGACAATGAAAAACTGGACTCTCTCTCCCTGGGCTACCCTCAGCCCAATGATGGCTAAGTCTCCCCCAAACCAAAATGCGTATAAGTACATGCTGTGCTTTAGCTAATTAAATTCACTGCAGAACCAGAATTCCAAGAACAGCAGTAACACATTTTTATTTTATAAAAATGCCCCCATTGAAACAACAGATCTGAATGCAAATGAAAACTAAGCATTCGATAATGCTCACTTTCACATCTGTCAACATTTTAGAGAAACTTCAAGTAGAATACATTTGTGGTTCTAGAAATTCGTAGTTTATGCATAGAATACATTTGAGGAGACTTTGTTTTCACAGGTACCCAGGTTTCACAAACCTTTGAAGCTAGAAGGGCTCATGAGAGTCACGTAGACCTACCCCTCATTTCACATGTGTGATGAAAGTTCAGAGAGGTTGAGTCATACTCAAGGTTGCTCACATGATTAGATTTCAGGAAATCTAAAGGCTAAAGAGAAATTGGGGGCAGGTTTCACATTGTAGCTTTGCATTTGAATGGCAAATGACTCCATCTGAGATCAAGGGCTAAGCCAGACAAAATTCACTGGACCACCTAACCTTCCGGTATTTTCACAAGCAAAATTAATACATAATTGAAACATTTGCCCAAATTGCTTTGGTGAAGTTTTTATTTAGTTTTATTTTAAATTAGAAATAGAGTAGAACAGTGTGGCACATCTTTTAGTGTTTAAATATTAATAGGGTCATATAGAATATAAAATTTGTTTTTATTATGTTATACAAGAGTATTCTTTCACAAAACATTTCATGTTTCAATTCTATCTATCTATATATACAAATACAAACACACCTAAGCTAGGTTATAATGTACAATGTATTTCTTACTGTAGGTCATACCAAAAAAATGGAAATTGTCTTCAGTAGATATTTCACTTCTGGCCCCACTTTAAAACCAAACCAGAACAAAAAATCAGGAAATGTAAAATAACACCTTCTCATAAAAATTTGAGGAATTTTGTGTTAAATAGCCACTTAAAAAAAAAATCACTGAGGCCTGAAATGTTCTTCCTATCTTAGACCTATTACAATGTTCTGAGATTGCTAATATGTAAATAAAATGTAGAAAACTAGCAAAAATGACATCAAAGGCAAAAGGAAACAGAACATTCTTTCCACGGTTTTAAGATACTTTTTTTCTTTTCTAAAATCAAAGTTTGAGGTAAAGAACAAATTTAATGCGCTCAGTTCCTGGAACATAGTAAATGTTTACTAATAGGTGCTGAATGAATACTGAGTGAACTAAGAGTTCACTTTCGAGTTTGCTATTGACCTGCTATGCAAAGATAGGCAATTCGGGGCCTTTTTTAACCATCCCACCAGCATGCAAATCAGGTGCACTTATTTTCCTGAGCTACTTGGGCAGTGAGTACAAGCCTCAATCCTTCCAGGTGTTTGTGCTGCAGAAATGTTTGACAGGCTGACACAAGGTATATTTTGGGAAGAAAATAATAGTAAAGACTTAATTAAAGGATATCTGTAGAAAGCCAAAGAAATTACCCAACCTACCTCCAAACCGCACGCTGGAAATGAATGGGTTCTTCAGTGTTTGGGACATTTTAGTGTTATAAAAATGTAGACTATGGAGCTATTATATCAAGTAATTTATGGGATGAATATTGTAATTCATTGAATGTCACGACTTATCTTTTATTCATATAGTTACTATTCCATTACCAGAGAGGGAGGTTTGTCAAAGGTTAATTATTTTAAATTGCTCCAGCAAATTTATTTTGATTTGTACAATTTTTTTGAATAATCATAGGTCTATATATTCATACATCTTTATGAGGCTTCTTTTAAAAAAATAATATTCTTTGATGAGGCAGTTAAAGCTAGATATATGCCTTAGTGATGTTTTTAAAATACATTCCCTTTAACTCTGGGTGTAGATCTACAAAGAATTGTTAATACTATTATTATTATTATTATTATTATTGTTACTGATATCATCAGTCTTTTTTAAAACTTAGTATTTTTTTCAAGAAAAATTCCAATAACAAATGGCCAGGAAATAGAACTTTGACTTTCTCAAGGGGTTGGTCATGGTTCAGAGTATCTTGACTCTGGGTCACTATTTGGAATGCCCCCCTGAATGGTGGATGAGGAAGCTGTCAGCATCTGCTCTCTGCTGTGTCCCCACCTCTGTTTCACATGAGGCTGCCCTTAGGCAGGGGTAGAACATGAAAACCGGTCCTTGAGGGAGAATAAATGCTGGAAAGTAAACTAAATTCCTTCAAGGTTGGGAAAATCATTTTGAATTATAAACCTAAACGAGAAGGAAAGCCAGAAGCAAAAAGAACAATTCAGGAGGCTACAATACATACAATGTCCACAATCTATAATCTAGTTCCTTCTCCTTCAAAACCTATAGCCTCTCTCAGGAAGTCTTTGTGGTTATGCTTATTTTCTTTTCATTTCTCAAACACGTATCAAATGCATATTTCATTAATATGGTCTTATTATTATGTTGCTTTTTAATTATTCATAAATTATTTGAGAGTTAGAGAGATAAAGTGGGAAAGGTCCGCTTTGGAGTCAAAAGACTTAGGCTCACATTTAAGTTCTGTGTTTCATTATCTGTATGGTCTTACATAGGCTGTTCGATTTCTCTGAGACCCAGTTTCTTTACTGTCAAAGAGAAACAAGAAAACCTACCTATGTGCTTTGTGGAGTTGGCAATATGTCACCTAATAATTGCACATTTCTCTGGGTTTATAAAATTCTTGCATATTTATCTCCTTTAATCCCCAAACAACAGTATAAAGATGAACACTATTACCCATCCATTTTTATGTGAATTACATAAAAATGCTATTTTTAACACCATAACTTATTATTATTTTCAGTCTGTGGATTTTATATCATCCGTTTAATATTAACAGCCCTAGAATATAGCCTATATCTATCTTTTATTTCTTTTTTATTTTATTCGTCCTTTACATTCCTTTCTTTTAAGTGGCTTAATGAATAGATTCAGAAGATAAATTTTTCCAGTACAAATAATAAGTGTTTTGCGAAATAAATGCTCAGCAGGGTTGTGTCTATATGTTGTAAGAGTAACTGATTAATTTCACTGGATCCAAGAAGAAAATTATAATCTACCGTTTGGTCAAAATCTTCACTTTTTAACCAGTTGTCCTGTCTCATGTACATGGTGAGATGTTCTCAGAAAGCACAGAGATTCAGTAGTACAGAAATAAAACATACAACTCCTCTAAAATGCTATTGTTGAACAAAAGTCACAGCACATTATTAAGCAAAGCATGAATAGCGGCTCACGCACAGAAGCTGTAAGGCATTTCCCCACTAGACGGCAAACTCCATCTGAGAGAGACCATTTCTGTCTTGCTCACACTCACTATTTTGGGTGTCCGACATATGGTTGGTGCTCAATAAATATCACCTAAGTATAAAGTCTGTCTTTCTTATCATTTATTCATATTTTATTTAATTCCATCCTTTTTCAAAATTAAAGAGCTCTAATCAAATATCTGCCTGGTTCTTGGGCTGAGACATCGTCTATGTTATATTTTCTATCTTGTTTGGTCTGAATATATTTTTCTTTTTTTCCTTTTTTTTCCTTTATTGATTAAGGTATTACATCTGTACCCTTATCGCCCCATTGCCCACCCCCCCACTCACCCCCCTGGTGTCTATGTCCATTGGTTAGGCTTATATGCATGCATACAAGTCCTTTGGTTGATCTCTCCCCCTTCCCCCCACCCTCCCCTACCTTATAAATCAGACCTTTAGAAGACCGTGAAACTTTACAGTTAAGGAAAAACTTGGAATTTTGAAATGTATTCAGAAGAGAAACAATGTTGGAGATGGGACTCATTAAAGAAAGTTAACTTATTCCAAAAGAGAAAAATAAGGGCAGGTTGCATCATATAGCTTCATATACGCTATCTCCAATGGGCGAAACATTACCTCTGCTGTGACTAGAAGCAGAGTAAATGTGTCCATCTATGGCACAAAAGATGTGTATCAGTAAAAATAAATAAATATGTAAATACATGCATGCATATGTAAAATAATCCCTCATGAAGAAGTGATAGAAAGTGAATAGGAAATGACAACATTAGCTCTCCAGGTTGCTCCTTTGCCCTGTGGTGGGAACAGCCACTGTGCGTCTCATTAAGCACAGTCTCTGCAGTTGGTATTAGTGTAGATGAGGAAACCGAGCCCAGGAGCAGCTGAGAAACTTGTCCAGAGTCACATGCTAGTGATCAGAGCCTGGAACTGTGCACGTCTCTACCTTCCGAGTTGAAGTGGTCATCGATACCCACCCATTCAGTCTCAGTGTTGAGCAGCTCTACAGTGTTTCCTCCATGGAGCCTAGAGGATCTTACAACTGGTTTCTATTTTTTACTTAAGAGACCACATGGCCCCAGAAGCTGATTGCTATCTATGATAATGCAAACCCTTTACTACTGCTGCCCACAGAGTTATCTGTTAATTCTACATATACCTGTGCAAATGTTTTACTCTTACTTAAAATCTCTCCCTTACCCAGATTTCACATAAAAATTAGAGCTCAGTAAGATAGAATCACCGAATCAGCAAGTAGAGAGGTTTCAAAATAGAATATATGGCCCTGAACATTATTATTTTTCTGTTTTCTAGTTATACATCAATAAAAGGGTCTTTTCATTGAATCACTCTGCATTGCTGCATAAATATGATTAATTATCCACACGGTAATCAAACATCCACATACTTTTGAATTATAGAATCTAGCCCCTCAGGTGAGGTTTCTGTATGAGGAGACACTGGACAAAGGTGTGAAAGCACTGGCAACAATTTGAATGAATACTGAGTGAACTAAGAGCTCACTTTCGAGTTTGCTATTGTCCAAAGGTGTGAAAGCGCTGGCAAAGGTATGAAAGTGCTGGCAACAATTTGGGGACTACACTAGCCCAAGATAACTGCTATAAATCATCAAGATGCTGGAATGAAAGACAGACATGGAGACCAGTTCTATCAAGCACAACCAGAGAAGAGTGTGCAGCATCCAGCGTCCTTCACCAGACACCGTCTGATTCGATAGATTGGGATATTTCTATTTTTAATTCTTTTTAACAAAGACCTTTAAGTCCAGAATTCCTCAAAGGCCTGCAAAGTGCTGTTCTGATCACCCCTTCATGCTTCCAAGCTGCTCTGGGATAATGTGGTGGGGGGAAGGCCCCAGGGGAACAGCTGATTGGATTCTGGCAAGATGGACCAAACATCTGCTTCAAACAAAAGACATCTGCATATTTCACATTTATTTTTCATAATTTACAGAAGCAACCTGCCAAAATTCAGCAAGGGAGAATACGCGAGCGCGTAATTAGCTTAAAGTTTGCTTGCTTTAGAAGTGTGAGCATGAAGCCAGGGCTCACCTGGGAGGACATCAAGGAGTGGCGAACTGCAGTTTGATTTCTGGAAATTCAGTTTGGGCTTCGTATGCCAGGGCACTAGAGCCAGCACTGCTAGGCTTGGAAGAGAGAATATGGCAGAGGTGACACTAGGCGGTCCTTTTGTCCTCCCGTCAAATAAAAAAACCTTCACACCAAGGGGATGGCCTAAGATAATATCATTTATCAAATAAGAATTGATTAAGCAGAAAGATTTTTCCTACTATTTAGCACTGCAGGTTAGATGATGGTGCCATGTTACCTGGCTTTTAATTAAAGATGTGCCTACCAAGAGTATCAATGCTGTAGTGAGAAATCAGGTGTGGGGCATTGCATTGTTTTCCAAAGCATCTGAAAGTTGTTACTCGCCAAAAATACTGGAGAGTATATTTGTTGTCCCGATGATGGCATGTTTGGAGTATGTGATGAAAACATCAAGAGACCAAGATAATGAATGAAATGACCAGGCTTAGTATATCCTGGTGGAAGGGATACAAGGAATTATCTGCCCTCTATGAGCTGCATCTTCCCAGTTGAATTTCAGGTTTTGCAAAGGCATTATTATGTAAAATAGCTAAACCTTGCTTAATCGGAGAACAAAAAAGAATGGATTTTTATGACAGAGGGAGGAAGAGAGAGAAACTCATTTCCTTTCCAGCAAAGAATTTCAACCCCCCAGTATGAAAAAAAAAGAAAAAAAGAAATTGTAGCTATGAGATCCTGTGGGATTTCTTGTTCTCTTAACTCCAGGGAAAGGCATATTAAAGCAAAGGATGCAAAATATTAGGTGCTGGTTTTTTAAAAAATATGTAAAACATAGGCCCCCTGGTGGAAAGGGGGACTGGTATTTTGATTTTGCTGACTTCCTGTTATCTTACAGTCTTAGTTATTGCTTTACAAAATTGCATTCCTGGTTTAGCAGTATACACAATGCTGACCCTATAGACACCTCTGTAATAGAAGCACAGCAGCTCCGAAGGATTTAGCATCTTAGGTGTACACTGTACAAGCGACCTGTGCAATAATGCACCGTGGAGAATTCCTTGGTGACTCCTGGCTAGTTCTAAGAAGTGACTTGGTTGAACTCATTCCAACCATCTCCTAGTATATGTTTTTGATATCTGATTTAGCACTTTGATGGTGACATGTGCATGCCAAACTAGTTTGAAACCTGAAATCCCAAATCAAATAGCAGTTAATTGGAAAATAACTATTTGTTATTATGCGCTAACCTTCTGCTTGAGATTTGCTAGTTATCCTTAAATATGCTTATTTTTGTACTTTCAATGTACCTAAATTTCAAACCAGTATATTATAAACATAAACCTTTAATGTAATTATAAATTCTCTTCTCTTTTTGCAATAGACTCTTTTTTTTAAGTTATTTTTATTGTTAAAAGTATTCATGGAACAGACTTACATACCTTGATGTGGGATGGGAGGGATAAGAAGAAATAAACCAAATAACTTATATACTTATATGCATAGCCCATGGACATGGGAAATAGAGTAGTGAAGACCTTAGAGGTTCTGGGTAGGGACTAGAGCAGTGATGGCGAACCTTTTGAGTTCGGCGTGTCAGCATTTTGAAAAACCCTAACTTAACTCTGGTGCCGTGTCACATATAGAAATTTTTTGATCTTTGCAACCATAGTAAAACAAAGATTTATATTTTTGATACTTATTTTATATATTTGAATGCCATTTAACAAAGAAAAATCAACCAAAAAAATGAGTTCATGTGTCACATCTGACACGCATGTCATAGGTTCGCCATCACTGGACTAGGAGGAGGGAAGAAAGGGAGAAATTGGAGATATAGATAATACTATCAACAATCCTATATAATAAAAACCCAGAGAATGAACGGCAGAATGGCCAGAAGGACATCACTATGATGTGCATGGACTACCAGGGGGCAGATGCTCAATGGAGGAGCTGCCCCCTGGTGGTCAGTGTGCTACAACAGTGAAGCACCACTCGGCTGACCAAGATGAGTGGCTGCTCCCGCTGCAAATCCCTGGCGGAAAGGCAGAAACCCGGGCTGAGATCCTTGCCTCCTCGCCCCAGGCTCCTCCTCCTCACTCCCTGCCACCTCCTCCAGATGCCCACAAGCAGTGCAGTGCCACTGCCAGGCTCTCAGAACTGACCCCAGAGGCTGGGAGGTGGGTTCGTGGCCAACATGGGACTGAGGCCTACTCCACCACCTCTCAGTGCTATTGTCCCTGGGCCCGGCTCCCACTGAGTTCCCTGGAGAGGCAAGTGCTCCTGCTCCACGGAAGATGCCAGACCAGGGAGCAGCTGCTCAGAGGGCAGGTCCACAGCCACTCCACAGACCAGGATTACTGGCGCTCCTACAGCATGCCGATCCCCGCAGGCCACTCCCCGCCACCAGTGCATGAATCCCATGCACCGGGCCTCTAGTAAAAATATATTTTTAAAAAATAAAGTATTATAGATGTCCCCTTCTAGCCCACACCCAAGACTCTTAACATAGAGGCAACTTGGAAATGGAAAGAAACTGGGCTTGATTTGAATCCGTCTTCAGCCAAGTGAACCTATTTTTTTGGTTTGTTTGTTTATGGCCTGTTGTTTTTTAAGAATTAAAATGGACTTTACTTGTACAGAAATAATCACATCATAAAGAAACATGAGGAGCATACATTTTCTAAACTATCTCCCCTAAGTAAACCTTTGACCAAGGTAGTGATGAGCAACACAATAGTACATTGGTGATGCCCCTGGAAGGCAGATCACTGAACCAGAGATGCACAGAATGTGTATGCCTGGGCCATCCCTCCATTGGATAATGCTCCCATAAAGAGTCATGTACATTTGTGGAATTGGCCGATCTTGGCTCACAGAAAGGATCAGGAAAATTATTTTGAGTAACCGAGAGATGGGTCATGTCACCAACAAACTGGCAAGGTCATGTATTTCTCTTCTCTCGTGGGGTGGCAGTGACTAACATTTTTAAAAATGTACCCACATGTTCAGCATTTGAATTTATCAACTCAATCATGGCCATCAAAGCTTTTTGTACAGGACCTATTACTCTTGTCATCCAAAAAGTGTATTTGTATCTCCAGTTGGAGCAGATCTGACTCAAGATCCAATATGACTCGAGTATCTCTGAAGTTTCTAGAGAATCTCTTTTTTATTTTTTGCTGTTTAGAAGCCACAGGAGGCAGCTGGTGTGGCCCAGTGGTTGAGCATCGACCTATGAACCACGAGACCATGGTTTGATTCCTGGTCAGGGCACATGCCTGGGTTGTGGCTTAATCCCCAGTAAGGGGCATGCAGAAGGCAGCCAATCGATGATTCTCTCTCTTCATTGATATTTCAATTTCTCTTTCCCCCTCCCTTTCTCTCTGACATCAATAAAAAATATTTTTTAAATATATAAAGTAAAATTGAGATAATATTTTTTTAAAAGCCACAGGAAGTACATATGCCTTTAATTTTTTTTTTCTAATGGGTTTGATACTTAATATCACACAATAGGTACTGTTGGCCGGGACTGTTGGGTCTGTCCTTTGAAATCCCTCCTCAGAGTGCCTCACTCTATGTATTTTTTACGTCATTTTTAAGATAATATGCAAAAAAGACTCACCTCTTCTTAGCCTCCAAGTTTTTCTGGATGATTTCATTTCTTTGTTAAAAGCATAAGATGCAGCTTTATGAGTATTTAAGAGACTAAAGAAAATAGCGATTAATGGTATCTTTTTATTGCCCACAATTCATCCTGCTTAAAAAGGCCGTTATGTCCTTCAAGTTGATTATTGCTCAGTCTTAAAGTTTCTAATTGTTTTAGATTTTTTCACTTATTTTAGACATTTTCACTTTGCCCCCTAGAGTAAATTAAGATGAAAGGTAAATTAAAAAAGAGGAATTCAACATAAAGA
>NW_006383011.1:857473-881592 GCF_000327345.1 Myotis davidii | reverse complement strand
AGGAATGAAAACAAGGTCTCCCAGACCAATCTGTTAAAGGAATGCTACAAATGTGAAGTGTTTACTATTTTAAAACATTAATCATGTACTCACTCTGTTTATTTAGCTATCAATGTTTTTCCTGTAACTCTGACTTGAAAATGTGTAAGTTGTTTAGAATTAGGACTCAAACTGAGGCCAAATGATATTTCGATTATTTATATTGCAGAGCTTGTCTTGAAACTTCAGAGATGCAGTCTTTTCATTTCAATTCACACCTTTTTAAAAAGTCATTATTATTTTGTATAATGTGACATCTCAAGTAACTTTTATTGCCACCCACTACCATACGCCTAAGTAACAGCCATTAAAGATACAGAGCCCAAGCCCTCCATCAATGGGCCTATTCAGAAGATTGCCATCATATTGCTTTTCCCTAGAACCCATGCCACAACCTCAAACACGGCATTGTAGGACTGACTTAGTCTTCGCAATTAGGAATCCCAAAGAACTGATTTTCCCAAGTTTGGGGCAGTATTATTTTTACAGATATTCATATTTTTAATAAAATGTCACAATTCAAATCTACTGATGGAACAAAGCTACTTCAAATAATCATCATAACTAAACGCTTCTCATCTTATCTCACAAAGTGACAAGCTCTGTTAAGGACAGAAACAGATTACATAAAGATGATTTATTCTCTCTGCCTATTGAGAAAGATGGAAAAGCATTAGAATCTTCTCCTGGAATAAGAAAATGGAAAAATTATCCCCATTAGAATATGAACAACATATCCCGAAGTATGTATTTTCCTTGAAAATTGTTATTGCTGCCTTAAAGCTATCCATATGATTCAAGGGAGCTAGAAAATTTTGGCATCTTTATTTTCTACAGCTGACCTCAAATTCCTCCAGTGTCCACCCCAATTCTTCTCATTTTCAGCCTGCTATGAGAGTTGTTTCTCCCACCATGCTTCCCCTTCCCTAACGGATGTGGGGGTGTCATGCCTCATGGTGGGTCTCCATCTGGCTCTAAGGCTGTTTTCTACTGCAGGGTCTCCTTTGGTGCTTAGTGGGTTATGGCTCATTCTGGCAAGTTTCATATTTACTGTTTTAAGAACACCCAGACTCTCAGGCAAATAAGCCACCCTGGGCCTTGCCTAGTTCTGTCTCAGCCTTTAAGGAACTCGGGACACCAACCCCTACCTACCTCTGACCTTTTTCTCCACAGCCCCTGAGAACCAGAGGGCTTCCCTCTATCCCATCAGTCACACCATGGGGATTTCCTCATGCATTATTTCATCATCCTCCCCAGTGGCATTTGCCTTTCTCTTTTCCAAACTGTGGCTATGAGAAGAGTAGTTATGGAGGACGGGACATGATTTATGTGAAGAAAAATTAAAACTTCATCAATCTCCTAGTTTCAAGTTTGCATTCCATTCGTTATGGAGAGGGCGCCCTGTGGGGACAGCAGGTGCTAGTGCTTCCAGGCCCTGCTTTCTGTGTCCTTTACCAGCCTCCATCCTTCCATGGTGGCTCTCTTCCCGCCCTCAGGGAGCCCAGTGCCCTTACAAGCTATTCACCTTCTTCAAACTAAACATTTCTGACAAACTAGCTCATAGACACTCAATGTTTGATGTATCGCCTCTCTTAGAGGAATTACAAAGAACTAACACTTGAGCCAAAGCAATGGATCACTGAAAGTGGAGTTTTGAGCATTAGTGGTTGAAGAAGAGCATTGAGTGTAGACAAGGGGTTTTCCAGATTCTGCCAAAATAATACCTTGTGATGAGATAACCTCCTAGGATTTTTCTATTTATATGTTCAACCAGAAATGTGCATACATGCCCATAAGCACATACACATCTGCAAACACACAGACACTTCAAATTAAAATATCAAGGCATATGAAGACGAGATGAACAAATACGAAAGAACTTCGAAAACATAAATATTTTATAAATATAAACTGCTAATGTGTGTTAACTATTTGACACTGACTTCATTAAATAAAAAGACAATAAAGAGTCACGGAGAATATAAGGAATTACAGAAATGACATAAAGTAACCCACACAAATCCCAAATAACTCCATTTGTCACAGAATCTGCCAAAGAATTGCCTTTAACATAGTGTTTTTACAAAAAAAAAAATAGCCACACACATCTTTCTGTGACTAGTCATTGACCAAATATCAACTGTCCTGTTTTATAAAGGATATAATTTCAGGAAAATCTACAAATGTTTACAAAAGTTGATACCTTTTTTTTTACTATGTTTCCCATTCATAAGCTAGGAGAGTCTGAATTAGTGGTGTTTTAGTTACTGCAATAAAAACAACTTCTTGTATTTTTAATATACAGTAATTCTTAGAGAATATGTGGTAATGCTTTTATTTTCCTACTGGCCCGATTTTACTTTTCGCAGCACTTGGTGGATGTGCCTCAGCTTGGCCTGGCAGCGCTGTTTGTGTCTCATGATAACATTTTGAGGAACAAATCTGGATTTGCCTGCGCCTATCTTGATGGGCTTTGTTTTTTGACATGTGCAGACAAACTGCAGTGATGGTTTCATTAAATCTGTTACTTCCCGCAAGGATTCTCTTTTCAAAACTCAGTTTGAAACTCCAGTCAAATCCCTTGTCTCCATTGCTAAAATTGTCACCAGGACCCACGAGGGAGTGTGACAACCATATTGCTCTGAAAGGCAAAGCCTCCGTCCTTGGGTGGTGGTTGGATGTACTGGGTAGATTTTCTCCTTTAGGAAGGATCATTACCGTTTTGCTACTCAACCTTCTTTCCTTTACAGCCAAAAGCGTGCTTATTTGTTAGGGCACATCAGGGCTGCGCAAGCACGCCGCCATGTTTGCCATGCACCAGCGCCCCAGCCTTGGAGGCCCTCCTCAGGCTATGGGGCATCTGCACTTCTCATAACTCTCCAGAGAAAACATAAAATGAGCCAATGTAAGAACCTCCCTCCCACAGTGAGGAACAGCATCCCCTTCCAAGGAAATCTGATTGCCTGCTATGCAGAAATACTTTCTTGTTTCTTGAGTTCAATTTGGGTAGTCACTCAGCCAATATTTTCAAATCAAGTGTATCTATGATAATAACAGTTACTGTACTTTGGGTACCTATTATCTCCTTGCTTCCACTGTTTTGTGTTTTAAATTTTATCCCAACTTCAATAATCTTCTGATGTAGCTATCATTTATTTTTTGAGGAAATGTAAGCTCCGAGAAGTAAAGGGATTTGTCCAAGTTCACACGGTGAGAAATGGTACAGAGTGGGATTACAAACCCCCAAATTCTGAGACCCTACGTGGTATTAGATTTTACATTTAACAACTCGGGGCACCACCTTCTCTGCTTCCAGCCCATCTCTTACCCAAGCCACAGAGGCAGCAGCTGGTCTTCCACAGGCATAACCTGCATTGCCTCCCTCAGATGCCTGGCACAGGGCCTCTGACACTGTGACACTGGGTCGCACTCACACAAGCAAGTGTCTATTATGTGCAGGAGTGGCTAACAGCTTTCTCCCTCTGTTCTTGGGGGCAATTCTACATGAGTGCACAGCTCCTCAGAAAGTGCCAATGGGTTCAAACGTGTTAATCATATTGGTGGCCTGCTCACTGCAAAATAATGCAGCCTGGAATTGCTTTACTCTCTCAGTCCCACTTCTTGCTCCCTGGAACCACTTCCCCCAAAAAGTCTATCTCTGCTCCGCTCTCCAAAGGGAACCCAGGTTAAAATAAGCACCTTGTGTCACACTTTAAAAGTGGCAGCTGAATGTATCAAATGGGGAAATGATTTGCTTTTATTTGGGAATTCATTAATAGACACATGGTTTTCAGAGGCAAGGCTTAGAGCCTAATATAGAAGGAACGCCTTCAGCAAGGGGCAGTACATGTAAAACAGAAATGTCTTCTATGGGTAAAGGTATTGTTTTGATATTAACTACGCACAGGCCCTGGGGAGGAGCCAAGTGCATAGACAAGAAAAGAGAGAAAAGTGGAAAGGAGACTCGAACATGGGTGAGGGCATGGGCCCCAGAAACATGACCTATGTCTACGGAGAGAAATGTTCCGCAGGTGATCACCTGTGATAGAGCATGAGCAACAGACTTCATGACCAGAAGTGTTTGTTCCAGAATGGTCTGTGCTGTCTGGCTCTCATGAATTCGCCAAATCAGCAAAGTGGCTTAACCATGATTACATAATGCGACTCTTATGACAACCTGAGGAATAGGGGTGGGGGCTGTGTCTGCCCTGCGGGAGGAGTGAGAAGAGGAAAGGACCATAGCTCACTGAAGTGCAACCAGGAGAGCAGGTGGCAACAATAGAGCAGTTTGGGGTAGTGGCCCAGGATGAAAAGTGACAGACAATAAAGGGGACATCTAAGCACCTACCAAGAACCAGCAAAATAATTCAGGGGCAGGGTTTCTTATAGCTATATAGGGAATAGGTGTGAGTTATTTTATTTAGTTGTTAAAGATAGGAACAGAAGGACTTGGGAATATTTGGGCTACAGGCACAATATGGAATTAAATAAACGGGCAGGGAGTGTTTTATTCATACATTCCATATAAGTCCTTGAATATTCATTTGTTATTTAAATGTTTGTTAAATATCCATTATGTGCCAGGTACTAGTCTAGACACTGGGATATGGTTGGGGTGGGGTGGTGCAGGGAGGATAGTAAACAGAACAGAAAAAAAATAATATTCTATTAGGAGGAAAATAGAAAAAAATTAGTAAAATAGAGAATCTGTTCGATAATAATACATTTCCTAAAGAAAATAAAAGGGGAAGGAGGAATAGAAATGTATGACAAATAAAGATATAGGAAATGTTGGCATGCCTAAGAGCAAGTTTTGTGGACATGACAACCAAGGCCATGTATGTAGGTTTCATCAAACACTTATTTCATGAATGTGAAGTGTATTTGATTATTTGCTATCAACAAGGTACTGAGCTAGGCAACAAGACGAAGATGCACAAAAAGGGTTTCCAAGGATCTTTCAGGCTAACAAAGACGCTCAAGCATTTACAGTCTAGCAACTTTTCTTCATCGGAGTCTAGCAACAGAATTAAGGCCGTGTCTTTGGGCCTCCATTTTTTTAAAAATATATTTTATTGATTTTTTACAGAGAGGAAGGGAGAGGGATAGAGAGTTAGAAACATCGATGAGAGAGAAACACCGATCAGCTGCCTCCTGCACACCTCCTACTGGGGATGTGCCCACAACCAAGATACATGGCCTTGACAGGAATTGAACCTGGGACTCTTGAGTCCGGCAGGCCGACGCTCTATCCGTTGAGCCAAACCGGTTAGGGTGTGCCTCTATTTTAAGTGATGCATTAACCTCTCTGCTACGCATCCAGAGTGTTAGTTATGAACCATCCTTGGGATAATTGGGGGAAAAAAACTCATTCTGTTTTCTATGCTAGAGATGAGGAATCCCAGTTGAGAAAAGCAGAGAGAGGCATGGATAAAAAACAGACCCTAAACCCCTTTTACTTTGTTTTATTATTTTTAATATGCTTTTATTGATTTTAGAGAGAGAAGAAGGGAGAGGGTGAGAGAGATAGAAGCATCAATGAGAGAGAAATATTAATTGGCTGCCTCCTGCACACCCCCGGTGGGGATCGAGCCCTCAATCCAGGAATCAAACCGGTGATTTCTTGGTGCATTGGTTGATGCTCAACCAGTGAACCACACCGGCCAAGCTCTTCGTTTTGTTTTTTATGGTAATTGTTTGCTTTTAAAGACATTCAAGCCACCTATATTGACAGTTGTTATTATGGGAAAAATATACTAAGAAACAGGAAAACAATTTGGCCTCTACAATTTGCTCGGTTTAAACAAAATGTTTATCTTGAAGGAATTAAGTGTACAATATTCATTAAAAGAGATATGACAGTAACTTTGTTACCTTCCTTGGAATTTTACCTGAGGCTTGACTGAGACTAACACCACCTGGGTACCATTGGAAGAGACACACAGAGCATAAAGGTTAGGGCCATTCAGTTGTTGAGACTTTGAGTTATTATGTGGTGAGGCTTTGGCTGTTCCACAGACTACAGATTTTCCTGTTGCTTAACACTAGCAAATATGCTTATGAACTATATACCTAAGAATGGTGAAGATATCTCACCAATTTGGCCTTTCAAATCATTGTGTTCAGTTGTTCTGAACTGTCCCTGTCTAGTGCCCTTGGGTATTTCTCAAAGGTTGTGATCCACCTCATCTTCTCCTTTTAGCTGAACTAGACTTCATTCCACAAGAGTTTAATAACCCCTACTAAAATAATGGATCAAGGCATCCTTTATCCACTGCTGCCAAAATGTGAAAGGTTGATTGGAAATTTTATAATGAATAGATCAGGTTGATGCCATGTGGGAAGCCACTCTCTGATTGATCACCAGATATTACGTGCTTTTGGATAGTATATATGATGCAATAGGAAAGACACCTATGAAATCTTCTTGGCCACAAATTTGAACCATAATTTAACCAAATGTCTCGATCTCACTAGTGTACAGGAAATAGAGAAACCAGTTAAATGACACTGTGAGGAAGCAATCAACAAGACCCATTCCCGGGAATAAAAACAACTGGTAACTCAAGCATGAGGTTGTGGCTCAGAGGTTGAGCGTCAACCTAGGAACCAAGAGGTCACGGTTCAGTTCCTGGTCAAGGCACATGCTCGGGTTGTGGGCTCAATCCTCAGTAGGGGGCGTGCAAGAGGCAGTCAATCGATATTTCTCTTTCATTGATGTTTCTATTTCTCTATTGCTTTCCCTTCCTCTCTCTCTCAGAATCAATAAAAACATCTTTTAGCAGAAACCGGTTTGTCTCAGTGAATAGAGCGTCGGCCTGCGGACTGAAAGGTCCCAGGTTCGATTCCGGTCAAGGGCATGTACCTCTGTTGCGGGCACATCCCCAGTAGGAGATGTGCAAGAGGCAGCTGATCGATGTTTCTCTCTCATCGATGTTTCTAACTATCTCTCTCCCTTCCTCTCTGTAAAAAATCAATAAAATATATTTAAAAAATAAAAAATAAAATCCTGATTTCTGGGCCTCATCCTCCAGAAATTCTGTTAAAAAAAAAAACCCAACATCTTTTAAAGTGGGAGAGAGATCTATTATAGACTAAAAGAAAATTAAGAGGAATATTAAATACAATCATGGTGTAAGTTCCAGAGCTCTGTCTGAAGTGAACATTTCAGACTTTGAAGTGGCCACATATCTGTATGCCTTACCAAGCAAAGCTTCTTAATACCTTTTCTCTCCCAAGAAGACATGTCTTATCTAGTTCTATTTAGAATTCTTCTGCTTCCCGTCCTCTCATGATCTCTCTTAGCTAATACTCTGATTGTCACTGGGTGATGACTTAATCTTTGTTGTTACAACAGCTTCTTGTGACTAAGGAAATAAACATAGATGATAGCATATTTCAGTACTTCAAACTTTCAGAATATGCTGTAGAACTGGCCTGATAACACAGTTTTAAAAAATGCCTCAAAGCATTCTCAAACCTTGGCTTTAGAGATTTTAACACAGAGAAGCCACACCCACACCCTAACTCATTCCAGCTCCCTTGTCCAGAAATCTAGCTTTGGGTTTGCATTGGGAAGTTGACTTATCATCTAACCTCATGCCCACGAGCATATATGTTAAAGATTGGTAATTAGCCAGTGGACCTTTTGTGGCAGCATTTTAACTTTCTGCATATGGATTTGATCATTCCAAACCAAACCCAACAAACTTGACATACTAGGGGTATTTCACAAAAATTATACTCAAACACGTCTGTTCAGACCACAATTTGTGCTAAGTTGTCTGAGACAGAAATGTATCAGCAAAGAGTCTAATGCATAGCTTAAAATGATTGATTCAAGACTAAATCAGCAACGCTAATTTCTTGCAATGCTAGTTACATATGGTTGCATTAATATTCCTTTCTCAGAAATCCAGCTGAGAACCATTATTTAATGAAAGGCTTACAAATTGCATCCTATTTAATGGCTTTCATTGCAAATTCCTTTGTAGAAATGCAGAAAACATGTAAGTGACCATGTAAAATCTATGCTACATTTGCAATGAACTGGGAAACTTTATTTACATGTACATGAAGTATATATGTATGTGTATATGTATAACATATAAGCATATATTTAGATATATATACAAATTATATAGCAAGACACAGATACACAATACATTATAACATATAGTATCTATGTAATACATATCATATAATACATATACTCAATATTTACATAATATATATGAACAATACATATATATCAAGATATCAGTTTAATCTGTAATTTATAAATTCATTAGTTCAAAAAACACATCATGAGACATACATTTGAATCTGAATTTTCATATCTAATTGCCTTAGATTTGAATATTGGCTTCACCATTCAGTAACTTTTATGTCCTTAACCCATTTTACTCTTTAAAATTTAGTGTCCTCATCTTTAAAATAACAATAACATTTACTCCCTTGAGTGTTGTCATAAAGATGAAAAAAATTCAAGCAAAGAATTTAACACAATATCTCACACAGGGCAAGTGCTCAATAAACATTTGCCCTGTTTTTAATGTGAAAAATAGCAAGAAGACTTATAGTTTGATAAGAAATAAATGGCAAGGTTTATGGATTTTCAAGTACTGAAGAGTTGAAGCTAACTAGGGAAATGAACCAAAGATTTGTTGGCAGTCCAGAGACAGACCCTAAATGGGAAAAAATCTGTGGAGAAATTTATATTTAAGTAATAACATATGAGAGTTTTTCCTTTCAAGCTAAAATAAGCCACCTGATTCTTCTAAAATATATACATATTATAATATATCTAATAATATATTGTTAATTATACTTTTTTCTACCTTGTTAGCTAAAGGAAAAACATTGTGATTTGAATAACTCCAGATTTCTTGCACTTGAAAGACTAATAGAGGGAAAAATACAGTGATTATTTACAGCCTGACTCACCTAAGTCTATTAACTTTGCCTTTCTCTCATTAGTAAACAGGCCCAAGGAATTTTGGACAAGCAGAATTATGAATTTAAGTACTCAGGGGTAAACATTTTTCAAAATAGCCACAGAAACAGATAGTCAAAAATTAAACCAAGAAAATCCCTCTGGACAAGATATCAGGGGCAAAGGCCCCATGCACTCAGTCAAGAAAGTAATGCCCAATTTCTCCGTAAGACTTTCAGAATCCACAGCAAGAGAACCTGCACAGTGGGATCCTTGTTAATGTGAACAATGTGGTTATCTTGACACCTGGCTATTTCATTAATCATGTTGACTCAATTAAAGCATTTTTTTAAAATATATATTTTATTGATTTTTTTTACAGAAAGGAAAAGAGAGGGATAGAGAGTTAGAAACATCCATGAGAGAGAAACATCAATGAGCTGCCTTCTGCACACCCACCACTGGGGATGTGCCCGCAACCAAGGTACATGCCCTGGACTGGAATAGAACCCGGGACCCTTCAGTCCGCAGGCCGATGCTCTATCCACTGAGCCAAACCGGTCAGGGCTAAAGCATTTTTTTTAAAGGGAAGTGGAGAGTTGACTGGTTTTTCCTTGAATGATATTTTGTTTTGCCTAAATATTAATATAGTCCTTTAAGACAATCATTTAACAACATTAATTATCATGGTTTATCTATTTTATCGAATAGAATATTTTCTCATGTCTCTTAATCCTCACGAAGAATTTAAGCATATTGTTGACCTGATTTTAAACTTAAAGACATGAGTCAGACAACTAATCCAGGTTTCACAATTTCTTAGTAGCAGCTCCAGAGATGTCCCTACCTAGAACCTTCCCTCTGTAGAATTGCCTGAGTGATGTGAACAGGTATTCTTCATACACTGGGTATTTTTAAATCACACGTGAGTCAATGGCAGACTTTGTTTCTTTAAAAAAGAAAAAAAAGAGAGAGTGGTTTACAATATTGTAAATCATGGGTAAGAATGCTCTCCCACAGAAAGCCCTCTGCTGATTCCAATGCACACTCACTGGACCTGAAACGAGCTAAATCCAGAGGAGCTCTCCATTTCACCCAGGAGTTCAGTGTCCATCTCTGCTGTCAGAAATTTGAAGAATATTCACATTTTCCACATGTTTTATCAATAGCTACCTCAATATTTCTAAACTCTCTGTCACTACAGTGCCTAGGTAATTAGGCCAAGGAGCTCAGGCACTATATTATTTGAACATAATTTCTATGGAGCAAAGTCAGCTTGTAACATCTGTCATTATTTGGATGGGCTTCTTGCCACTTAAATAACTAAAAGGGAAAAGTACAATTTCCTCTAAATTCATTTTAGCTACTTTCACAAATAATTTTTGGCCACAGTCACCAGATTGAGCATTGGCTATCTGTCAACTAAATCACTGGAGATTATTTCAGCGTAATTAATGGCTCTAGTTAATTTCCAAGAGGATATTCTGAGAACTCCTTTCTTTTTTCCAAGTACTTTTTTTAATGTTGGGAATCACTTCCAAAATTCACTTACTCTATTGGCTTTCTTTATTAAAGAAACCAATTAACACTGTATTATCTTCTCTTTGATTACATTGTCTCCAATGTACATAAGAAGAAAAAGACCCTGAGGTGATTTTTTAAAAAAAATTTAAAATATATTTTATTGATTTTTACACAGAGGAAGGGAGAGGGATTGAGAGTCAGAAACATCAATGAGAGAGAAACATTGATCAGCTGCCTCCTGCACAGCCCCTACTGGGGATTGAGCACACAATCAAGGTACATGCCCTTGACCTGAATTGAACCCGGGGCCCTTTAGTCTGTAGGCCGATGCTCTATCCACTGAGCCAAACCAATTAAGGCTCTGAGGTGATCTTAAACCATTGTGAACTGGTTTTGGGGTCTGGCTTAGATAAGAAAGTATGTATGACAATTTTGAGATGTTTAATCTAGGGCAGGAGTTGGAAAATTACAAATCCGTACCACTAAAGGGTTTTATAAATGAAACCATTCCCAGCCATACTCAGTCATTTACATACTGCCCATGGCCACTGCACCCTATAATGACAGGGTCCAATGTTATGACAGAGACCATATGGTGCATATAGCTTAGTAAAAATATACTAACTGGCCCTTTAAGAAAAAGCTTGCAGACTCCTGATCTAAGGGAAACTTTGGCTCTTAGTAATAGTTCTTTTAAAAAATTTAAATAATAAAATTAGCTAGCCTTCATTTGGCCAGGAACCCAATATTTTCTCTCTTGTCATGATTCATAATTGATGGTCACAATGATGGGCATGAAGCACTGAAAAGCTTTGAAATACCTTCCGAGTCGGCAAAGATTAAATCCCATTCACAGTGGGTCTCTGTTATCTAGATTCATAGTATTAAAATTGTTAGGGAGCTTCAACATCTTTCCCCCCAAAAAGCAGAAATCTCTTCTGTCTGCTTTCAATGGAGCCTTTCAGTCTCTAATTAGAGGCCCAGTGCAAGGGGGCATATGATTTCACATGATACCCATACTATTTTTGTGGCAGTTCTGACTCTTATTCTTGCAATTGTTACGCGCGCAAACACACACACACACTGAATTAATATCTATTTTCTTGCCACTCATTTGCCCTATTATATCTGTAACATTTTATTAACCAGAAGGCTGATGAAACAGGGCACTCCATCCTTCCACTGCCTAATCAGGGCAGGTAAAGTAGTTCTAAAGTACTAGGCACAGGTTTGGGACTCGATAGACCTGTGTTCAAGTTCTGATCTCACCACTTAAAGATGGCGTGGCCACAGGCAAATTGCTTTAACTTCTCAGAGCATCAATCTCCTCACTGACTAAATAGAGAAAGCATGAGAATTTGAAGGAAGGTGTATAGTGGGTTCAGCATGATGTGTGACACAAAAGGAGCTATTATCCATAGTAGAAAGTAGCAGGTGTTTTTAATGTGCTTAAGGTTAAACTTGCAAGTGCCAGAGCATTCCTAGGCCCAAAACATAAGCGGGAGCATCTTAGGAACTAAAATTCATTGTGTATTTTGAGACTTCCTTTGAAAAGTCTAACATTACCTCATGTATATCATAAATATTCCAGGGCAAGAATTAATTTATCTAGTTCTCTACATGCAGAAATAGGGGCTTAGTGCTTGATTTGAGCTCATGAAGATCCCCAAAGAGTAAGTCAGATAAACATTAGACATTCTAAATACATACAAAGTACATTTACCTTTTCAATTCAGAAAAATTAATTATGCAAATGAAGGAAATTGATAGCCAAATAAGGGCCAGATTGAGTGTCTGTCTCTCCTACCTGGAATTACTGCATTTTACAAGATCCACCCATGTCTGTAGTATCTAATTTTAATATAACAATGCTCTCTGATTCTAGGTTCTTCTGTTTAGAGGTTCTTCTGAATCTCTTGGGAGAAACTCACCCTGTACCTGCTCAAATGAAAACATGAGGGTGCACATTCTGAACTACATCTGCTCAGGTCCGAGTTTCCAAGGAAACAAGGGACTGCTCATCTATTTTTAAAAAAATGAACTGATGAATCACTTTCAGCCTGTTATAAACCTTGATTCCAAATCAAATTCCAATGTAGAGTCTCTATAATGTCAATGTACTGTCATTTTTGCCCAGCGAAACCCTGATGCTCTGGCGGCTGGCAGTTGGGCAGACATTAGCTGAGTTATCTCACTATTGTTTTCCTCTGAACTGTTAGTGAAATACTGTCGGTTACAGCCGGCTCCACACTGCACCTATGTGCTAATGACTTTAATATATATATATATATTTCACAGAGGAAAGGAGAGGGAGAGAGAGATAGAAACAGCAATGATGAGAGGGAATTATGGATTGGTTGCCTCCTGCATGCCCCTTACTGGGGATCAAGCCTGCAACCCGGGCATGTGTCCTTGACCGGAATCGAACCCAGGACCTTTCAGTCCACAGGCCGATGCTCTATGCAATGAGTCAACCAAGCTAGGGATATATTTCACAGAGGAAAGGAGAGGGAGAGAGAGATAGAAACAGCAATGATGAGAGGGAATTATGGATTGGTTGCCTCCTGCATGCCCCTTACTGGGGATCAAGCCTGCAACCCGGGCATGTGTCCTTGACCGGAATCGAACCCAGGGCCTTTCAGTCCACAGGCCGATGCTCTATGCACTGAGTCAACCAAGCTAGGGCCAAATGACTTTTAATTGTATCCATTAGGAAAGCCAGACAGGGCCATAAGCATTTGGGATGTCTTGGGCCAGCCATATAAAAGGAAACATTATGGTCCTCCCAGCTCTCAGGTTCACACACTGGACCCAGGAAAGGGCCATGGGACACCCTACCTCCACACACTTTCATCGGTATTCAAATCCTAGTGGTTGATAAGCATTTCTGGAATTCTTGAATATGAAACTTCCTAAGTATTCTTTAGCATTTGCTGATCACTTTAGATGTGTTACTTTGTTTAATAACTTCAACAAACCTTGAGGTAGATATCATTATCTTCATTCTCTACAAACTGAGTCACAAAGAATTTAACCAATTTCCTAAGGTCACAGAGTTTGTAAATGATAAAGCTGGGATTTCATCCCAAGTTGTGGTCCCTCAAATTTATACCTTTAAAACTTTATGCCATCTAGTAGAATACTGACCATTCCAATTTTTTCTAAGTTTCAAGTAACACCCACGTATTTGTTAGTTCATTCATTTATTCAGCAAATATGTACCATGCACCTATGCTTGGCCCTGCGGATATAGTAGCAAGCAAAAGAGACAAAGTCCATCATAGAGCTCACATTCTGGGAAGAGACAGACAATAAACAAGCAAGCAGATACAAACAAGCTAGACACCATAGCATAATGGCAACAAAGGAAATTAACGCTGTGGTTGGAGAAGATGAAATTGGAAAAGACCATGGCATAGTCAACGTGCAAGAAAGAGACAAGAAAAGGCAGAGGTAGAGAAGGGCCAAATTGTCCTGGACCTGAGAGAGCAGACTAGATTTTATTTTAGGGGAAGCGATAAGTCACTGAAGAGTTTTAATATTTGAGGTAGACTTTCCCTTTGTTACTATAACAAAGAAAGCATATAGGTAGGCATGAAATACTCCTGTGTATCAGGTGTATAAAAATGCGTACAACTCCCAGTCTCGATTATATTTTTCTGGTATGACCTTAATTACATATATTTAAATTTTTTCAATGTTCTTGAAAGACTAAATTTAGCAATCTATTAACTAATTTATTTATTTATTTATTTTGGTTAAGGAGAAAGAAAGTGCTCTGAGTAGGAAAATACCCTAACAGGCAAGAGTGGAACTGTACAAGGGTCTGAAAAAAGGACATTATAAAGGACCTGTTGAGCAGGCACCAGCCTAAAGTGAGCATTCATGAGTGGACTACGTATGACCCTTCAGCTGATCATGCCCCCAACCCTAAGGAACTTGATCAACCTCATAGAAAATCCCAAGCGAACAGACTCCATGGCATAGGGTCTTGCTTTGTTTCATGTCTGCATATGTGTGCCTGGCACAATATCTTGTGTAGCCATCGTATTTATAGAAGGAGGAAAGGAAGAAGACAGAGAAGGAAAAAAGAGAGGCAGGGAGGAAAGAGGAAGGTACGAAGGAAACAGCCCTCTTGGTTAGTGGCTGACATCTTTGCCTCCTGGTGTTGCATCTTCGTGGCTGTTTCTTTATTCTCAGCATTCCCTAACCCATCTTCCTGGGATAAAAAAAAAAAAAAAAAAAGCATCCAACATGACGCTTCCAAAAGATTAATATTTTCATTTCAACATTTCTGAAAGTATTTCAATGAAATTGCTTTCAAATGGTTTATTTTATATTAGATCATTGAGAGATAGATTAATGTCATAAACGTAGGTACTAGCAAGCAATATTTTTGTCTACTATGTGCACATACTGTATATTTCATAACCTCTGGTAACTTAAAGTCACTAATTTAAGTCAAATTAGGGAAAGGGCAGTATAATAATTACTATATTGCTGCTCCTTCTTGATAACAAATGAGGCTTTTCCCCCCTCCACCAGTATATAATAGTGTGCTTTTTCTTTGGCTAAGATATAATAGCACTGCTCTACATGAACAAAAATATTTTTACTGGCTATGTTATTACTGAGAAATGCATTGGGAAAATGTAAAAATATTTCACCTTTATGTTGAAGAACATAAACATAGTGGATTAAATAAAATTTTCACAGCTCTTGACACGTGCCATATGTAACACTTGGTAAACGTCAAAGAGGCTCTGGCTTCTTCTGAGAATCAGAGAATAGAACTGGAGGGGAACTTGGGTATTTATTGATCCAACATCCCAATCCACCTCAGCACACTGGGCAAATGAGGCCTACAGATGTTAAAGGACAATCCAGAGTTTATGTGGTGAATTGAAGAACCAGGACTGGAAGCCTTGCTTGCCAAGACCCAGCCCGGTGCTAATCCCATCACAAAATGCTGCCTGCCAGTGCTTCAGTGCACAGGATTGGAAGTCAGCAGGAGGAATGAGGAGCGAGGGCTCTGGACCAGGCCAACAGAACTTCAAGTCCTGACTCAGACTGCCTACCTCTGCGAGCCTGGACAACACCTTCTCATCTATGTGAGCCTGGGTTTTTTCTACAAAAAGGAGATTTAATATTGCCAACCTCAAACATTTGTTCAAATATCAAACACAATGGTTAAAGTATAGGCGTTTCGGAAAGGCTATATGAATGTCATACATTACTACTATTATTAACACTAGTATTAACTATTATTATTTAAACATGTAAGACATGAAACCCTTGGTTTTGCTGTTAACATTTGAATACACTTGTTCATTAAAATGGGAATTCTGCCGAAACCGGTTTGGCTCAGTGGATAGAGCGTCGGCCTGTGGACTGAAAGGTCGCAGGTTCGATTCCGGTCAAGGTCATGTACCTGGGTTGCGGGCACAACCCCAGTGGGAGATGTGCAGGAGGCGGCTGATCGATGTTTCTCTCCCATCGATGTTTCTAACTCTATCTCTGTCTCCCTTTCTCTCTGTAAAAAAATCAATAAAATATATTTAAAAAAATAAAATAAAATAAAATAAAATGGGAATTCTAAGTTTTTCTATGTACACATAAAACTCTGCTCAGAAATCTTCTAAGTTAATTAACTCTAATGATCTAAATATTAAGCAAGCTTCCTGACAATTTTGCCAATTCAAATAAATTCTAAAAGATGTCAGTTAAGGCAAAACAACTGTAGAGAATGAACCAACGTTGACCCTTGCCTTCAGAGACTTTAGAGTCTAGTTGAGGGGGAAGACATGAGCAGCAATGAGGCTTATAGAATACAGAATTTGGTATTTACTATTAGAGAAGTGACAAAGAAGGGCTATTAGAGAAGTGACAAAGAAGGGCTTTGGGAACAGAGCAGAAGGAAGAACATTTTGGTTGAGGAAAGCAAGATAGGCTTCGTGAAAGAGACATTCAATCTGAGCCTTGAAAGGAGGTGGAAATTAGAGGAAATGGCATGGGCAAAGACCCACGCGGCAGGTCTGCTGTGTTCCAGGCCATCTCTAAGCTGCATTTCCCAGATTGTACAAAAGCCCACGTCCCTCAGAGACACAGGGAATAATGGTAAATGCTGAAGAGCGCTATGTGGCTGGGTCGCAGTGTGTGTGGTAGGCTGAAAGACGAGGTGAGTGAAAGATAAGGCTGGACAGGTGGGTTTGAGCCAGAAGAGCCTCATGGTAAGACCACATAAATCCCAGCTCTGCCTCTTTGGAGCCATGCGGGCTTGCCAAATGACTTAACCTCTCTGTGCTTCGGTTTCCTCATTTATAACATGAGGATAATAGTAGTGCCTACCTCATGGGGTGGTTGTGACAATTAAATGAGTTACTACTAGCAAAGCGTCTGGAGCAGTACCTGGTATACAGAATTCAGTCATTGCTAGAAATCATCATCCCTGCCATTGTCATCGATGTCATCATTATTACCATTGGGGGTATTTAGGTACTATAATGGGAACTGAAGATCTATAGAGAAACAATCGTCAAAGGATGCATCCTCGTCAAAGCACTACTTTATGAAGATGATATTGGCATACTGCATACACTTGCTGACTTGACATCAAAAATATATGTTGCTTAGCACTAACACTATGGGAAATCTAAGTTACAGAAAAGAAACATCAATTTTCCTGGTAAATTAAGGATCTATGTTATAGTCCAGTACAAATTTCACTTGCTTTAAAAAAAAAATTGTAACTATATAACAGTAGGTAAATGCATTTTAGTTGTAAAATTACACCCAGTACAGAGCAGATGGAGTAAAAAGTAAAAGTTCCTCTAGTGCCCCTATCTCCCAGCTCCCAGAACCACCCTATTTCCTTCTATGTTAAGGATTGGTGCTCCAAGCTTATTTCTACACATTTACAGGTAAGCTTTTGAAAATTGTACATTTTTCTCAATTTCCGTTTCATTAAATAGTATGTTTGAAGGTCTTTACAAGTACTATAATAGATCAGTCTCATACCTTTTACTGCTGCATAATATTATAAATATTGCAACAATAATCATTCTATTCATGAACATTCAGGTCATTTCCCATTTTTACATACAACGATACAGTAGATGATTGTACACATATTTTTGTGCACATACATGCTCACGTACTTCTGCAGGACAGATATTTGTATGGAAAATTGCTGATTCAAAGAACATTCTTAAGTATTGATAGATTCTGCTATATTGGCCTCTGAAACATGGTTGCAATTTATATAATCATCAAAAATGAGTGAAAGTTCTTTAAGAACTCAGATTTTAAAAGTAATAATCATGTTCAAATTCCAGACTAAAGATACAATTGATTCATTTGTATCAATTGGTTCTTATACTTTTTGGAGTCACACATCTCTTTGGGAACCTGATAAAGATTATGGATATTCTCCCCCCTCTCCCCCAAAAAAGAGCTCACAGACACAAATATACTGAACTTTCACAATTTAGTAGATGTTTTATAGTCCCTAGAAGCTCAACCTAATATTAAGAACCACTGTTTGGATAAGTCAAAAGTTATACCTTTGTGAGTGTGATGAGTGAGCATTGGCACCGAGCCTTGGCTATCTATGCTCAGGGCCTTCCTTTCCATCCTCTTGCTTTTCTACCTAAAACAGGTGGCATGAGATTGGGTAAAGCAGTTGTCCCTTTCCTGCACATCCTTTGGCAGTGAAAACTCCGCTTTCATGTCCATCTTATTAAGTCCTTTTGTCCTTCAGTTCTCAGTGAGCATGTAGTGTGCCTGAATGTGTGCATGTATGCGCGTTTGTTCATGCACGTGTGCTCATGTTAACATGGAACCAGGCAGACAGGGTTCAAAGTTCCGATGGACACTAAGCAGCCATTTGACCTGGAGGAAGTCATTTAACCACATAAGCTGCCACTGGCCAATCAATAGAAAGTTGTGATGATTGAAATAACCTATGCTGTCCAGAACAGTAATCCCTAATCACATGTGACAGCTGGTCATTTTAAACATGGCTAATGTTACTGAGGAATAAAGCTTTTAAGTTTTTTAGTTTAATTTAAATTAAAATCAGCACATATAGTATCTACTATATTAGTGTAAATCTAGTGCCCCTGTTTTCTTGTCTGCCAAAATAGAAGAAAAATAACTCCTACCTTACAGGATTATTGTGAGAAATAAAGTAAAATGAAAGAGAGAAAGAGAGAGAGAGAAACATAACACAAATGTTAAGTGATAGTTCAAGTCAAAACCTGCACAGTGTGTGCCATAATAGTACCAAAGTAAGAGATAATCAAATGATGCCCTGTGTGGGAGCATCATGAATTGAACTATTAAATTTAGCTTTGAGTGATGTCTAGGAGTTATTTAGTCAGAAAGTGAGGAACAAAGGTTCCAAATTTAGGCTGGAAGAAATGATAAAGTTTCATCAGAGGACTCAGGATTGGCCAGTGTCAAAGGAAAGTTAATAGAGGTATCTAATGAACATTAAAATTGGGTAGTACAATTAAGAGTCAGATGACCAGAGGTCTTCAATGGCAGGATAAAGAGACTAAACTTTATTCACGGGACAAAGAAAAAACATTTGAAGTTTTGAGGGTAAGCATGGTCCAGGCTTCTGGAATCAACAACCAGGAGAAAGGAGAGGCAGACTGCAGACTTTTAGATGATGTCAGAAAAGTAAGGTCAGACAATAGGAGGGCCCTGGTCTGGCAACTGGTGTTTGCTTGTCATGAAGATCACCCCCAAGTTTTTTCCTAAATAGTCTTTCCTTATTTCCTCTGTCAAAGAATAAAACCTCTTCCTGCCAACCCTGTCTGCAATTTTTCTTCAAGCTGAGGCCTTCTCTGTCTTTACCTTCTTCTCTCTCAAAGACAGATCTGTTTTATGTTTTGTTATTCCTGTGGTTGTTCTATTGTTTTGATTACTAAAGTAACTAGAGGCCCAGGGCACAGAATCGTGCACCAGTGGGGTCCCTCAGGCTGGCCTGTAGACTCTCGCATCCGGTACCCCTCGGGGGATGTCGGACTGCTGATTTTGGCTTGATCCCCAAGCTAATCCGCTCATCTCAGCGCCGCTGCACGTACCACAATTGCTCAGTAGCGCTGCCATGGAGGCAGGAGAGGCTCATGCCGCCGCAGCTGCGTTCACCAGCCATGAGCTAGGCAGCCTGTTGGTCAGCTGAGCACCTGTCGGTCAGCTGAGCGGCACTCCTATTGTGAAAGTGCACTGACCACCAGGGGGCAGCTCCCGCATTAAGCATCTGCCCCCTGGTGATCAGTGTGCATCATAGCAACCGGTTGACCAGTTGTTTGGTCGTTTGGTCGCTAAGGCTTTTATATATACTAGTATATAGAAGACAAGTACTCAGAGAAAATTTTTCAAATACTGAAAATGTAGAAAAAATACATATTCCAACCACCAAGATCAATTGCATTTTCAGTCAGATCTTTTCATGATTTACAAAATTCTTCTTGCATTTTTAATGCATTTTCCCCCTGAAATGCTGGGACCAGGAAAAAATACATGACTGAAACAGTATTTTATGTGTGACAAAGGGTTAGTAAGTATTCCTCCAATGAATAAAGAATGGGTGGAAAGTTACTGAGACTTTTATATGCCACAATTTACTTTAAAAGTATGGCATTTACTCTCTAAATACTTTACTATGAATCACTTTTGTAAATCTATACCTATTGCAAACACTTTATCATGTCTTCCCAAATGTCTAAATTATGGCAAAACTCTGGTAAATAAATACATGAAAGTAGATGAATGAGAATATCCACACCCTTTTATTCATACTTTACTCATGCCAACTAATCAAGCCAGTGTCTAAGTGCCTTAAAGGATACCTGACTATTGACAAATACACCCTCTCTGTTGAGTTTGACTGTGGATGGCTATTAAAAATCACTAAATAAGACAAGTCTGCCAAAATGAAGAATCTCGTTTATAGCTATAGACCCAGGTCACTAAACTTAAACTCAAAATCTTGCCAGCTTCATTCAGGTCAAAAAGTGCTGGAGGATTAGGTGTGGGTCCTGCATTCTTGGTCACAAATACAAGGTTAAAAGTTTGGTTCTGCCCATAGGTCTTCGTCACCCCATAAAACTTAGATGGGTTTGGAAGCACTTTACCCTATCTGAGTTTTCAATCAGCAGACCTACCAAATAGCAAATAAATTGGTGATGACTCTCAAGAGGGCAGCTAATAAACAAGATAAAATCTTTCTTTTGTGATATTCAATGGGCAATATAGTTGAAACATGGAGCTCCCTATTAATAAAAGAGAGTCATTTTGTTTACTATAAACATAAACCAGATTGTCACAGGGAACATTTAACTATGGTAAAATCAGTAAACTGAAGGATTTTATTTAATCACTTTTTTTTTTCAGTGAGCTTCAACATCTGTAATATTTTTTAAATTGTAATAGTTCTTGAGTAGATAGAAGAATAGAGTTTGTGTTTCTAATTTGAACAAAAGAGCTAATCATCAATATGTGCCTGAATTTAGTGCATTACAACATTATTATATGGGATCTCATATATTACCAGTTACACACGTATATTGACCCCATTTAATACTGTTGTAGTGCACTAAATTCAGGCAAACATTGATTGATATATAATAAATATATAGACAGCATATGTATATCATACCTATATATCAACAAATTATATATATATATATATATGTGTGTGTGTGTGTGTGTGTGTGTATGCTCTTGATTTATTTAAAGGAGTTCTGTTGTATTACAATTCTATTATTTTCATCTCTGACTGGTTTGTGGCTTTTCTTTCTTCTACTTTCAACCTCTTGAGCCTACAAGGGGTTCCCTATTTCTCCAAATGCACCCATTTATTACATTTTTATAATTGATTCTTAAGGCCCCCAAGTATTTCTGAACTTATTGTCCATTTCTTCCCAAAATACAACCCGCTGTAGTCAAGGCTATCTTATCCATCATTCTCACCTCTTTAGCTTCTTTAGTACATAGAGCTTTCACTTATCTAAACCCCCATTTCCCACAGACTCATCTTCATCCAGTTAGCTAATTGCCTCATAGGTTTTAGCACATATCAGTATTTCATTCATTGTTTATGGCTAAATAATATTGAATTGTGTAGAAACTATATTTCATTTAGTATTTATCAGTTGATGATTATTCCACTTCGGGGCTATTATGAGTAATGCTGCTATGAACATTTGTGTACAAGATTTTGTGTGGACATAAATTTCAATTATTTTTAGCATATACCTAGGAGTGGATCTATAAACTGATAGATTATATGGTAACTCTATGTTTAACTTTTTTTTAAACTTATGCTATTTTCATTGATTTCAGAGAAGGGAGAGGGAGAAAGAGATAGAAACATCAATGATGAGAGAAAATTGTTGATTGGCTAGCTCCTGCATGTCTCCCCACAGGGGATCAAACCCACAATGTACCCTGACTGGAATTGAACCATGACCTCCTAGGTTACAGGTTGACTCTTAACCACTGAGCCATGCTGGCCAGGCTCTATGTTTAACTTTCTAAGAAACTAACGAAGTGTTTTCCAGAGGATCTGCACTATTTTACAATCCCAGCAGTAATGTGTGAAGGTTCTAATTTCTCCACATACTTGTCAGCACATGTTAATATCTACCTTTCTGTTTATAGTTACCTTAGTGGGTATGAAGTAGTATTTCATTGTGGTTTTGATATTTGTTTCCCTAATAACTAATTATGCTGATCATCTTTTGATATGATTATTTGGAAATTTGCATAACATCTTTGGAGAAATGTCTATTCAAATACTTTGCCCACTTAAAAAATTTTTTTTTCAGTGTTCAGCTGTAAAAGATCTTTGTGTATTCTGTATACTAAATCCTTAGCAGATATATGATTTACAAATATTTTCTCCCATTCCATGGATTGTCTTTTTACCTATTTGATAGTGTCCTTTGAAAAATTTTTGACTTGAAGTACAATTTATTTATTCTTTGGTTGCTTGTGCTTTTGTTAGTTTACTAAGAAATAATGGCCTAATCCAGAACACAAACATTTACAATTAGATTTTTCTGAGTTTTATAATTTTAGCTGTTAGAACAAATTTTTATATATACAGCGTATCCCCAAAAATGTATATGAACTTTGAATGATTATGAAGTCAATATAGTTCATCTTCAAAATTTAAAAGAACCTACAGAAATCAAATTTTATTTTATTTTTTGTCAATGCTGGTTTTCAAATTAATGACTGTTCTCATCCAGGCACTGCTGATAACGCCAAGCAATGGAATCACAAACATCAAAAATCATTTCGTTTGGTATCTGTGCACCTCCAATTCATTGACTGTTGCTAGTGTTGTACCGTAAACTTTATCCTTTATGTATCCCCATAAAAAAAGAAAAAGTCTAGTGGCACTTTTGGATAAATGTTCTTTGATTAAAGCTTAGTCTGGCTTCACCCATTATTTCAAATCAGTTAAACCTGAAAAGGAGTGAAAATTAAGTGAGTTACCAGCTGTTAAAGTGTGTATACATTTTTGGGACACCCTATATGATGTGTGGTTGGGGTCCAACTTCATTTATTTGCAAGTGAATCCAGATGTTCCAGTACCATCTGTTCAAAGGACTATTCCCCCCATTGAATTGTCTTGTCATTCATGTAGAAAATCAATTGACCATAAATGTTTATTTCTAGACTCTCAGTTCTGTCCAGTTGATCCTATATGGTTATTCTCACGCCAATATCACACAGTCTTAATTATTACAAGCTTTGTAGTAAGTCTTTTAATTGTGAGTGTGAATCCTCCATCTTTGTCCTCTTTGAAGATTATTTTGGCTATTCTGGTTCTCTGATACTTCCATATATGTTTTAGGATCCGTCTGTCAAATTCTTTAAAAAAAAGAAAAAAAGACAAGTAGGACTTTGGTAGGGACAGAATCTGTAAATCAATTTGAAGATTCTTGCTATTTCATGGCAAACATGGATGTTTTACCATTTATTTAGGTCCTCTTCAATTTCTTTCAACATACAAGTCTTGCACTTCTTTTTTTGAAAATTATCATAAGATTTAGTTTTGAATCCATAATTTAAATTTAAGATACTTCTCCAGGAAAATACCATGTCTCTCATCCCTTGCACAATCATTAGTTTTTACATTGTTTTTATTGTTGTTGTTCAGAATAAGTACTGACAATAAGTACTAAAATTAACTAATTCCTTCTAAAATATGTCATGCCATATCTTTAACATCATATGCTTTTTTACTTCCATGTCTTTACTCACTCTTCTTCCCATTTAAAATGACACGTGTCCTCATTTCTGCAAGCAGAACTCATCAGATTTCTAAGACCTAGGTCAACTATTATCTTGTTCATAAAACACTTCCACCATTTTCTCTCAATATTTTACTCATTCTTCAAATACAGCTAATTGCATCAGATCTGTGTGATAGTTACTTAGGTGTTCATTTGTTGTTTTTAAGGAATAATTTTTAAATTGTTTGTGGGTTTGTTTGTTTTTCAAAATGGCACTTACCAAGTCCCCAAATGATGGATAGCAGAAAAGTTTTCACCAGTTCATAAGATTTAGTGGCTCAGGGTGAAACGCAAACTAATTC
>NW_006383011.1:838831-857451 GCF_000327345.1 Myotis davidii | reverse complement strand
TGACAACCAAGAGGAAATCTATGGCATGACTGACAGGCCCTAAACCAATGATCACGACAGGTAAATGCTTTCCAGGGAAAGAAACAAGGCTACGTCCTGTAAGGGAAGGGCCCACATCTAAGTCATCCCATGTCCCTATGCCTAGCACAGCTCCTGTTATACAGTACTAGTAACTCATGCACATTTGGCAACTGGACCACACTACAGCTTTTACATTTAGTGTCAACACATATAGAGAGTCTCCTTAGTGAAAAGCTCTATTCAAGGCATGGTAAAAAATTAAAACGTAAATGTACTTGATCAAAGGAAATCACAATCCAATGGTATAAAAAAGAACAACACAGGAGAACACTCATACTGCTAGATAAATGCATTGGCCTTCCTAATAACAATTTAAAAATTAAATGATTCTTTCGTAGGTTTTAAGGCACTAGTGCATACAGTTCTTTATGTTCCCAAGAAACTAGGAAGAAGGCCTGATATTATTGAATCCATGGGACACATTAATTCTAGAGTTTGGATAAGAATTTGCATGCTTTTTCCTTTCTATGTCCTTGCTTCTATTTTGTGGCTGGTCCTTGATTGAATGCTGCAAGTTCTGCTAGTTTGAATAGTCAAGACTTACTTTACCTACATGAACAAATGCTTTCTAATTTTGTCTATGTTCTAGTTCAAATAATTAGTCTATTCTTTAACACAAACATGTAGATCCAGGAGTGAGGAGTATATGAGAGATTTCAAGAATGTTTTCGGACTATCTTCTAAATGATGTGCCTGGCTTCCTGCTCCGAAAGTCCTCCATTCTCCATCAGGTAAAGTCACATAGCATCCATCTGCCATCACAAATTTAGATTATAAGATAGAACTTGTTTCTCCATAGAATAAATTTGAGCCCTGGGTCCTAATCAAGAAATCATCAAATCCATTGTCTCTGGTTCTCCTACACTTAAAATTGCTATTTTGATAATATAGATCTTGGATAATTTGTGGTACAATCAAAGGGCACCCCTCTACATTGACTCCAGAAAGTAGCATTTCATACTGGGGCTATAAACACGAATTCAGGAGCCAGACCAGCTGGGTGTGAATCCTGGTGCCAGAACTTACTAGCCATGTGATGGGTCAAATTTCTTGACCTCTCTGGGCCTCGGGTTCTTTATCTGTGAAGAAGGTAACAATAATACCAACCTCACAAGTTACTGCACATAAAGTGCTTAAAATAATACCTGGCATAGAATAGAACCTCCCTATATTTTGTTATTCTTAGCAATTCAATATTTACTTGTCAGTCATGTTTTATGATGGCCTCATCAAATTTGTGAGATTGATCAGGAATAAATTCTTCCTAATTAACTGTACAAAGAACTACAGACAATTCTAAGTTCCCACTAAGAAAATAGATATTCACAATTTCACACAAGGATTAAAACTCTAAAACACAACTTTTGTTCTTAATTATAATCAATCACAACATCTTTAATTTTCCATTTCCCCTTAAGGTTCACATATATGTGACATGTCATTTAAGATTTAATTTTAACTTAGTTAGAATATAAATGTCAGGAAACACAATTGGAGAAGTACGTCAAGCCCACTTTCACAATGTTCTTCAAAAAATTTTATTATTTTAACCATTTTTTTTTCTTTTTGTTCCTGTAGAGACCTCATATGGATGTAGATTTTGAGGAAATTAATAGATCCCATCTTTATTTGTGGCTCTTATTCATTTTTATACAGTAATTTTTGTTGGTAAATATCTTTGTCCTTAATTTTTCCACTTGCACTCACTGTGGACTGGGAGTAATAGCAACATTTATCTTCAGAATTCTTTTCTTTTTTCAGGGTTGAGCTGAATCACAGGATGAAGGGAACAGGATAATACCACAGAAAATGCAGATGGCCTGCACCAGTGTGGCAGTATTTTAATTAATAACTCTACAATTGCAGGAAAATCCTTTTTGTGTGATGTCATTATTATTTTTAATTCAAAGAAAAGCTTTGTTCTATTAAATTTTTCAACCCAGTTCTTTGTACATGCCCTGTAATTTTTCATGTTATTTATAATGAAGCACATGATATACTTTCTTTTTTACACATTTCCCTCAAGCTGATGTTGGAAAACTTCAGCATGACTTAATTTTTGAAGTCAAAGCTTATGGGAAATACTAGCAATTTCCAGTGACCTGATAATACCAAAGAAAACAGCATAAATGCATATCGTGGAAGTAAGTGGATGCTAGCATAGGGCTTGTAAGTTAAAAGCAACATTTTATAATCTCAGCAAGATGTAATGGGTAGTCAAAGTAATGAAGCTAACCCAGGCGTAATGATTAATCTCTGTGTGAGTCACGACCCCGGCAGCTGCATTCTAAATGAGCTGCAATCTATATAATGCATTCTCAGGAAGACCAGACAACAAGAAGTTGCATTAGTCTATAGTGCAGATGGTCAGACTGAGTGTAGAAATATACTCAGCTCTGGCCTAAAAAGAGCAGAGGTCTAGGTTGAGTAATATTCATAAAAGGACCACAAGATAGCATGGATGTTTACTGGTCTACTTTATCAAAACATTAATCCTTACCTGCTTCACTAACTCGCTGTGAACTCAAATAGTTAATAAAGGCTCTCTGGGAGAGGTAACACTGAACAGGACCTTGTAAAATGGGTTAGAGCAGAAAGGCCATTCCAGAATAGAGATGCAACATGAACAAAGCTATCATGGTAGGAATTCACAAGGTGTGTTTTAAGCAAAGTGACTATCCCTGACAGGTGGAAGAATAGAATTGATGTTCAGAAGGGTGGGTGATAAAAATGTAAAGTTCCACAATGAAGTTGGCAAATTTAGGAAATTTGAAAGAGGGGATATTTTTTTCAGAAGGAAAATTAGGGCCTCCTAGCAATGACTGGCTTGAATCTGTGTTGCAACAAAGATTAGCCTGGTGTCGGGGAATGGCCACTCCACTAGGTGACAAGGGCATTGTACTGGCATTGCCCAAACCTGGCTAGAGGACTCACTTCTCTGGGCTGCAGTTAGTTAGAGAATGAAAATACTGGGCCAGACGATCCCTGAGAACCCACCTTTGAACAATGTTTACACACAACACTTTATCACAAGGACTTAAATGACCCTGTGCCTTTGTTGTTGATCAGGTCCCCACTGTGGTCAGGGGCAATCATTCTAATAAACATGTGAAAAATGCTCTTAGTGCCTCTCCATGCTCATACACTTTCGTTTTCTAAGTACATATGACTGTGAAAATAACATGCAGCCTCAGTGTGCAAGGCTCCCAGTCCACTAGGGAAGATGAATATATTGGTAGTAAGCAAGGACTTTACATGTCTTAGCTCAACCCTTCCTTATCACAGATGAAAGTGGGGGGAAAGCTGCTGAAGCACACTTTTGCCTAAAAGTGGAACAGCTAATTAATGACAGAGCTGGGAGTAGAAGGAGGCAGCAGTTTCTGGGGTCTGCACCCTTACACGCCTTTGCAGGTCCTACCTCTCTCAAAACAGAAGTCAGTCATTGTAACCTGATGTGAATGACATACATGGAGAAGCGGTGCCCAGGCAAGTATGAGAATCGAATGGTAAGGTCTTGGATGAGCACCCTCTTCAAGGGAACTGGTGGTAGGAGGCTTCAGTTCCAATGAGTGGCTGTGTCCACTGTGTTATATTCCTTCTAGAAGTTGTTCAAGATCACGTTCTTGACAGAAACATGCTTGCATGTGAGAGGCCTGACTTTTATTTAGAACCAAAATTATTGTCTCCAGGCCCACTTGTCTGTATAGATTTTCCCTTAACGGCCCATATCAATAGACATACTCTATCTCTTTATTTCTCACCGTTGCCCCCTCCCACAATACCTGCACCAGCAAAGCTTGGAAGGGACAGGAACAATTCTATGCTGCTAGTGTGTCTGCTAAAATTCAAGCCTGACACATCTAGTTTTTTGTTTTCACTGAAAAAAAAAAATAAGGACTCTTTGGTTTCCTGAACATTTCACCTTGAAGATCTGGGAAAGAAAAATCAAGAGCAACTCTTCAAGAATCATAATCTCAACCAAGGGCCCCTCCCAAAAATATTAATTCATTCTCTCTAATGCTTGCATGACAGTCTAAGGTCACTCCTAAAACACGTCAGCTGCTCCCCGGGCTGATTGAGGTATGTGTCATTAGAGACTCTGGTTAAAAGCCCCAAGTACTTCTCACTTTGACCAGAGTGTCAGGGGTAAAAAGTCCATGAGGGTTTTATCTGCTGATCCAGCCAAGCCCCGCCACACCCAACACACCCTCCAGATGGCAAGAGGTCTGCGTTTTAGTCACTGTTAGAAGATGTTCAAGAGCTTACTGAAAAGGCGACACACTTTTCTTGCAGTTAATTTACTGAATTAAAAACATTAAACATAAATGTTTCTTGAGGTGCTGTTTTTCCCCCTCCAAAAGTTATTTCCCTGATTTAAAATGTGTTTGTACACTTTCAGACCAGAATTAAGCAATCCCTTCTTTTGTCACCTGCCAGTGGATGTCTGAGTGCACAGACAGCCTTTCCGAGAGCAGGAGGTCCCCAGGGTTATTGGTGTAATTCTTTTTACTCTGGGGTGCTCAAGCACAGAATTGCCTACAATCAATTTGCTTTCACATCCTGGCATTAAACTCACGGTATATAAAAGTATCAGAAGTATTTTCAATATAATTCTAAGCAGCAGTGATTTAAAAGGCTTTTTATTGTAATGAAAAAAATTACAAGGCATAGTAAAAGCTGCACAGCCTGTTTGACTGAATCCAATCAAACACATGTAAGATTCCCCATAACCTCAGAATGGGTCAAAATTACTTAAAAATTAAGAAAGACAATGGAGAGGAGCCATTTGATGTTAACAGATGAAGCAATATACCAGAACAATATTTTGACCTTCTGGTTTCTAAAAATATAAAATGAGTCATAATTTAACTTGGCGCTATGGGGAAAGTTTCTTTTCAAAGTTGTGGTTATATATCTATAAATATTGGCATTATTATAACATAATCTTCTCAATCTATGCTCCTTTGTAAAGGTGAAACCAAAAGACCTCTAATAAAATACACATCACTAGTTATCCTGGGTACAGATGATGTCTATCACTGATGTTTGATTAGCAGGCAAGAAGCATGACTTAGGCATCTACAGCCATTGTTATTCAAACAATCACCCTTAAAACCCAGCTATACACAGTACCCTTGACCCTCAACATAAGTAAACATAAAAATGTTGCTAAAACTGCCACGCAGTTCCTGACACATATTAGACCTGCAACAAATATCTGTTGAATGAATGAAAGAATGAATATGAATAAATGAGTAACACATCTTCAGAGGCAGTCTGCTGCTCTGTACAATTTTAATTGAGTCATTTTCATTTTTGTCTTTAAGAGAAATGCATAAAGCAAATCAGAAAATTGAATTACAATCTGTGGCTTGAGAGCTCTTTGATATTCTCAGTCCTTCCAGACTACCAAAACCATCGCTTTTGACTTAGTCCTTAACTTTTGGTTCAAAGTCCTCCCAGTGTTTATGCAAAAGCAGAGGCCCCATCCCACCACCACCAAATGGCACATATTGAACCCCTTAGAGTTAGCAGAAACAACACTGAGTTTGTTATTTTATTCACTAAAGAGGCACAAGAAATAGAATTGCCAGATAAAATATAGGATCAATAAACCCTGAATAGCATTTTAGTACAAGTATAGCCGAAATATTGCATGAGGTATACTTATCCTAATTTTTTTTCATTGTTTTTCTGGAACTTGAATTTAATTGGCTGCCATGTATTTTTATTTGTTAAGTCTGGCAACCTGAGAAGGAAAGCAAGTGTTCTGACTGAATGTCAGGTGTTTCTAAGCCTACGGACTGGTAGAGTAGGTAGACCTTTGGGTAAAAAGCAACGGTGGAATTACTTGATGCATTACTCAGTGACAGCTAACTTTTCATAGTTCATTAAAATGATATTTTCAAAGAGGACTGATCTTATATTCGTGCTGCATGTTTAATGCTTCTAAAGACAATGAGAGCATTTTATGTAGACAAAGAAAGATTGTGAAAAGTGAGGAAAGAAAAGACAGGGAGATGTCAAGAAGTAGAATAAACATTTTTTTGACATTAACAGTTTTTTTAAAGAGAATATTGGTATGCCTATATGTTTCTAGAGACATATACTCAGATCAAAGATTAAAATGACTCCTCAAAAAAGTCTTGAATTTCGATAAAATGTCAACTGTGTTTTCATACCGTGAAAAAAATTTAGTGCTAATGAAAGGCGGCAGATTGATTGATTGAATAATTATTAATATTTATTCTATATCAGCAAGAAGCTAGAATGGGAACATGCAGGCCAGGTCTCCATAGCCTCAGGAGGAAGTAGCCTGTCTTAGAGCCGTGGGTGACGAGGTCTTAAAGGGCAAGATGACATCCGTTGCTGCTGAGCTGCAGGCTGAGGTATTTGTTCAAATGAGATCTGACAATCCACAGAAGATAGCTAGAAAATTCTTAAAACCCACACTGTTCATAATCTAAAAACTGAAACGGTACATTTTTCTTCTATTTCAAGGGCCCCCTTGATGTGTGACCATCAAGCAAGAGCCCTGACCAGAAGAGTAAGTTTCCTGTGTTCCGAGTCTCAGGTCTGGCTGGTGGCTCAAAGGGCTCTGGATGGCACAAACCTGGACTCCAGCTTGACGAGGGCATCAGCATTATTGTCTAACCAAGTGCCAGACTGTGAAAGGAGGGCTTCCAAAGCTTCTCTAAGGGGGAATGGGAACCTCTGCAGCCAGGTCCATGACAAATACAATCAAGGGGAGGAGAGAGGAAAATGGTATGTATCGGATCACCAGGGGTTAGAACTCCGGTAGGTGTTATATACATGATTCATTTTAGTTCCCATAATAACAATGTATAATTGGCATTACTTTTCTCATTTTACCAAGAGAATTGAACTAATGACCCAAGATTGATTATAGAACCAATATTGGTAAATCTAAGATTCTAATTCAGGCCTATCTGACTAACGTTGCAACGTAATACTTCTGAGTCTGAAACAGTCTCCTTCACTGTTAGATAAAATATCAGAATCTGAACTAATCAGAGGGAAGGCATTATTTAAAGGGAAGGCACACAAGATAACTGGATGCGTTTACTTTCAATAATGACATTTCCTTAGATGAATTACGAAATGATGATTCCAAGGCCAAAAGGTACTTGTTTACTGTCATGAAACTCTCTCTGCTTACTTTCGGTGTATGGCATTTCCCAAGATAAATTACGAGAGCACAAAACGTAAAGTTACATTAACCACTATGCTGTACACCTGAAACTTACATAATGTTGAACGTCAAGTGTAACTAAACAAATTTTTAATTTAAAAATAAAAGTTATTTTCTATAATTAAAAAATTTAAAAAATCCATTCCACACCAAAATTTTCAGAAAAATGTAAGCAACTCTGCTAACTTTAATTTCAACTCCCAAATGTTGCTGCTAAACAAAAAGAAACTATAAAACAGAAATTTTAGGTCCTGGCACAAAATAAACTTCAAATCAGATAGTCACAGGCTGTAAAACTGAGATTCTAGCGTCATGTAACCCAGATTTAAAATCCAGACCTCACCTGTTACTCACTGTGTGATCTCTGGCAAATGACACACAGCCCCTCTGTGTCACAGCCTCCCCGTCTAGAAAATAAACGTAATAATAGAACCTACCTCATAGGGTTGTCAAGATATTTCATGCAACCACCTTTTGCATAAAACCTAGCACACAACAAGCAGTCAATAAACATCAATTCTTATTTCTATCACCATTAAATGTTTTCTTAAGCATGGGTACGCTGAAGTAAAATGAGGGGTTTCCATTTACCTCCGCATTTTTTTCCAAGCTAAGATGACTAGACACCAAAAACCCCAAATGGTGTTCTCTAAATCAATAGCAAGATGTTCTTGGCAATAGCTGCCTTTTAAAAAACTCATTTTTCTAAACTGAAGCATGGAATTCAAAATCCCAGCCTGAGCCCATTTACTCTGCGTTGTTGTATTGAGATGCCACACAACAAAAGAAAGTGTTTGGCTTGCAAACGGGGCTGAATCAAGAAAGGCATCCCCAAACCCTTTGTCACCTGGAGGCTCCTGTAGCCACAAGGTTGAGTTTAAACCCAAGCGAGGTGTGTGTGTGTGTGTGTGTGTGTGTGTGTGTGTGTACGTATGTATGTTCAGGAAGAAGGATTCAATCTGGAGAGGGAGAGGAAACATTACAATGCCCACGGCTGGGTGCATTAATGCCCCATTGCAGTTGGGTGAGTTGTGCAATGGCCCCAAAGGGCAGGTGCTGTTGTCACCTGGTGAAGCCTCTAGGGATTTTGCTGAGAGAGCTGCGGCGATAAGACCCAGGCCTGCTGCATTTCTTTTTTTTCCTCCTAAAGAAATGTACAGGCCATTTTCTCACCCTTCCCCCTGAGCGAGGATATTGAGGTTAAAATGTACCTACTGAGTAGGTAATGTATTTGGTATTAAGGATCCATCATATGCGTATGTCTTCTGAGCATAATGGTTCCTTTGGAGCTATTACAGATACGCTGTGAATAGATATTAGGAATAATACACAAAGAGTGGCTGGAGGAGATCCCATATTAACTACTGTCAGACTTTTAACATTATTTGAAACTCGGCTTTTTTTTTTTAATTCCTGAGGTTTAATACCGCTCTATACTTTGTAAACTGAGCGCTTTTCAAAGAGAGCTCCGAATTCCTACAGAGCTGTCTTTAGGTGAGCTTTGATCTCCGCAGAGCACCTATCTTGTGTTTCTATAATTGCTCTGGTTTAACAAGGCGCCCTAGCACGTGAAAGGGGAAAATCCTTTTATTAAGGCTATAAACCTAGCTGACTACAGTGATGGAATGTGCAGCTTGGGGGTAGCCCTTAGCTCCCCAGGAAAGGAAAGAAATGGGAAACTGGGGAAAGTCTTCATGTTAAGACAAAATGAAATATTTATGAAACGTGCTTCTGGTGTCCAGGTGGTAAGAGGCTGCCCTGTGGTCCGCAGAAAGGTCCATCTTTGTTAAGCATGGTGGATGCTGATTTCAATAATGGGGTGAAAGCTGAGGAAGTTATGGCTGAAATTTTGGCTAAAGATGACAGCTCGAGGTTTCGAGTTGCACAAAGCAGTCTGAGGGATTAAACCAACAAAGCCTGCTCAAAAGTATTGAGTTTCCAAAAGCGTAATCTTCCTACCGGTGCTTCACACTGCTAGGATGGGGAGAAGTCCTCATTTACTTTGACTTTGCCATATTAATCTTACTTTACAAATACATGGGGTGATTTATATCATGTTTAATTAACTGATTGAGGGCTCTGGTGGTAAAAATGGCATCGCATTAAGCTCTGTCCGTATGGTAGATTCGAATCACATCTTTAGCCTTGCAAGAACAAAACATCCCGAGAGTCACTGATGACAGGATGCAGGAATTGAAATCAGGTCCCTCCTGTTGTTTGAGAATCCAGGGAGGGTGCCTGCCATATGCCCATCATTTCCAGGGGGGTGGGGGCGGGGGTGGGTGGATGACAGGATAAAAGAAAGGAAGGCTCCAGTTCTTCCAATATGTTCAAATCTCTGATGAAAATAATGTGCAGCATGCTGCACAGAGGCCAAGATTCACATGAAAGTCTACCCCAAACTTCGAAGAGAGCTTTAATGAGGGTGTTTTGTGGTGTTTTGATATGTGTTTTTGTTTTGTTTTGTTTTGTTTTTCTGAAATGGCTGCTCAGGGTTTTTGAGAACGGTTAGATGAAAATGCTGTGGTTTGGGGTTGAATATAAATAAGCAAGGAAACACAAAAAATAAAAGAGGGAATTCTTATCTCATAAAATTTATGTGCACTGTGACTCAGTAAAAAGCAAATTAGGTTTGACTGCTCAAGCCGCACGTTGGGATACTGGTTTCAAAGTTCGCATTTTTGGAAGTGGGAGTTGTATAATTTTTCTCCTCAAAAATCTGTCATGATTATTTATGACATCTAAAGAAAAAAATGTAAATTGACTATTGATTTCTTCCAAATAATTTCTTTGAAATTTTAAATGTATTTTAAATTATTTTAGCAAGACAGCTTAAAAGAAGTTTGAAAAGGGCAAAAGATCAGTTTTACTCCTTCATGAATAGCTTTTTGTTCGTCCTCTTTTAACATTTTATTACTTGTATATCTTAACACTATTATAATTATGTTATACCCTAATCTTATATCCTGACTTTTTTCATTTAATGTTTTATTATACATTTCCCATACTGCTATGTGCCCATACTTTTATTGACTGTATAATATTTCATCCGGTGATTATCATTTTTCTAACTATGCTTCCATTATTAGATATTAAAATACCTTCCAATGTTTACTATTATATTTAACATTATAAAGACAGTTTTTGTACATATGGCTTTTCCCACATTTTGAATTATTTCCTTAGGATCAATTCCCATGCCCATAAGTTTCTTTAAATGATGTAATTTTCTTCCAAGGGAAAGTAGAAAGTAAAATATTCTGTGAGGTATCACTATATTGGAAACCTTACCTTTATGTGAAATCTAAAAAAAAAGTCAAACTCATAGAAACAGAGAGTAGAATATTAATTGTAAGGGGCTGGGGATGAAGGAGATAGGCAGGGGTTGTTTGTAAAAGGGGTCAAACATTCAACTATAAGGTGAATAAGGTCTGAGAAACTAATGTAAACATGGTGACCATACTTGATAACACTGTATTATATAATTGAAATTTGCTAAGAGAGTAGAATTAAAGTGTTCTCACCATCCTCCCCCCAAAAAAGATAAGGATAAAATGTGAGGTGATGGATGTGTTAATTAACTAGATGGGAGGAATTCTTACACAATGAATACATATATCAAATGACCACTGTGTACACTTTAAATTATCTTACAATTTTGTCGATTACACCTCAATAAAGCCAAAACTTAAAAACAAATAACAGATATCTTACCTGAAGTTAACATGCAATCCAAGGGTGATGACTTCACTCTTGCAGCAATATATCGGAAACGTGAGAAAAGTACTTCATTTTCACTGCATGTCCTTTCCTGCTCCCCTTTTTAAAAAGCATATGATAACAATTAAATGAAATCAGAACTTCCTATTTTGTTTTACTCATCATTTGTCATTCCAGAAAAAAAAGTGTCCCTTTACGCATAATTAAAGTTTTGAAAATTTATAAGTTTCCTAGAGAGTATTGTAAATAGGCTATTAGGCCAGCACACAGTTCATTTTTTTTTAAAGGACCATTATTTTAGGTATACCTGAAGTGTGGTCCTAATAATTAATAATCCTCGATGTTTTCGTGGCATTAATTCAGAATGTGATGAATTGGATAAGCTAGGCAATATATTTTAACTAAAACCACTTTGGATTTTGACAAGGAATTCAAACTTTTCAACTGTGGTCTGTAACGGCACCGGCAGCTTGTAAAAAGTATAATCACCTCGACTTCTTCAACTTCCTGAAATCACTCAAAATAGAGCAGGTCAGGATTGCTTCGTTTGGAAGCAATAAGTTCCAAAGCACAGTGGGCTGCAGCACGTTTTAATTATTGGTTTCAACTCGCAACGTCCTAGATTTTCTCAGCCACCTTTACATATTTGGTTTCAAAATATGTATAAATTTAAAATTGCTATTTGCAGCCTTTTATCAAGAAACCCTCTGATTTATTTAATCTGGGCTTCGGGGTCATGAAAAACACCCTCAAATTCAAAATCTGTATTAGGGTTTAAATGTCATGTTTTCACCAAATTTGGAGGCCTGAAGTGCCTTTTGATGGTTTGTTCCGGTCGATGTTATTATTTGTCTGAAATAACGTCACAGCTTTTGTTTTCCAAGTCTATTCCTTTAGGAGAAACCTATTGCTTTTGCACATCTTAAAAATAAAAAATAAACATTCCCTATGAGGCACTGGAAGGAGAGGCAATTAATGCGAATTTGATAAAACATAATGTACGGGCTGACAGTAAAAAGGCAATGCTTGTTTGAGTTTGACTAGTTTTGTCTTTAAATAATGGTCTTCTTTTGGCATTTAATGTATATTTGTCCGCAATAAACATAATTTATGAATATTTTAACACATGTGTACTCAGTGGGGTGGATTATCATACTGATATAAATAGAATTAATGAGCAGTCAACCTGCCACATGTCATGACATATGACAGGGCAGCGAGAGTACAGAAATAATTCTCGGAGTTTCATGATAAAGCCTTTTTCTTTTTTCAACTTTTTAAAACTACTCCCCGTCTTTATTTTCCCTTTATTTTGGAGTATGGTTCACCAACTAGGAATCTGGATTCCGGTTTTAGTACAAGTCTACTTTTTGATAGTCAAAAAGACTATTCTCTTGCCTCCTTTAAAACAAAATAAATATATTTGAACAAACTGACCCCATTCAGCCAAATTTCTGAGAATAGGTCATAGATAGACAATGATTTGACATATTTTAACTAGGAAAAAAAATCAGTATCTTCTTTTTTTCTTTTCATTTTGTGGCAACAGTATGATCACGCCCAATTGCAGCTCCCAGACCTTTACAAGAACAAAAACTTTCTGAATGCTTCTAAATTCGAAAACAAATCTGATGGGCATAGCGCCTGGATAGAATTCTCCTGAAGAAAACATCTTCTTAGCCAATTATTTGCTCTCCTTGCACACAAAGCAACAATCTGTTAAGCGTGCCTAATAAGATTTTTTTTTTTTTTTAAGAAATAAACCCAGTGTTATAAAGCTACCTCTTCAAACAGTATATACGGGCATGCAAATTCCTCAGTTGCACCATACTTCCTTTGACAAAACATTCTTTTCTTGAGGAAGCAAACTGAAATTTAAAATTAGCCTTTATTTTCTTTTATGATTCTTACAACTTGATTCTGGGTAAAAATGAGAAACATTGAACTAGCACATGGACTGCGTTGTCAGATGATCTGGCAGGAGGAAAGCACGCCTTGGCAACGATATGATGCTCCCACTTCTTCAGAGACACAGATGGCAGAGTTGCAGCCTTCATTCCTCTTTATCTTTTCTTTTCAAAGAGAATATTCAAAGCTGCTTGCCACCACCATCCCTCCATTCCCACCTTCACCTTTAAAAGCACTGTCACCCAAACCAAAGCTCTGTCCTCCACCCGGCAAGCCCCAGGATGCTTTAGGGAAATAACAGAACGTGACACCCCGCTCCTGGTCATCTGTTAGAGGAGGGGACCGCACGGTGTGGGGCTCGGGGCTGATGAACTTCCCTGGCGTGATTCCCTGGGGAAATCCAGCTCTTTCCTCCGCAAAGAAAATGGGCACCACCTAGTGCTTTTTCGATGCAAAGGCTGTTTGTGGGGCTACGGGAGTGAGTGGGCCCGACATGGGTGGCTGACCTTTCCAGAGGAAAGAAGAAAGGACTCAGTTGGCGTCAACCTCTATGACCAAAACATGAAAAGAAGCCGGTGGCAATCTTAAGACAAATGAATTGCGAGTGCTTCCAAGTCAGAGGTTATCTTAGGGTTATTTTTTTTCCCCTCCTTTTCTTTTTTTTAAATAATTATTGGTCCGTTCATGAGAAATGACATTTGTACTTCCTAAGATGCTAATTTTCCCTGAATTCTTTTTCTGCCTTTTCATTTCTTCTGCAGTTAGCTTGTATGAATTTCTAAGAATTTTTCATTTCATCCAAAGTGACAAAGCAGAGCAAGCCATCCCACCCCCTAATCTATTTTAACAAGGAGCCTGTCTGGAGTGCTCCTAACACAACAAATAGCTTTTATGAAAAATGGTTTGTAGCACAAAATCTTTTGCAGTGCAATAAGATCAAGTTAACCCCCATGCCTCTAGGAAAAAGCCTAGGAAGTTTTATCTGATTGGCAAAATGGACCCAGATATGAGTTCAAGGATTGAGTACATTTTGATGAAATTTCACAGCAATGAAGTCTGATTATCTGAATGACTGCTTAAGCCCTTTAAAAAATAACTTGGGGAAGCACTAGATTTTTTTGTTGTTGTTGGGAAAATAGATCGTCCTGCAGGGAATGGTAGCATAGCCATTATATACCGCTTATTTTTTTTTCTGTAACACTTGGCTTAGAATTACTCTTAACCACTGTTGCATTCAAAGATAATAATACTAATGATTTCTCTATTGCTATTAAGTGGATCATTCTGCAATAAAATTAGAAACCTTCGTATAGGCAGGTTGGAGAGTAGAAATGGGAAAATGAGTAACCTGCTTCACATAACTGGATTAACAAGGGCCTGCGACACATCCAGGAACTAACTAGCTGACTTTGAACTCCTTAGGGATCTGCTTATCGGATATGCTGCACAACAGAATTCAGATAGAAAACAGACTTCGCAGAAACAGACAAAAATGATTATAGCTACTCCCAGTTAAGAGCTCGGTGTCCATGGGAAGAAAGCTAGGTATCATGGAATGAAGAAAGCAAAACCCAGTTCTGAACTTTCCTCCTTCTCCTAAGCCAGCTTCTCCTGTTGTAAGAGGACACAGCACTTGGCAACTAACTGTATTATGAACTAAATTAATGTGTCTATATTAAGTAAGTGATTTATTTAAAATAAACTTAAAATTTATATCAAGGAGGAAACTATCTTAACATGAGTTTCTTCCGTAAGCAGTAGGAAAAAATAAAATGAGCTGATCTCTGAGATTACACTGGTACGTACTATACATCTTGAGGTTTATAACTAGAGAGAAGAGCTTGTCTTAACAGATGTAAAATGTACATGAATTGATGAACTGAAGCCATCAGGTGTGGCTGAGCCTTTGTTTTCCCAAATATATGCCTACAGGGTAACCAGTGGCTATCTTAATCACCTTTCAAATGAAAGCTGAATTGCCCTGACCAGTGTGGCACAGTTGGTTGTGCATCATCCCATGCACAGAAAGGTTGCTGGTTCAATTCCTGGTCAGGGCACTTGACCAGGTTGTGGCTTGATCCCCCGTCGGGGGAGTGCAAAAGGCAGCTGATTGAAGTCTCCCTCTCACATCAATGTTCCTCTCTCTCCCCCCTCTCTCTTTCTTTCTCTCTAAAAAAGTAATAAATAAAAAAATGAAAGCAGGATTATGATTTGCATTCAAATTGAATTCCTCTATGACGAATATCACCACCATTCTGGTCAGCCTCTTAAACAAACCCCCCCAAATCCTGCTTTTTATTCCCCTCTCCTGGCCCATCTGCCCCACACTCTGACCCCTTTTCCCTCCTGCCTGCTTTCTTGGATGCCTGAGTTCACAGTGAAACCTGCTGGTAATGACAGCGCTGAAATGGTAATGTGCTTCCCTGCCTCCCCATCAGCAGCACTTGATGCCGCCCCGGGGGCCAGCTCGGTGGCAGGAACATGCTTTCATATTTTCTAGAGGCAAAAGGCACCCATTCGACTTCCTACCTTGACTAACTCAGCAGTTTCACTAAGTTCAGGCACAGACACACGCACACACACACACACACACACAAAATTTTTATCAGAGAAGAAAAGGAAAGAGGTGAGGGAGGAAGAGGAAATGAAATTGGAGAGAGAGGAAGAGGAACAGTAAGAGAGGAGGAAGGGAGGGAGGAAGGAGAATCAGTCTCTCTCTCTCTTTTTTTCTCAATACTGTGTCAGTGAAATCGAATAATATGTTTTGTTTCTTCTCCCTGGGATTCACAGAAGAATTCCACATAGTACATAAAGAGTTAAGGTAAGTAATATGAAGTAAAAGGATTAGACTTGGGGGAAAAACAAACGATGCGTTCCTATGGTGATATGGACTCTGTGGAATAAGCAATGGTCACCATGTGATAATACATTTACCCTCTCCTTCTCCCTCTTTCACCTCTGACAGGAAGAGCTGGTGCATCCAGTGGCCTCAGCGCAGGTGGCCAGGTGGCACCTGAGCACACAGTCTGCCCAGCTGCTCCGCGTGCCAGGGTGGCCCACTGTCCTCACACTCCCATGTTTAATGGATGGTGTGTCACTCTGCCGAGGTAACCAAATTGAAAACAATCAATAGCTTCACCCAAATACCTATTCTTTCAAGAATAAAGGAAGAGTGATTTCTTCGCTGTGAGGAGCACGGGAGATACTGTTGTTGTAGTTTAAATAAAATTGATTTTTCTTGCTTCGGGACTCAGATCACTCAATGTGCTCTTGGTGTTTCAAGCTTGGATGAATACATAATACATAAGACAGTTATATCTGCTCTTTGGAGGGCACTCTGTTCGCTAATGCCAGCGCTGCTTTACTCTATGGTTTCATAAGTTCAAGTCCACATGAGGAAGGCGGGTAGGGAGCCTGAGGACAGAGGCAGGAAAGAAGGGACATTAGTCTGACTTCTTACCGTCAGGCACAGTTTCATGCTCTCTTCCATATAATAAGCCAACAAGTTAGGTACCTGAAGCCAAGTGTGTCTTGCCACAGAGCTCATATCTTTCCACCACATCAATGACCAAAACTCACAGTGAAAACAACTCTTTGTTATATAATCCTAGACACACGTACATTGCTGAAACAAAGTTTCATAAAACAATATCTACCTTTATACATGCAATTCACTTGGATTTCACTCATCCTACTCTATTTTAGTTCAGTTATTTCAAATTCTGGTTGCAACCCCACTAAATTGGTCTCACAACCTACTGTTAAGCATGACTCACAACTTGGTAAATGCCATACTACATCATGCTGTCCTTCAGAATTTTAAATTTTGTTCTGTTGGACCTGATATCAGTATGGTGACCGAAACTGTACTTGCAAGTAGTGTGCAGATGGTTCCATCAATATGATTCAAGTTTTTGACTTTTTCATCTACGAACTGAGAGTTATAATATTTACTCCCTAAAACTCTCACGAGTTGAATTCATTGACGCTATTCTTTGCTTCTCAAAGAATCTGTGACTTAGAATAAAAACAATTTAAAATTGAGATAAGTTTCTTAGTAATAAAAGGCATGAGAAGAAATTGTTGTTATCATTATTATTATTGCTATTGTTAACAATTATTGTGAACTTACTACATCCCAGACACTGTTCTTTGAGCTTTAAATATTTAATCCTCACTATCACTTATGAAGTAGGTAAATATCATTACTTCCACTGTATAGCCAACATTTCTTCATCTTCCTTACCACAAATTTCCCTTCTAAAATGTTATTATATATCTCAAAAGATGAATAAGATTATGACTATGATTCAAGGAATCTGCATTTTTTTAATTTAAATAAAATATAAAAGTCTGTATCATCTAGTTGGTTTGATGCATTGACTGTCTTTTAATAGTAAATCATGTAATTAAAAAAATTTTGTAGAAAACTTCCAGAATATATAGGGTGTCCCCCCAAAGTTTATACACACACATTTTGAATAATTATACTAGTAAATGCAGTGTTTATTAAAATACATTTCATTTTCAAAATTGAGCTATCAGCTGTTAAAGTGTGTAGTCATTTCTTTGGGACACCCCGTAGAGTAAGAGGTTAGCATGTATGTACCTTCAAGTAACACAGATTCCCAGCCATAAGGGTCTATAATACCTGGCAGTGCAAAGGCAATTCAGGTGCCAGGGCTGGTTGAGGCAGCAGTTCATCAGTGTCAGCAAGGATTCAAAGCCTCTTCATTTTCCCATCCTCCCATCTCTCACCAGCTTCACCCAGATAGCTACACAGTTCCAGGTGTCATAGTCCGACTCCACAGTGATGAGAAGAAACATCCTTTCCTCGGGAGTGAATTAAATGCTCCTTAAATTTAAATCAGCATTTTTCTTTGGCTAAAAGGAAAATGTTAATTCCTAAACCAGGCACTGGCCAGGGAAATGGGATCACCGTGATTGAATTAGTTCTTTCCCCCTGGAAGTAGGCATGAGTTTGCCTATCCTGAAGCATGTGGGTCGGTGGGCAAGAAAGGTGGGGTCTTGTGAGAAAATATATACTAAGAAAGAATTGTCTGATGCAAGGAAGGAAAATGTTTGGAAGGAAAGAGTTGGTGAAATATAATGTAAGACCATTTCCTGTTAGATAATACATTTAATGTTTCATAAAAACTAGCGAATTTAACAAGGAAACATATCTATAAACTAATTCATTTAGCAAGATTTCCTAAGTGAAAATTTAGTTTTGGTTTTGAAAAATAACCATATAAAGGTACATAGACTAATAGTGTTCTCTGAGTTTTAATGGGACCTGCAATTTCCGATATTTAGGTTGAGTTTTTCTTGCTATATTGCCTCTAAGCAACCTGTTCCCCTGTCAAAACATACTAAGTGGTTTTTATTCTTTTCTTTTAACTTTTCATTTTGACATTGTTTCAGATTCACAGAAAAGAGCCATAAGAATGGCTCAAAGAATTCCTGATTATTTCCCAAATGTTAGCATTTTACCACATTTCCTTTACCTGTCTCTGTTGTGTGCATGTAAGGCTTATATATATATATATACATACATATGTGTGATGTGTGTGTTCACACACAAACATGATTTCTGAATAATTTGAGAATATGTTATAAAAGTGATCCTCTTTTAGCCCTAAATACTATGTGTGTGTATCTAATAAAGGGCATCTCCTTACAAAACTACATATATTTA
>NW_006383011.1:803689-838568 GCF_000327345.1 Myotis davidii | reverse complement strand
TCAGTAGAGCAGTGGATAAAAAAGCTGTGGTGCATTTACACCATGCAATACTATGCAGCTGTAACAAAGAGGGATCTCTTACCCTTTGAGACAGCATGGAGGGACCTAGAGAGTATCATGCTAAGTGAAATAAGTCAGTCAGAGAAAGACAAGTGTCACATGATCGCATTCATATGTGGAGTCTGAGTAACAAATAAACTGATGAACAGAGTGGATCCAGAGACATGGAAGCATGGAACAGAGTGCAGAATCCCAGAGGGAAGGTGGGGAAGGGCCAGTGGTTTGGAGGTAATCAACCAAAGACCTTGTATGCATATATGCATAACCCATGGACACAGACAATAGGGTGCTGAAGGCATGGGGTAGAGTAGGGGGGAGAGTTGGAGGGGGTCAATGGGGGGAGGGGGATATATGTAATACTTTCAACAATAAAGAATTATTTTTTAAAAATTTGTCATTAGCAAAATATACTAAAAGAGTAAACATCATTCTACAGCAATGGATTTATTATGGATGATTATTTGGCATTTGTGCTGCCACTGCCACCCTCCTTTACCAGGGATTGTTAGTGTGAGCATGTTTTCACTGGTCATTTAGAAGGCCTGCACCAGAGAATATGAAGGACAAACTGGGGGAAATGGTGATCCATTAGCTACTAATTAATTCACTATTGCTCATGAATAGCAGCTACAAGAACATCCCAAAGCACCTGAGACATTTCTAGGTTAAAAATAAATTGAAGACATTATAGAAAAATTTTTTTAAAAACATTCATTTCAATAACTGAATGCCTAGATGCAATTCCTAGAAGTACTTCAATATAAATGATTACAATAGAGGTATTTTAACTGGTTGAAAATACATTATTAAACGAATATGCAGAATTTGGTTTATGATATAAGAATAAAGATATTCTGGTCAATTCTCTTTTCTTTTTTATTAACATTTTTAAAAAAATATATTTGTATTGATTTCAGAGAGGAAGGGAGTGGAGGAAGGGAGTGGGAGGGAATGAGAGACAGAAACATCAATGATGAGAGAAAATCATGGAACAGCTGCCTCCTGCATGCCTCACACTGGGGATCGAGCCAGCAACCCAAGCATGTGTCCTGCCCGGAAGTCGAACCGTGACCTCCTGGTTCATAGGTCGTTACTCAACCACTGAGCCATGCCGGCCGAGCCTTTTTTTATTAACATCTGAATTAGCCTACAAAAAAAATCACATATTTAAGTCCGGTAAAGCCTCAGAAGCTCATTTTCTTTCACAGTGCTCATTGATGGTTTTCATTCTCAATTTCTCAGATTTCATCTACATAACAGCAAGCAAATTCTTTAGAAATAAATGGTTCCAAAAAGGCATGGGCAAGGGTGTGTTATACATATCTCTTTTTTTCTGGAAGTTCCCAATAAAATGTTCTCTAAATTTTTTTTCAAACCAGTGTAGTCTGTCACACACAAAAAGGAGTTACTAGCCAATATGATTAGTTGTCATCATGTTATAGGCAAACTTCTAACTGGTCCTCCTGTTTCTCTCCAGTCTTATGAAAGAGAAGGAAGAAATTACACTTGAGGAAGAGAATATCCCCAAATGGGTTGTGCCTAGGGCATCTAAATCGGTAGCTGGGGTTAAAAACACTTGGCTCCATTCAAAAACCACTTTTTTCAAGTTGATTTTTTTAAACGCATCTTAAAAATAAGGCTGTTCCTTGAAGTAGGGTTAGTAGCACCAAACCCTTACTCTATTCTCAATAGTGAAAACAAATTATGAACCTTTCTTCCACTGCAGAGTTGCAGTACAACAGCGAGGAGGAAATCACTTGTTCACTTGAGTTGAGTTCAAGATTATGCTGGAGTCTGATTGCATAAACTCATTCACACGGTAGAAGAAACAAAAGGCAAACAACTCTCTGGGTGGAGTGTCAGAGGCTCAGTGTTTACACAAAGAAATTGAGGGAAAGATTAGAGAACAATTTTCTCTTGGGGAATGATAATGGTTTAGGGGTCTTTTGTAGGGGCAGTCCTTTGCTAGGATTAAAGGCAGGATTAGTGGCAGAGAATTGAGAAATTGAAATAGAGAGCCTCTTAAAATGGCAAATTAGTCAGAATATCCAGGGTGTTCTTGAAATGTGAATTCTAAGGAAATGTATACTACTTAAGAAGAAAAGATGAATTCAAACTCACTATTTCAAAATGATGACACTGTCAGTGGATCACAAAGTGATGGCCTTGCCAGTGCCTTCAAGGAAAATCAAGAGACCAAGAGTATGGTGACTTGAGTCAGTTTTTAAGTGAAGGTACAAATTCAAGAAAACTCAAGGAGTGATGTCAGCATCATGGTGGAGTGAGAGGACTCCTCTATATCACCCCTTAAATCTACAACTAGTCGGACACCTATAATCCAACAAGGGTTCCTCTATTCATCACAGTGGCATGCCCGAGAGATCCATACATTGGTATTTCTGAAGGTGGACTTATTGACATTCATAGGGTAGGCAGGCTGGGGGAAAGGACAGGCATAATACCCACAGACACAGTTCCCGGACACTGTAGCTGAGCCTGTGGTCCTAAATGCAGTAGCAGAGGAGGAGCTGGGGTGGAGCCCCCACACTATGGCCTGGTGGAGAGTAAGAGGGGCTAAGGTAGCTTCAGTGTCCAAGAATCCAGCTTCCTGCCCCACATGTGGCTGAGCCCAGTAGCAGCAGCAGCAGCAGAGATGTGTCTATGGCCTCCAAGCTACAGCACAATGCCACCAGTAACCATAGGAAACCAGGTAATGGCACAATGAGCTTGCAAAGCGAGCCCCCCTCTACATGCCACATCTCCCTACTACAATGGCGATGCCCTAAGACCCAGGCAGGGGCATCCACCACCCTGGTCACCCAGAAAGCGACTCCCACAACCACAGTGATGTCTGCCACCATGACCCTTGAGGGTAAGTAGCACAGGTAATAGAAAACAAAAACTTGGACGATAGCACCATCTGCTGGTAAGCAAAAGAAAGACCTCCAATTATCATCCTGTTGAATTGTAAAAATCAAGAGTACCTAAATTAGAAAGGTGTTCATTACTTCAAACGTGCTGTCAAAGGAACAACGCCTCGAGAACCATAACGTGGTAACCCTAAAAGGAAATGACAATTCTCCAGAACACAAACACAAAGCCGTGAAAGATTGTGATCTAAATGATAGAGTTCAAAATAGCAGTCATAAAGAAATTCAACAAGATAAAAAAAAAAAAAAAAAACAACTCAGAAAGGCAATTCAATCAGCTCAGAAATAAAATTAATGAAGAGGAGGAGTATTTTACCAAAGATATTAAAACTATAAAAAATAACTAAACATAAATTCAAAACCTCAATAAATCCATAAGAGAGATGAAAAAAGGGCAGTAGAAAGCATTAAAAACCGAGAAGACCATATGAAAAAAGATAATGAGCTTGAAAATAATAATTTAGAAATGATTCAAGTGGAAAAAGAGAGAAAACTAATATTTTTTAAAAATGAAAGAACTCAAGAAAAACTATCTGACTCCATTAGAAAGGACAACAAAGAAATTATACAACTCCATTAGAAAGGTTTCCAGTAGAACAATATAATGCCATTAGAAAGAGAGATATAGAATGGGTATCCCAGAAGAGAGAGAAAAGGCAGCAGAGGACCTATTCAAAGAAATAATTGATGGGACCTTCCCAAACCTAGGGAAGGACCTGGACATTCAAGTATAAGAAGCTAACAGAACATGCAATTATCTAAATGCAAAAAGACCTTCTCAAGACACAGTACACTAAAACTGTCAAAAGTTAATAATAAAGAAAGAATTCTCAAGACAGATAAAAATAAAAACCAAAAGAAAAAACAACAGTAACCTACAAAAAAACCCAACAGATTTCTCTCTACAAGCCAGGAGAGAGTGGAATGACATATTCAAAATATTAAAAGATAGAAACCACCAGCCAAGAATAATATATCCAGCAAAGTTATCCTTCAGATACAAAGGCAAAATAGATTTTTCCAGACAAACAAACCACAAGATCTGCATGACAAGTAATGTTTAAAGAAACACTTCACTTGAAACAAAAAGACAAGAGTACATAAAACTTTGAGAAAAAAAAAGCATAAAATTGCAACTCTATTTTAGAACAGGATGTTAAACACTTAATACAACATTAAGGTTAAAGAAAAAAAGCATACCCTAGCTGGTATGGCTCAGTGGATAGAGCGTAGGTCTGCGGACTGAAGGGTCTCAGGTTTAATCCACTGAGCCAAACCGGTTTCGGCCATTTTTTTGTTTTAAAAAGAAAAAAAACGAGAGGTCAATGGGGGAAAAAGGAGACTCATATAATACTTTTAAACAATAAAGAATTTAAATTTAAGAAAAAGGAAAAAAGCATGAAAATTACTATAGTTATTGCAATGTGGTAATGAACAAAAAAAAATCATAAAAAGGAACAATTTGTAACAAAAACACAAAAGGGGAGAAAGGAAAGGATGATTATTGTATAGGTGAACGAAGAGGAGATACTATCACAAGAAAAAAAGGACCATTTTATTTATAAGATAAAAACACACCAAACTATAATAATAGACGGAAACCAGAAACACAAGAGAAAAGAAACAAAGAAAATGCAGAGCAATTAGAAAAAAAAGGTAAGATGTCAGTAGTAAGTCCTAATAATCACCCTAAATATAAATGGACTGAACTCACCTATCAAAAGGCACAGAGTAGATGTATGAATTAAAAAACAAGGAGCACATCTAAGCTCCAAAGACAAACATAGGCTCAAAGTGAAGAGGTAAAAGATGATACTACAACCAAATGGCATCCAACAAAAAGTGGGGGTAGCCATCCATATATGAGACAAACTAGATTTCAAGACCCCAAAAACGGTAAGAAGAGACAAAGATGGACATTTTAAAATGATGAAAGAGATGATCCATCAAAAAGACATAACATTTATTACTATATATGCCTCCAATGTAGAATCACCAAAATACATAATGCAATTATTAACAGATCTAAACAGAGAAATAGATAGCAATGCAATAATAGGAGATTTGAACATCCCACTTATATAAATATTATATTAATTATCCAGACAGAAAATTAGTAAGGAAACATTGGCCTTAAATGACACATTAGACCAGATGGAGTTAATATTTCATCACAAAGCAACAGAATACACATTCTTCTCAAGTGCACATGAAACATTCTCAAGGATAGACTTGTTTTGTGTTGGGACTTGTTTTGTGTCAATAAATTTAAAGTATTCAAATCATGTCAAGCATTTTTCCTGACCACAATAGTATGACACTAGAAATCAACCACTAGAAGAAAGCTGGAAAAATCACAATAAAAATAAAACAACATGATACTGAACAACTATTGAGTCAATGAAGAAATAAAAAAGGAACCAAAGAATACATAGAGACAAATAAAAATTAAATGCAGCATACTAAATCTTTGTGATGCAGCAAAAGCTGTACTATGAGGGACATTTATAGCAATACAGGCCTACCTCAAAAACAAACAAATAAAAAATCTCAAATAAACAATCTAATATTACACCTTAAGGAATCAAAACAAGAAGAACAAATAAAACCCAAAGTCAGTACAAGAAATAAAATAATAATAAATCAGAACAGAAATAAATAAAATTGAGAATAAAAATGCAATAGAAAAAAATTAATAATTCAGAGTTCTTTCAAACGATAAATAAAATTGACAAACTTTTAGCTAGACCAAAGAAAAATGAGAAAAACTTATGTTAAAAAATCAGAAATGAAAGAGAAGTTACAATAGATACCACAAAAATACGAAGGATTATAAAAGAATACTATAAAAAGCTATCTGGCATGAAATTGGACAATCTTGAAGGAATGGGAAAATTTTTAGAAGCATACAACCTTCCTAGACTGAATCATGAAGAATAAGAAAGCCTGATATGACCAATCACTATCAAGGAAATTGAAACAAGTAATCAAAACCCTCCCCTCAAATAAAATACAGGACCAGATGGTTTCACTGGTAATTCTACCAAACATTCAAAAAAAAAGATTTAATGCCTATTCTTCTCAGAAGGGATACTTAAAAAATTTCTTTTCTTTGTTAATCCTCATCTAAGGATATTTCTCCTTTGATTCTTGAGAGAGTGAAAGGGAGGGAGAGGAAGAGAGACAGAGAAACATCGATGTGAGAGAGATAGTTTGATTGGTTGCCTCCCACACATGCCCTAACTTAGGCTGGGGTTTTCCAAACAAGTCTGTGCACATGCAGACCCCTGGGTGTTTACTGGAATCCTTATGCTTAATCTTTTGGTATCCTTGCTTAAAGGACACTGCAAACACATGTGTCCTCCCAAGATTACTTACCCTACTAATTGTATCTAAAAGATAAATTTTACCTCAAACTGCTGTTATAATAAAAGCCTAACAAGGCAGGTGATCTAGGCTGTCTGGTTCCTTGGCCCAGGCAGTCTCTTAGCCCTCTCTTTCACAGCAAATGTTGTGTCAGAGTAATCATTCATCCATCACTCAGGGTCTGCTGGTCAGCCCCAGCAATCACAAACTGTATGACATCACTCATGTGGAATATAAAACAAAAAACAAATGAACTAACAACAGACTAATAGATACAGACAACAGAATAGTGATTACCAAAAGGGAAAGGGGTGAGGGGAGGGCAAAATGGGTAAAGGGGTCAAATATATGGTAAGAGAATGAAACTATGCTTTTGGTGGAGAGCACACAACAGAGTGTACAGATATCCTATATAATAAAAGCCTAATATGCTAAGTGTCCTGTTGGCTGGTCGGACGTTCAACCAATCAAAGCATAATATGCTGATATGCTAAGGCCGCTCATCCGCTCGCTATGACGTGCACTGACCACCAGGGGGAAGACGCTCCGACCAGTAAGCGAGCTTACTGTTGGTCAGGACTGAGCGAGACGGGCCAGACATGCCCTGAAGCCCTTCCGCGGTCCCTCCCCAGCTGGCCAACCTCCCGAGACCCTCCCCAGCCCCGATTGTGCACTTGTGGGGTCCCTCGGCCTGGCCTGCACCCTCTCACAGTCCAGGACTCCTCGGGGGATGTTGGAGAGCCACTTTCAGCTCAATTCCACAGGCCAGGCCTAGGGACCTCACTGGTGCATGAATTTGTGCACTGGGCCTCTAGTTGAAATATAATGTTGTACACCTGAAATTTATATAATGTTATTAACCAATGTTATCTCAACACATAAAAGCAAAAAGAAAATACTAATGATTTACAGATTCAGTTATAGCTATACCACTGCTAAAGAACAATCATAATTTGAAACTGAATTAATGCTATATTGTTCTTTTTATCTGATTTCAAAATGTTAGTGTTATCATAAGTCATATTTTTAGCAGAACTGCTGCAAATAAATGTTTGAGCTTGACACCCTATAGTAAAATTCAATACTTCTAAATGTAAAGGAAGTAAAATGAAAACGTCCATTTGGAAGCAAAAACTAATGTGTAAGTCTGAACTTGACACTCTTCCTAAGATGACACTGTTTTTCCAATTACCTACAAAATAAAAATCAAATTTCTTATCTTGCTATATCAACTACATTATTGGCAGGAAAGAGCTGGGAGTTAAAAATAATTTCTTAAGGGGACTATTTATAGAGGTGTTAAAGGGATTATTTATAGAATGTTGAGACACTCAGTAACTAGTAACCAGAAGTAACTACTACTCACAGACCTGAGGGGCAAGGAGTGGGGCAACACAGTGATCATAACCTTTGGAGAATTGTAAACATGGAAAAGGAGTCACCCAAGAAAATACCTAGTCAAAGATTCACCACTTTCAACCTTGGCAGAGTGTTAGAGCTTGAAGAATTACGGACACCTGGGTCTGACCCCCAGAGATTCTTATTTAATGTATCTGGGATGTAGCCAGTGCATCCGGTTTTCAGAAACCTAATATATAATTATAATGTATAGCCAAAGTAGAGAACCCCGGTCAAAGAGGGATGTTGCAACTGTGCCAGAATGTAGGCACCAGGGGAAGGGAGAGAATAAGGAAAAAGGCTCTCACCCCTGCTACTTACAGAGTGGTCCTCAGTGTTATAACAATTACCAGGGAGTTTGGTAGAAATACAAAATCATAGCCTCAGACCCAGTGAATCAGAATTTTCATTTCAAAAAGAACCCCAAGTAATTTGTATGTGTATTCAAGTGTGAGAAGTCCTTTTCTAACCTATTTCTTTTCTTGCTTTTCATTGTCTTATTGGTGCTTCCCATTAACCCAACCCCAGTGAAAGCCAGAGGGCCAGGAAGCCTTTCTGTTTCAGTCATAGGGGTTAAGTCACACCAGGGCACAGAACAGACAAGTTCAGAGAGAATGAATCTGAGGAAGCAAAAGGATAATGATCTGGTCAAAATGATATATTTATTATTGTCTTTCTCCCATATTTCTAGAAATAACTTGCTCTCCATTCTACCAGAGAATCCTGAAACACAAACTTGACTTTCACTGCTTTAATAAGCAATTTTAGGCATCTATTATATGTAAATACTGCACTATGTATTTATGGAAGAAAAAAAATCAGTGAGAAATAGTGTTTATATTGAAGGAATGGTGGAGTAGGGTAGACAAGTAATGAATATTTTGTGCAGATTTGGAATCCAAAGATCAGGAAATTACAAAAAAAAAAAGAATCCATAGACTTGATATCACAAGAACTGAAAATTATTTCTCAATTTTTATCTCTGAAAGGAAAATTATAAAATTCACCTAGAGAAAAACCACATGAGAGTCAGCAGCCAGCATACATAGCAAGAAAAAATCCTAGAGAAAGTTTATACAATGCAACTATATAAACAAGTCTCAATTAAATTAAATATCTATTCTGTTGCATTGATGTGTCTGTTAATTCCAGTACCATACTGTTTTGATTCCCATAGCTTTTTAATATAGTTTGAAATCAGGAAGTACTTATTTGTTCTTCTTTTTCAATTGTTCGATATATTGATTGTGGGGGTGCTTACATCAGACTATGTGTTTTTCAAAACTCATAGAACTGTATACCAAAAATAATAAATTTTACTCTATGTAAAACAAAAATAAATCAATAAAAATGTTGAAAGTAACATACTAGACCAAAATACTATTGTTTTAGTTTCCTACGACTATTTTAACAAATTATCACAAACGTGGTGACTTAAAACATGAATTTACTCTCTTATAGTTCTGAAGGCCAGAAGTCCAAAATGAATATTACAGGGCTAAAATCAAGGCATAGACAGGGCCACACCCCCGTATAGGACACCGTTTCTTGCCTCTTCCAACTTTTGGTGCCTGCTGGTGTTAACTTGTGACTACATCACCCAATCTCTGCCTCCATGGTCACATTGTCTCCTCTTCTGTCCATGTGAAATCTCACTTTCTCTCACTTTAAAATGACACTAGAGGCCTGGTGCATGACATTCGTGCACTGGGGGCTGGGGTGGGGGGAGGGAAGGGGGAGCCTCAGCCCAGCCTGTGCCCTCTCGCAGTCCAGGACCCCTCGAGGGGATGTCTGCCTGCCTGCTCGCTGCTCCTTACCACTCAGCTCGCTGCTCCTTAGCGCTGCTGTGGAGGCAGGAGAGGCTCCCACCACCACTGCTGCGCTCGCCAGCCCAGCTGTGAGCCCAGCTTCAACACAGGAGCTGCCCCCTGGTGGTCAGTGCGCATCATAGCGACCAGTCGTTCTGGTTGTATTGCCGTAATGGTAGCTTAGGCTTTTATTATATACATTTTGTTTGCATTTGAGTCCACATGAATAATCCAAAATAATTTCCACATCTCAATATCTTTAATCTCATCTGCAAAGTTGTTGCCTATAAAGTAATATTTACTGGTTCCAGGGATTAGGATGACATCTGGGGGGAGGGGAGCCATTGTCAGCTTCCCACAACCATTTTAAAGGGGAGCAATTTATACCGGGAGCATTTAATGGACTCTCCGTATTCAATTTATTAATATAAGTGAAAAAACATAAATGTTCGGCCTTTGAGTGGCAGAAAATAAGAAATGGGGCCAGAAATGGCCCCGTCAGTAATTTAAAGAAGTAGGAAAATGTATGCCAAATTCAGGTAGAGATAAAAAGACCCAATGACCAGAATATACAATGTGCTAAAGCATACTGTTAAATGGTTTTAAAAGAATGGCTGTCGTCAACTAATAGAGTACTTTAAATCCGCTGAATCATTTTGCAGGTCTTAGAAAGCCAGCAAATATTTTTGAGTCTGTGGGAATCAAACCAGTGTGTTTATTGGTTGTATTAATACATGCAAAGTATGATGGCATTTACATGTCAAGAGTTTCTTAAACACTTTATATATTTTAAACATTTTATCTTTATAACAACTCTGTATGATAGTTACTTTGTTATCACCATTTTAAAAATGAGAAAACTGAGGCCCAGAAAGGTCAAGTGATTTTGCCAAGGTCACACAGCTAGTAAGTCACAGGATCAGGACTCAAAGCAGGAAGACAGCCTCCAGAGTCTTTGCTTTAAGTATTTACTGAGGGAGAGAAAAGGAAAATACGGAATTTTGGCAGACCAGTAAGATAAAGAAGGAAGAAGTAACACTCTGAAGTATTGGTGGAATAGAGATCAACTTGTCAAAAGAAGCCACAAATGCCCCATGTATTCCCTGCCAGGAGGGCTAGACTGTGCACATGAAGCAGAGAGTAAACCCCAGTGCCATCCATCACTCAAAGTAGATGCACTTATGCCTCAGGTCCCTAAAGATCTCTGCCCCATCTTTCTTGGCAACATATCTATCCTTCACATCATTCCACAGGCCAAAAGCAAAGTGTCAACTTACATTCTTGAGGCATTCTAGTCCGATATTTTCCTGAAAATGTGTGAATAAACACATCTACTTCACACGGGTCCTATAACATTTCTGAAAGTTGTAGACATTTTATTAGAACTGCAATAAAGTAACGGAATAAATGCATGGTTTGAAAACATTTTGTTTACTGTTTTATATCCAATTCTTAAGATTAGAATCATGTCCCTTTTCTATAAAATTGGTCTGTTTCTTCTGTACCATTTCAAATACAGTGTTTTATATCACTGTCGTTTCAAATGCTTTTTTCTTTTATTTCAAAATCAAAACAATGTGCTCAATGGGGAAACAAAATATGTGATCCTGCATGCCTTCAAAACTGCAAAACTGCAGCATTCACTGGAACTCTCCCCAGGAGACTGCAGTTGGGTTCCACTGACTACTAATTACTGAATCGCAGCGAAAGTGTCACACGGCTCTCCTTTCAGCACTTCGTTGGCCGTGTGTCTCTGGCAATAATCTCTCCACACATAAGCACTGTTCCTTTCAGCACATTATTTAATCAATAAAGTAATGCCCTTGCACCAGCCAGGCCCAGAGCCATCTTGTCACAAGTGCTAAATAAATGAAACAAACACCAGTCCTGCTTCCACAACCTCGCCATTAATAAACATGAATGGAGATGCCTTTAATACAGAGTCCATTCTCTGGAACATTTAAAACTGCACACATGTGCATGTTTGTGAGACTAGATGAGGAATCCTCCACAGGACCGTCAGAGCAGGCCAAGTCCCACCCAACTGTTATTTTGCTTTGAACTGGGAAAGGTGCCCCTTCTACGGTCTCTCAGCCCTGTTTGTTCACCAGGGAATATGTGTCCTTATCTATTTCTTGCCCGAATGAAGCAAGCTCTCCTTGGCAGGGTCTTCCTCCCCAGGCTGAACTAAGTTTCCTCTGCACCTCAGTCTACAAAGGTGGACTTTGGTACCCCCCACTTTCCCATCTCTGTGTGTGTGTGTGTGTGTGTGTGTGTGTGTCAGGGGCCTTGCGCTGTGGAGTACTGTGCTTCTAAGTAGATTCAGATCCCCATTCATCGTCTCCTGGCTGTTTCTCATCGATTATAAATAAAGCCTCAGAAGAGAAGGGTTAGTCTTAGCCATAGGCTCTTCCAAAATTCTAAAGCTTGTAAAGTCTTTAAGGAAAGAGATTCTTCCAGCTCCATACTCTAACAGGTTCTGGCATGGAGTAGGTAGGGAATAGAGGTCAAGTATATGAATGATTTCTTTGGGTAGCATTAAAAATCACCTTCTAACCAGCCAGCGTGGCTCAGTGGTTGAGTATCAAACTATGAACCAGCAGGTCACGGTTTGATTCCCAGTCAGGGCACATGCTCGAATTGTGAACTCAATCCCCCGTGTGAGGGCACCCAGGAGGCAGCTGATCAATGATTCTTTGTCATCATTGATGTTTCCATCTCTCTCTCTCTATCCCTCTTCCTTCTTCTCTGAAGTCAATAAAAATATATACTTTTTAAAAATCACCTTCTATGGAAGCTAGTGTTGATTAAAACACCACGTGTCAGGTGTTTTTCTAACAGAAACTCATTTTACAATAAAGAAACCAAGGCTCAGGAGGCCAAGTCACTTATCCAGAGTCAAAGCAGGTGAGAAAGGGAACCAGAATTTCAACCACCCCAATGTGACACTGGAGCCTGTGCTATGAACCCCTAAACAGCTTTACTAGACTCCTCCCAAGCTTTACCTGGTGCATCATGTCTTCCTAGCTTTTTGTCATGCAGTTGTGTGGCTCATTATGACAAAACTAGCCCCCCCCCCCAAAGTAACAAAATGATAATAACTCCCATTGGAAGCCATTGTTAAGATGTTCAACAAATGTTGAACACCAATGACTGGGTGTACACACTGCATGAGAATCCTTCGCTAAAAGCTATTGAGAAAACAAAGCAAATGATGAGATGTAGTCTGACCTCATTTGGACTATAAGCCACTAAAGTTCTCAAAAAAATAACACTATTCTTACTGTATAGAGTATGATTTGGCCTAATACGTTTTCCTACAGCGGAATATAACTTGGAAAAGAAGTGCTAACTAGAGGAGAAAATGTTAATATTGAAATGGCATTTATGTTGGAATATAATGAGTTCGTTTCCCTTTTTGAAAAGTCTGTTATTTCCAATTCAAGTCCTAGAACTTTCAAGGTCTGTCCCCCCCACCTCCACCCCCCAGGCTGCTTGCAGTGCATAAATTCTCATGACCAATGGACACGGCTATCGGTGTTTGAGGTGGACGCCAACGGCAATGCCGCAGTTCCCTGGCATTCAGGAACCAGGAACCACAATTTATTGAAAACAACAACAACAAAAATTACTCTGTAATCATTCCATTTTCTGTGAGACTAGTCCCTCCACACTTCCAGGCGTTCCCCAAGAACTTCTCAATTCAGTCCCTATGTGTATTATGTTCCTTTGTGTCAGCTCCAACTGGTGGTGACCCTGTGAGTATGAATGATGACCATAATGCCCTGCCCTCAACAGCCCTGTTCTGCTCCTGGAAACTCATGCTTCCTTTCTGGAGTCAACCCATCTCATAGTTGATCTCCCTTTTTTCCTGCTGTCTTGTACTTTACCCAGAATTATTGTCTTCTCCAAAGAACCCTGCCTTCTCACGATGTACCCAAGGTAGGAAAGCTTCAGTTTTATCATTTTTGCCTCTAGGAATTTTTCAGGTTTAATTTGCTATAGGACCCACTTGTTCATCTTTCTGTTAGTACAGGGTATCTGGAGAGCTCTCCTCCAACCCCATATTTCAAAGGAATTTTTTTTTTCCTATTGGCCTTCTCCACTGTGCACTTTTGCCTCCGTACATAGTAATTGGGGATATGAGGGTGAGGATGATCTTAGCCTAGATCTCTCATGATACAGCTTTGCTCTTGGTGATCTTTCTGAATTCTTCCATCGCTGCCCTTCTGAGTCTCAGCTTCTCTTAATGCCGTGGATGCAGTTTTCCTTGTGAACTGATGACTGAACCAAAGCAAACACTTCAACAATTTTGATATCTTCATGGTCTATGTTAAAATTGTGTATTTCTTCTGTAGTCATGATTTTTTTCTTGATGCTTTGGAAATTTCTTTCATTTTCATCAAACCACCCTCCTTGTAAAATCTTCCTCATTCCCAGTCATTTGCAAGCATGGGAGAGCTCCTTTTCCTTCTTTACCAAAAGCACCATTAATAAGAGCTGCTGAGTTAAACTGGCTTTGGTTTAAGATTACACAAGGAAATCAGATTATACACAGATCAAAAACCAATTTCAAGTGGAATATTTTATATATTCAGCCATTTTTCCACAGGTAACTGCCGGGACCCGGTCCATCCTTGCTGCTTGACACAGTCGCTGCAGGAAAGAAACATCTGCACAGCATATGTTTCAAGGGACCTGGCGTATATAGCATACTGTTCTTAATATGTTTGCTCCCCTTAGCGCTATGTGTTTTAACCAAGGTCACCTCTCCGAGAAAGGTTGTTTCCCCAGGTAGGGATTTTTCCCTGAAGTTAGGGAGGGGATAAAACCCCTTAACTAAGTGCCAGGCGGGTAGTTAATCACTTTAACTACAAACAATCATGCTTAAGCTACATAATCTTTACTCTGACAGAACCTGGCTGGAGAACCTGGAGAACCTGGCTGGAGAACCTAGCAAGAGAACATAACTTGGCTGGAGATTGTGGCTAGAGATCCTGGCAAGGCTGCTGATGAACTGAACGCTGTCTCCATGTCATTCCTTCTTCACCAACTCCGTCCACACCTTTGGGGACCGCTGGACCTGCTGGGGTTGGACCCCAGTAGGTAACCTCTTACTGATCCTTCTCCTTTTATTCCTGACCTTCAGCAATGTTATCTTCCAACTAAATCCCTTTAACTCAATCTTTCCTCTCAATACTGTCAAGCTCTAACACAACTCCTTCTGAGTTAACAGGAGATAACTGGCAAATTCTTGTTGCTTGATTATGTAAAGCAAATAAAGCACTTTCTCCAATATTTAGATGAGTTGGGGGATCACTCATTTTTCATAACCAAAGAGCCTAAAAGGGGACTTTTCTTACAAAAAGAGAAATCCTCTTGTTTGAAGGTTGCCATCTCAAAGGGCAGCCAATATCCAATTTTTAGAGTTCTAGGAGGAGATGTACAGAGGTTTGCCTAAGCAGTCAAAGCTCTCAGCAGTGTGGATAACTACCCTTACCTTGGAACAGAGCTGTATTAAAGTTAACTAGAGGAAGTACATCCTATTTAAGCATTATTTTCCTATAGAAAATATAAATAGTTCTTCCTGAATTATTTGATAAGCCAATATCATTTACGATAAGTGTTGTACTTTTAGCATTATTCATTAAATATTTGCTAGATAAATTGGTAATTGCAGTTACTTCCCAACGGAAAGGAGAGAAAAGGTGTAGGTAAAGTAAAATTGCTTAATTTTTACTTTAAGAGCAAAAACTTTAATAATTGCCTTGAGTCTGTTTTAGCAGAAATTAGGCACTTGGTTTTCATTAGGAAAGGCATTCAGAGATATTTCTCCTAATGAAAATCTAAAACCAGGCCTTTAAAATGACTTAGTGATAGTGATGATTCTTCAGAGAGCTCACCGGTTTCACAGCCCTATGGGACATGTTGATCACTCATTTTATAGGTCAAGCACAAGTGCGTTTATTAATGTATGCGCTGATCTAACTCACAGTGCAAGATTAACTTCACAGTGCTTGATCAATGATACCCAAATTAATGGATTCATCAGTGCTGCCTATTGAGACACCCTCGTCATTTATATAGCATTTCTTCCAACTCGTAATTAGGCATGTAATCTGTGCAGTCTTTAAGACTCTTGAAAAGAAATCTACATCAGAAGAAAGTGAAGAGATCTTTATTATCTTGAAGACCTCTCTTCAGTTGCCTCATTGCTCCTACATTTGATAGACATCCTCTCTCTAGCTGAAGTCGTCCCTATCCTTATAAACCTTTTACTCTAAGATTATATTCTATACCAGGACTTTTTTTTACCTGAAAAACTTCTATTCCTACTATTCCCTTGTAACAACTCTCTCAAAAGTTTTCAACAATCTTCTAACCACCAAGTATAATCACGTTTCATAGAATCTGTAACATTTGATAACACTGACCACACACTCCAACTTGACACTTTTTCAGCTACTAGATCAGTGATGGCGAACCTATGACACACATGTCAGAGGTGACACACGAACTAATTTTTTTGGTTGATTTTTCTTTGTTAAATGGCATTTAAATATATAAAATAAATATCAAAAATATAAATCTTTGTTTTACTATGGTTGCAAATATCAAAAAATTTCTATATGTGACATGGCACCAGAGTTAAGTTAGGGTTTCTCAAAATGCTAACAAGCCGAGCTCAAAGTTTCACCATCACTGTACTAGACCCTAAGACATTGCCTTTCCAGATCTTTTTCCTGGCTCTCTGGTCAGACTTAGCTGCCTAATTGTGGATCTCTTTGTCTGGCCTGTTAAATCTTCCCCTAAATTCTGCCCTCATGTCTCAGATATTTTACTCTCATTCTTGTCATTCTACTCCATTGGCTTCTCCAAGTATGTATGTACATAATTTCCATATAATTAGGTTAAATTATAACCTAATTCCTAAATAAGAAAACAGGAGAAGTCTAAAATAATATGAACCAAACAAATCCCTGAATGCTGTAAATTAAAGCAAATAAAAAAAAGAACTAAATTCTCCAAATAAAAAGATTTTCACATACAGTAGATTATTATTCAGACATAAAAAAGAAGAAAATCTTACCATTAAGATTACCACTGTTGTCTTACCACTAAGACAACATAGAGGAAACTTGAGGGCATTATGCTAAGTGAAATGAGTCAGACAAATAAATACAGAAACCATTAGCCAAAATGATACAGAAAACAAAGAGAAGGAAAATTAATATTCAAAGTGGAGGAAAGGACATAGCTACAGAAAGAGTGGAGTTGTTTTTGTATGTTTATTTAATCAGAGACAATATGACGGTCAAACATGCCATTTAAGTTTGAAACCAAAAATAAAAAGAATAATCTCTTAGAACATGTTGCCTTATCTGATCCATCTCAAAAAAAAAAAATACCTAACTGGATCTGTAACCTTTAGAACAGAGATATTTAATCCTTAATTAAAATCTATACACTTCACTCTCCAATAACAAAATAAAGTTAATTTGTTTAATCCATTCTGCATCTGGCCAAACCCTTTCTCGCAGATAAGGGAACTGAACTTCAGAGGCATGAAAATAACAACAGCTACTTATAATAGAGTCCTCATTGCAAGTCAGTTACTAACTATGTTAAACACTTTGCATGCATTATTTCATTTAATATCAATAATCTTGTAAATAAGCACTAGCTTTTTTTACTTTGCATATGAGCAAATTGCAACTTATAAAATGTAAATACCTTTCCCAAGGTCTTTTTGTTAACAAGGGGCATTGGGATTCAAACCCAGGTTCATCTGCCTCCTACCTACCCTGTGCTCCTAGCCACAGCAATGGGGATGGGAGTGCATGCAGCAAAGGCATGGTCCATACTCAGTTCCCATATCTCCTCTCAAGAACGCCTTCTCTTCCACACTATCTCTTCAGGGGCAAGTTGTTGAGATATTAGGGTTTATAATACTAACGAACTTTAAAGAAGTTGCTGAACATAAATTCTGTATAAAATGAACTATTTGACTGGCAAAGAGAAATCTCACCTTTGCAAGGCAGCACTGATGACAAAACAAGGCTGGTGAAAGATACATCAAGGCTATTAGATTCTTCCCATGGGGAACACAGATATAATAAAGTAAGATCATTTGGCTCCTGCCCTGTCTGGGTGGCTCAGTTGGTTGGAGCATCGTCACATATACCAAAAGGTTATAGGATGGATTCCCTCCCGGTCAGGGCACATACCTAGGTTGCAGGTCCGATCCCTGGTTGGGGCACATAAGGGAGGTAACCGACCAATGCTTCCCTCTCACATCAATATCTCTCTCTCTTTCTCTCCCCCCTTTCCTCTCTCTCTAAAATCAATAAACATATTCATAAACATATCCTCGGGTGAGGATAAAAAAAAAATTATTCAGCTCCTAACTAGCAGCTTCTTCTTATTCTTATGTACTTTCTTGTGTTAGGAAGAATAATAGCTCCCCAAAGATATCCACATCGTAATCCCCAGAACTGGTGATTACATTATGGCAAGGGAAAATTGAGGTTGCACATTAAATTAAGGTTGTTAGTCAACTGATTTTAAAATAAGGAGATTACCCTGGATTATCTGCATGGTCCAATGTAATCTTGAGGGTCCTTATAAATAGAAAAGGGAGGCAGAAAAGAGAGAACCCAAGCGTGGCAGCATGAGACAGGTTTGGCCTAATGTCAACTTCGAAGCTTCAGGAATGGGGGCCATGAACCAAGGAACTCAGACAGGCTCTGAAAGCTGCAAAAGGCCTCCAGAGAGAGTGCAGCCCTGCTGACCTTTTGATGATTGTAATCCAGTGAGACCTGTTGGGAAATCCTGGCCCCCAGAAATGTAAAACAATAAATTAGTGATATTTTAAACTACTAAGTTTATAGTAATTGGTTACAGGAGTAACAGTAGGAACCCCAATACACCTCCACATAAAACAATGCAAACTCATGATTAGGGGCATGGCCTAAGGTTAGAGATTAGAGGCATCTAATGGGCTCTCACAGCAGGGAGGCAGCAGCTTCTGTTTAGAAAGCTGTCTCTTCTGATTACTCAAATGTGAAAATTCCAAAAGACAAGCTAGAATAGACTTGGGGCAAAAATAATATATAGTTTTTAAATGGTAATCTTCATACCAATAGTCTAAGTGATCAAATGAGATATTGCATGTAGGGTACTGTGGACCAGAAAAGGGCTCTATAATAAATTAGGCAAGTCCAGTTGTGGTAGGTAGTTGGATAGACATGAGCAGAGCAAGGATGATGGCCCAGCACAGAAGGTCACCAGCATGAGAAGCCAGGGTGCCTAACAATGGGAAAACAAGGGCCTCACCCTAGGGCAGTGGTTCTCAACCTTCCTAATGCCGCGACCCTTTAATACAGTTCCTCATGTTGTGGTGACTTCCCAATTTCATTGTTACAAATTGAACATAATTAAAGCATAATGATTGATCACAAAAACAATATGTAATTATATGTGTGTTTTCCGATGGTCTTAGGTGACCCCTGTGAAAGGGTCGTTCGACCCCCGCAAAGGGGTCGCAACCCACAGGTTGAGAACCGCTGCCCTAGGGTGACCTTTCCTCCCCTAGCACTTCGTTGGCCATGCAGTTCCTACCTTCCCCTGACTTTTCCTCCTCCAGCATGTCTCTAGCCATGTGGATTCAGACCCCCTTACAGGAGGAACAAGGGGTCAGAAAATAGTCTCATATGACTTCTATACAAGCCCTTGTATGACCACTCCCTTAAATATTGGGCCCTCAGGACAATGAAGTTGTGATACACATTATTAAGTAGTCTTGAGAACAAGGCCTCGGGTCTGTTGACCACGGAGACAAAGTTTTGGTCAAACTAGAGATGACATTTAGGCCTCAGATGTGGTTCCACACCCAGAAAAGTGGCAAAGCCAGACAGAGGGATGCCATGGCTGTCATCAGACCCAGATGCAATGAGCAATGACCCCTCCCCTAGTGCCAACCAATCAGTGGAAACTGTGACCCCGAAAGGACTCACCTGAAAAGCTGATAATTATTCTATTGAGATCCTTCCCTGTGACCTCTGCTAATATTCCCTGCCTTTAAAAACCAGATAAAACTCCTCAAGTTAAAGGAAGTCAGTGTGGGCTTCCTCTGGAGCACACCCATGCCTTCCTTCCCCTTTCTCAGGCGTATATCTCTTCTCCCTTTTGCCTCAGATCTAAGGGTCCCAGTGAGACTTGCAACCAAGGGAGCAGCAGGCAGCAGCAGCTTGTCCTGGGCTATCCCTCTGAACCTGTCTCCAAAGCCCCCTTTTCTCTGACTTTTCAGTGAGTTAACAGCAGCCCTGCCTTGGCTCACTTCTGTCACTGTAACTCTTACTTAGTGAATCCCTGCAGCCCAGCATGGTTCATTTCTTTCCTATGACGTTTCTAGAGGGCCGCAGTAGAGCACCGCTGAGGCTCTCTCTTTTTGCTGCGTCTGTCCTGTCCTATCTTTGTTTCACTGTCCCCAACTTTAGTAAAGGTAGTCTCAAAATCACCTAGTCTCAAATTATGAAATCTTTCCTTCATGAAGTCAAGAATTCACACACTACCGGCCAGCCTAAGGCAGACCCACTCTAGGCCAGTCTCTTTCCAGTGATACAGTGATTAAAAGTTACTTCACAGGGTAATCTGGCCATAAATTCCTAACAGGTCAGATTATGGTGAATAGTCACACCTCAAGCTTAAGAAAGGGCTATCTATACCGTAAACAAGCCCTGTCCATGGGTTTTGTGGATCTAGGTTAACTCATCTTTGAAATGCCTCTTTTTCAGATACCACAGAAGTGTAACTACTCTCAAGGGAGCATATATTGTTAACTATCCTGTACCTTGCTTTCTCCCACCTTCATGCCATCTTCCTTGTTTCCATCTTAATTGCAAATGTGTAAAAGACACTGCAAAACTGTCATTCTCTGGAGCATTTGAGATCTTGCCTCCCAGCAATGTCGTCAGTTTGGATCAAATAAACCATAAAAATACAGGTTTGGGCGTTTCTTAAGTTGACAATACTAAACAGAAGTACTGTGTATCAATAAGTATTGGCTGTACTTTGTTTTTATCACGAGCTACTATTTCTTGCGGACCTATTGTACTTATATACATTCTCTCTAAATCTTATAACAACTGTGGATGAAAGGGGCCACATGCTAACCTGACTAGCTCAGGGAAGGCCTGCATGGTAGCCTTGCAAACTCAGAGATCTAGGGGAGCCACAAAGGAGGGTCTGAAATTAAAACTTTTTAAACTAAAAGCAGTTTATGGTGGGTAGTCATGTCCTAGGCTGGTATCTTCCCTGACAAAGGTCAGCCTTTACTTTAACTGAGCCTGTCTATTGTCTTTTTACTGCTATGATAGCATATCATTACAATGGCAAAGTAACTTTCCTTTTTCCAGACCCCTCAAATAGGCACCACTCTGGGGAGACCACAAATTCCCTCACTGTCACTGAGTTAATTGTTAACTATCTTATACCCACCTATGTAAAAGAAGTATGTGCCTATCATTTTATTTTTAATCCAATTACAGAGGTTTCCCTGCTTTGCTTTCTCCTGCCTTTCTAATCTGTCACCAATGGATTGCATGTAACCTTCATACATCTCCTCTTTTGATTGTAATGAAAAAACAAGGTGCAAAACTGCCATTCTCCAGAGCATTATCTCAATCCTTTGAGATTTTGCTTCCCAGCAATTGTTGACAGTTAGGTTCAAATAAACTCACAAGAATTCTTCACAGGTTTGAATGTTTCTTACGTTGTTACAATCTTGCAAAGTCAGGTGAAAATACAAAAATCTGCCTTCTGATCTCTGCTTTTGTGGTAGGCAGCTAGAAAGACATGAGCAGAGCAAGGACGATGGGCCAGGTACAGAAGGTCACAGGGGTGGCAAGCCCCAGGTGCCTACCAATGGACACATGTAGGGTGGGGGTCACCCCTAGGGTGACTTTTCCTCCCCTAGCATATCGATGGTCGTTTGATTTGGATCCCTTGACCTTTGCTCCCTAGAGATAACATCTAGGTCTCAGTTGTATTTCTACTCCAGGCCCAGAAAAGCAACAAAACCAGATAAGCGACCCCACAGCTGACCTCAAGATGAGCTACATCGTATAATGACCCCCTGCCCTGGCACCAACCAATCAGTGAGACCACAACACTGAGAGAGCACACCTGGAAAGCTGCTGAATATTCTATTAAGGTTTTCCCCTGGGACCTCCTCTAAAATCTCCACTTCAAACCCTTAGGACAGAGGACCCAGGCAGTTTACCATTAGCCTCCTCACCCCCAAGCTCCAAGGGCCCTTCCTTTACCTCCATAACTTGTTTCCTAAGCCCATTTCTTCTAGGAATTACTTCTTCTACCTCTGATTTATCAAATAATGTTTTCTTACAGTTTGGGTCTTGGCTTTGAATTCTTTCCCAGCCGGAACCCAAGTACCAAGGTTGCTGAACCTGTCTAGCTGCCTACAACAAACCCAAGTTTGGTCTGAGTCCACTGAGACCTCTGGTGCCCTTCCCTCCGCCTACACCGCTTTAACCCTGACTCATTGTAAGATCTTGGTCAAGTCTCTGGCTCTCCATGACCTGGTCTGGAAAATAAATGAGGGAATTAACTCACTAAGGTCTCTGGCAGCTCTTATATTCTCAGTTTTAAGATAAGTAACTTCCTCAAGGTACAAATGCCAGAACCATCAGTAATTTACTTATAAAGACATCAAACATCCTCTTCTCCACTCCACTTAAAACTGGACAACCAATGGGTCCGGGCTGCCTGTCACTACTTGAGCCAATTAAGCAGAGACAGGGTTCAATCTTGTATGAGCTTTATTCCAATAATACCCACTATCTGGTAGGGCAGTAGGTCATCCATGAAAACCTGTTCTGCACCTCCCCTCCCAAGCCAGCTGCTTGTATTGGGCAGAAGAACAGAGATTATTTGGGGAAGTGGGCAAAAGGAGTAAGAATGGGTACAATGGTTACAGGTTAGAGACAATTTGGTCTGGGCTCCATTGTTTGGGTAACAAGGTAGTTATTCTTTCCATGATAATGGACCACATTCCAAGGTTGACTCCCAGGCCCAGGTTTGACTCCTAGGTCCCTGGGGCCTATAACTCCCAGCCAGGTTGAAAGGTGCTTTCTTTAATCAGAACAAAACAATCATGGTTAACAGTGCATGATTAATATTTCTCATAACCATAGCTAGTCCCCAATATTCTATTGCTGCCCTTAACACATTCCTCTAAACCACCTCCCTACTTCGATCAGCATACTTACACTTTAGCCTTGATTCTCAGGATGGCAGACTCCTCTGATTTTCCCTTCTCCACGGATTTCTTTTCACTTTGCATAGGTCATATGCCTGCTCAGTTTTTTAATGGGCCAGGATTCCTACATTCTCTCTCGGGGAAAGGGGGTTGGGGGAGAATAAGGAAAAATTAAAAATAAACCCTCAATATGTGTTGATAACTTATTTTGCTAGTGAAGGGAAACAGAGGATGCCTCATTGGGATACTGATTATTTTAGGCTGGTTAATAAAAAAAAAAAAAAAAGACATAAGAGAAGCTCTGAAAACCTTACCAAAGAACATGTACATTTGTAAGGGAAATCTCCATCTGTAAGGGTGTCTCCCTCAGGGTACCCAGGCGGTGGCCTTTACTTACATTTAATAGAGAAGTCCAGAATTGAACTCTGCATTGTTGTGGCAGAATGCACGGGAGAAGGATCAGCCAGCACGAAAGTTTAACCTTTATTTCGCAGATCTGCTAGTCCAGGGGAATTCCGGTTCCAAAGCCTGAACTGAACTCGTGGGGAGGCTCTGACCTATATATCTCCTCCTGTGGTGGCCCCTGAGGGCCCACAGCTCCACCCAAGTCAGTCTGGGTGGGGCCCTGGGGTTAGGCTCTGCAGCTCCGCCCAGGTCAGTCAGAGTGGGGAAGTAAGACTGCAGTTTTCAAAGATACTGAACTAGGTTGCAACCCCTGCCACCCCATTTTCCTTTTCAGCATAACAATCTTACCCATTTTTCGCAGTGCAGAAATATCAATGATGAGAGAGAATCATTGATCAGTTGCCTCCTGCACGCCCCAACTGGATATTGAACCTGAAACCCAGGCATGTGCCCTGACTGGGGGTTGAACCATGACCTCCTGGTTCATAGATATAGGCTCAACCACTGAGCAACGCTGACCGGAGGGGCCGAAAGTGGTATTTAAGATGGTGTCTTCTACCACTTTGATGAGGTACTCAGTGTTCCTGTGTTTCTTCCTCCTGTATACATGTTTTTAAACTTTCATTTACTTTTCTCCTGCTAATATCTCTCATGTTAATTTAATTATTACTTTAGCCAGAAGAATTTGAAGGGTAGGATAACTTTTCCTCACTTACACGAGGAATGAAGCCATCTAGTGAATACTTTACAACATAGAAATTTCCAAAAACCAAATTAAACAAAAAAGCCTTATACCCTTTTAAGCCTTTGTTCTATTTTTTTTATTTTACTAACTTGTGGATATTAATTAAAGCACACACACACAAAAATAAAATAAAATAAAATAAAGCACACACACACACACAGCCCCAGCACCTCCAGCCTGGCAAGTGCGGTTCAGTGGTTGAGCATCAATCTATTGATATGGGGATTTTGGACTGGAAACCCGTGGTGTTTCTCTGGGCAGGATGGTCACCCAGGCTCTTGTCCAGTGGAGTAGAAGATGACATCATGGATGAAAGGTGGGATAGCAAAAATTTACTGAAGAACAAGCACAGACCGCCATGTGGGGAGGGGAGAGAGTCCCACAGAGGTTGTGTGTGTGTTATGGTTTATAAAGGCTGCAGTTTTTTGTGCCTTGATATCCCCTCTGATGGGTCACTATTCCCCTTTGATTTGGTCACTATAATAACTCCTGAGCTCAAAGGTCAAAACCTCACGTGGGACAGGTGAGGCCCTCCTCCCTCATTGTTCTCCTATTCCCTCTGGGCTTTCTTCCTCCTTCCCTCCATTCTGTAAATGTGTACCTTTTGCCTCTCCCAACTCCTTTGTCTTATTGAAATGTAACTGCTGCCTCTCCCAACTTCCCATCTTATGGAAAAGTAACCTTTTGCATCTTTGTAGCCTGTGCTTTTTTCATGGACCCCCTTAATTTTAAAAAGTCTCTAAACCCAAAAATTCCTATTTCACTATGAACTAGAAGTCACAGTTAGATTCCTGGCCAGGGCACATGCCTGGTTGCAGGCTCGATCCCCAATAGGGGACATGTAGGAGGCAGCCAATCAATGATTCTCTCTCATCATTGATGCTTCTCTCTCCCTCTCCCTTCCTCTGTTAAACCAATAAATCAATAAAAATATATCTTTTTTAAAAACCCAACACCTCCAGAAAAGCATTTTATGTGATATGAATCACTGACTCTTTCAGGGTCCCTTCACTGTCCTTTAGTAATGTCTATCATCAACACATGATATAACAAAAATGGATTTTGTTCCTCATCAATAAAAATTCCCCAAACTGTATAGTCCTAGAGCAAAAATTCAAAATGTTCAAAGAAAGAAAATGAGAGGTACACCAAAACTCCCCTTGTCTCCTAAGGAGGCTTCCGCTTCAATGAGCTGTCCATCCCACCACATACGAGTCTTACAAAGATATATTTTGACACAAGTATGCAATATTAAAATAAAAATATATTTCTGTAGATAATCATATTTTTCATTACAGGCTGCAATTTTAATTAAAGTTGGCATATTTCTGCTGCTATGATTTAAAAGATTAACTAAGTTGGACAAGGTCTCAGATCTTTAACTACACCCAGCCTGTTTGCGAATTCTGGCACTCTGCATGTTAGGTGTGTTATGAAGATGACAATGCGCCAGTCATCCAAGCTGTCAAATGCCTGCTAAGATCTCCTCAGAGCCAAACTCATTTGCACTCACATGCACACCTCCCACGAAGCAATCATTTAAATACTTATAGTCTCAGGTGCCAGTCATGGCTGGTAAAACAAATTTTACCACAAGCTCGGGATGATTTCCCAAATTGCGGAAATAATTCCACAGAATAAACCAAGATAAAGAATTATGGGAGTTACTAGTACCGTAATGATAGTATATCAAATGATAGTATATCACAGATAAAGCATTGGGGATGGACAGGTATACAATCATGTAGTTTAAACATCTTTCTGAAACAGCTCGATTAAGAGTATTTTGAAACACAATATTAAAATTATGCCTTCCACTAAGTGGAAAGAACACTTTCACACACTGTTAGTGGGAGTTTGAATAGATACAAGTTCTAACAAATAATTCAAGGGTATGCACCATAGTATTTCAATGTTTATGGTGAAAACAGCACCAGGTGTTAACCTGAGGAATTAGACCAGACGTGGGTTCAACAACCTTGATTCTTGAGTTCAGCTGAGGGAAGAATTCAGAGCCAAGAACTCAAATTATAAGAAGAAAAATTATTTAGACCAGCGGCTCTCAATCTATGGTTCGCGACCCCTTTGGGGGTCGAACGACCCTTTCACAGGGGTTGCCTAAGACCATCGGAAAACACATATATAATTACATATTGTTTTTGTGATTAATCACTATGCTTTAATTACGTTCAACACTGTTTTAGAAAGTCATAGGGTTAGACGTTAGAGAGAGGTGAGCCCTCTGGGCTCCGTGGGCTCAGAAACAAGTTACAGAGGCAAAAGACAGGCCCTTAGAGCTTAACAGTGGTTCTCAACCTTGGCTGCACATTAGAATCACCTGGGAATCTTTTTAAAATCCCGATTTCTGGGCCTCATCCTCCGGAAATTCTGTTTCTTTGTTATGGGGTGAGGCCACAACATTAGTAACAGCGGGAACCTCAGATGCAAAGTAGAAAGTGACTGAAAGATCCTTTCCAGAACTGTGAATGCAAGACCGACACTCAGGACTTCCCTCTTCACAGCTGGGGCTCTTCCAAACAGCAAAGGCAACTGACATGTTATGGTCTGTGATGCCCCTGGAGTCCTGCTGTACCTGGATGACTGGGAGGCTCCAGCCAGCTCCAGCACACCACTGAGAAAATGAGCGTGATCTCAAGAAGAAAGAGGATGTGATGTTCAAGAGCTTTAACAAAACGGGGAAAAGAATGAGAATCTTCTTCTAGTTCTAGGATGATGGAAATAAGAAGTAGAGGCCAAATAAGAGGCCGGAATCAATGTTGTATTCTGAATAATATCCCTTAGTCAGGAAGACATAAATGATCTTTTTTATAGGCCATGGCGTTCTTTTGGATAGTGGATATGTAGCAGTATCCACTTCATTTTCTTAGGGATACATGGAATTGATCAGTATTACCAGGATTGTTTCTGAAGCTTGAAGCTGGCACTTTAATTTCCAAATCAATAGGAGAAGGCTCCGATCATTCCATCCCAAGAAGGTATGTACACATGTTGGAGCAAGGGGGAAAAAAGGAAGGAAACATTTTCGTATTTTTCTAGAGAAAACCTCCTCTCAGCCCCTCAAATCGCAGAAGGAAGGTATACTTGGTTGGCATCATCATCGATTATCTTTGTTCCAATGGGGTTTCCATTTGAGGAAGGTAATAGAAAAGCAGGCACAACAAGGAAACTTCTCTTTATATGTTCCTTTATCTTGGAGAAGACCAATGTGCTTTCGTGTTCAAAAATTGGGAAATACACAGACTGACCAGCATAGATGATCTTGAATAGGAAATAAAGGACCTTACAGAGAAAACATTTGGTGGAGGGCGGGAAAGGGGGCAGGAAGGTATAATCTCTGGTTTTTAAGGTATCCATGAGTGCATGCAAAATTGTGCAGAGAGAATCAACGACCAGAAAATAGCAGCTTAAAAAATTGCACATTTGCCTCGCATCTCAGCAACCACAGAAGCAGGAAAGATGTAATGAGCCCCTCATTTGGCTCTTAAAGCTTGTGAAGGCAGTTAACACGTGATTGGTCTATTCATGTTTCATTGGCCAGAGGAAGTTACTTGGCCAGTCCTCAATTCAAAAGGGTGTGGTGTTTCATTCTCCTACAGGGCTTTAATATTTGTAAACAAAACTCACTGCTTAAAAAAAAAAATTAGTGAATTTTAACCTAAGATAGTTTTATCTCCTGATGGTTGAAGGGCCTCCAAAGTAGACATGAAAGACCAAGAGTGGATATGAGACTTAGGGGGGAAGGTAATGACTGAGCCAGGCACCATTGCTGTTGATGAAGGTGGATATATGGACCAGAGGTCAGTTAATAACAATGACAGGTAAGGTATATGGTCAGTCTCTAAAAAAGAATAAGCCTCCAAACAGCAGTTTTTCACAGGAAGAGAAAAATGAGAAGTTGGAGATTGCTTCTACTTCCCCTGATTATGTGAGGAGTGCTCATGAAAGAAACAGCCCATTTCGGGAGATCTGATTGTATTTCAGTCATGGAGCTGGGGAAAAGCTACGGAGAGTTGAAGACTAAGGGCCGAGCTTATTTGCTCTGGAGCAGGGACATCCATGGGCAGAGTGCACAGTGTTGGGACAAAGGGCAAGAACAGAGGATGGGCAGTGAGAACACGCAGAATACAGGGAGAGAGGACCATAAGGAACAGTTGACCAGAAAGGTTGGCATTCAGGGCACAGCTAAGGTCAACTGAAAAGAGAAGTTTTTCAGTGGTTCTCAACCTTCCTAATGCCTCCACCCTTTAATACAGTTCCTCATGTTGTGGTGACCCCCAACCATAAAATTATTTTCGATGCTACTTCAAACTGTAATTTTGCTACTGTTATGAAGCGTAACATAAATATCTGATATGCAGGATGTATTTTCATTGTTCACGACCCACAGGTTGAGAACCGCTGAAGCTGGTCCCAAGGGTCTGAGTGAGCCAAGGATAAAGGGGTTCCTGGCCCTCACTTAAGAGCATATTTACTTCATCTCTGCAAAAGAATCTCCTGCAAGCTTCTAAAAACTTCATAGAAGCCCTAGCCAGGTAGCTCAGTTGGTTAGAGCATCATCCTGATACTCCAAGGTTGAGTTCAATCTCCGGTCAGGGCACATACAAGAATCAATCAATAATGCATAAATACCTGGAACAACAAATATATCTCTCTCTCTCAAACCAACCAATCAATAACATTTTTAAATAGATAAAAGCTTCATAGGAAAAATATGTGTGAGGAGAGAACTGGGCAAAAAGAAAATGCCAGCTTGAAAAGAAGAGCAATTTCAAGGTTAGGGAACATGGAGGAGGAAAGGATAGAAATAAGTGAGAAAATGCAAAAAAAAAAAATGATGGATTCATAAGTTTGGTCAAAGCATTAAATAGTGAGGTAGAAAAATTGTTTTAATTGTGATATGCTAAAAACAGTTGCAGAAACTTCAAAGAAAGGAACAGTATGACTCTTATTGAACATAAAATTAAAAATTAATACCAAGATCTACTTTATTCTCATTTTTTAAACCAAAGGAAAAGAGAAATGACCAGCAAAGGTGATTTGTGGAGTTATGATAAGCAAATACACCAATGGGCCTGCAGCAGAAAAAGAATCTACCATGTGTCCACTACACTATAAAAACTGATACAGTGCTTGAGGGCAGCAGTACCCTCACATCACAGTAACGAAGGCACACCATAATTTGTGGGAAGAAAAGGCTCTGTGAACATTCAAAATAGTGCATCCCAAACCTTTGAATCCCAAAGTCTTCCCTAATTTTACCAGACCGAAAATAGTGACATTAAAAACTGAGACAGATGTGTTATTTCTGGGAGGTCTCCCAATAACTTTGATCTGCTGCTTTAAATTCACAAGACAGAAATGGTGTGATATAACCATTGGCAGGAAAAAAATAAGATTCATTTTGACATCATTTGAGGCACAATTTGAAAATAAAACCAAATGGCAATAATGACATAGTGCTCCCTTTGAAACCAGATTAAATTATAGGCATAACAATAATCAGAATGATATCAGTTACCAACACACACAGTTTTAGAAATGCTTTGTCTAAAAGTAAATGTATAATTTCCTGGTTTTATGCTGAGGTTATCTAAGAATATGTCCTTGATTTTAGAAACACACACACTGAATCTTATTTTTTCCTGCCAATGGTTATATCACACCGTTTCTGTCTTATGAATTTAAAGCAGCAGTTTTTAATATCACTATTTTTGGTCTGGTGAAATTTTTGGTTCAGGACCCCCCCAAAAAAATTGTATGTAAACATATAGATAGGAAGAATAAGGCAAACATGGTAAAATGTTAACATTTTGTGGATATATGGAGATGCCTTTTATTATTTTTCACTTTTCTGTAAGTATGAAATTATTTCAAAGTAAAATGTTAGTGTATGATGTGTAAAATTTCAAGGAATAAATTCTTGAAGACCAAATGCCTCTTCTTAGTCAAGAAAATGAGAGCTGCAGAAGTAATTATTGAAGATGGCAGTGTTGGAGCAACAGTTGATAATGGAGATTTATTTGCTAATCACCACATAGTTATTGAATATTCTGCAACCTACCAAAAATAAACATTTTTCAGTCATCTGAAAACTCATCACCATTTTATATTGTTAATGACACCGTCAATGCATAATATGACACACTTTGATCTAGCGCCTACACCATCTGGTGAATTGAGGCATTGAAGACAGTGAAGTTGAACAAGAGAATTAATCAAAATTATGATACCAGATTTGTAAATGGACTCAGGTATAACTGTCATCGATATACACAAACAGAAGATTAATAGTAAACTAAATGATAATATATTTGTCATTGAAGGCAAAGCTATATTTAGTTGTTTTTATCTTATGATAAAACAGTGTGCAGCAGGAAAAATATTCATTTACTTGTCAAATAGCATAAAGTAATTCCTTTATAATCCAGAAATTATTTTCTTTCTGAGAAATATTAAAAATTGTACATTCTCAACTATATATTCAACATTAATCTAACATATTTAGAGGCCACTGACCATGTGTCAAACACTATTGTGGGCACTGAGGATGTAAGGTAGAGAATAAAACAAAAGAAATTTCTGTCTTCTCTGTGCTTACATTGTAGTGAAGGTAACCAACAAAAACAAGATAAAAAAAGTAGACCATTTAGTGTGATTGATATTGCTAGGGTAAAAATATACAATAAAAAAAGAAAGAGAGATAAGAGATGTTCAGAGAGAGGCTGAAATTTTAGATAGGGCTGCCAGGGAAGTAATCATAAAGAAGGAAGTTAGGAGAGGGAACAGTGAGTACGAAGGCCCTAAGGCAAAAACAAGCCTGGTGGGTTGAAAAACAGCAATTGGCCTCTTTGGCTGGAGCAGAGAGAAGCAAGGGCAAGAACAGAAGATGAGGCCAGAAAAGTACTTGGGACTTAGACCACATAAGACCTTATAAAAGTAAGCACTGTGGCTTCTACTCTGAGTAAGATAGGAAGCCATTGCAGAAGCATAACATGATCTATCATATGTTTTTCAGGATTCGTCTGCCTGGTATTGAGAATGAGCTGCAGAAGAGCAAGGGCAGAAGGGAAAAAAATAAAATAATTTAAAACCCAGTAAGGGATTATAGCAATAATCCAGGTAAGAGCTAATGGTGGGTCAGATCAGAATAGGAGCAACGATGGTAGTTGAATCCAGGTAGTCCTTGCTTTGAATGTGCCGCAAAACTATGAATATGTCCCTACAAACTAAAATTATTCATCTTAATAATCAGTAGTCTTATCTTAATAGTCAATAATAAAAATTATAATTATTCCAAAACCTTTAAATTTTTTTCTCAAAACATTGAAAACTTCCCATTACCAGTTATAAATATATAGAGGAATGAAAAAAAAGAGTACATCTATTATTTATTTAAGCCACTATAATTTAAAACATTAGAAACACTGAGATTTACTGTTTCATTTCTGTGCAAAAATCCTCAAGAGTAATTTGAACAAAGCTTGCCTTTTTATTCTTGCAAAACTTATAATAATGAGCAAGCCTCTTTCCTATGCCTTGGTGAATTGTTATGCTCTTTTCTAAGTTTGGGTCACCTTCAACATTTTATCCTTTCCACTTTCAATGTCTTAAAATACTTTTGAGAGTTCCCTTAGTGTGAAGTCATTTATCTGCATCACCTCCACTGGGGAATTCATCCTTTTTGTCACAGCTACCTTCTTCACTTATGTTGATAAGTCTACCTTAACTAAGTCCCTCTAGTGAGACATCTGGAGTCTCCTGAAGTATGGCTGGGCCAACATTCCCATTTCTATAACTCCAATTATGTTCAATTTGAATTTCACATCTAGCATTATCATTTTTTGTGTTTTTACTGCATTTTCATTTTTGTGGGTCATTTCCTTCTTCCTTTTCTTAATTGAATTTATTGGGGTGACATCTATGTATATATATGTAAAAGGCTGATATGCTAAGTGTCCAACCATCCAACCAGTCGCTATGATGCACACTGACCACCAGGAGCAGACGCTCAATGCAGGAGCTGCCGAGCTTCAGTGATTTGGCAACGGTGTTTCCTAGGTGATGTACCCCAAAACCAGAGAGGAGGGAGCCCGATTCCTCACGGGGCCATGCGATTCTACCTTCCGCCAGGGGTTATGTTGTTGCTGGGGCACTGTTGGTCCTGAATCTGGTTTATTACACACTTGCATTTGCATTCCACACCCTGTACAACAGCAACTTTACAGAGTGCCCTCTCACACTCTGGGACCCCTTAAGGGATGTTGGAGAGCCGGTTTCAGCCCGATCCCTGCAGGCCAGGCCAAAGGACCCCACCTGCCAGAGGGACCCCGCTCACCCCAGGGAGGGACCACAGGAGGTTGGCTCCAGGGTGTGTCTGGCCCTACTCACCCAGTCCTGCCCCACTGGCCACCTTCTAATTAATTTCCTTTCAATGTGCACGAATCCATGCACTGGGTTACTAGTTGGTTAATAAAATTATATAGGTTTCAGGTGTACAATTGTATAATACATCGTCTGTATATTGTATTATGTGTTCACCACCCAAAGTCAAGTCTCCTTTCATCACCATTTATGCCTCTTTTATCCTCTTCTAGCTCCCCTCACCCCTTAATTTCTTACTTCAATTATCCATTTTTGCAAAATGCCATCTAGGTTTATCTCTAAAGGACAAGGAGGCAACACAATCACACACTTTGTTGTCTGTGCATGAACTGAATAACATGTGCAGTGACCAATCACCAACAGGCTTTAAAATAAATGATGTGATTGGTCATTGATTATGATGCACATTTGTTATTATTTAAGTAAGGATATGTAGAGTGAAGAGCTAACATGAAATTATACTTTATGTAATTACTCATAGTAAATATACTGTGGTAACAAATTTGAGATATGTTGTTGGTGAACTGGTATTATTTAACTAAACTGTGGTAACTGAAATTCACACCTAACAGGACCATATAGTGAGGACTACCTGTATTTAGAAGCAGAGACAATGCGATTTTTTGGAAGACAAGATGTGGGTGTGAGAAAAGACTTTATCATTCACAGTACTTGTCACAGGTACAATTTTACATTTGTTGGTGATATTGATTATCTTATTACTGACTATCCACCTTGATACATCTTGATAGCCAACTTCATTATATAGTTGATGTTGCATCTTCCAAAACAGTATCTCTGCAAGTCTCACAAGAATCCCATGAGGTAGGTATAACTAATGTCATTTTGTAGATGAGAAAACAGAACCTCAGAAAAGTTGAGTAATTTACCCTAGTGTCACACAACTAGTCAGTGACAGACCAGGACTCAAATTCCTATCTTCTGAATTCAAGATACTCAAGACACTAAATTCAGCACTCTTTTCCTGGAACCACCTCATCCTACCAATTAGAAATAGACCAGAGTCCTATGAAGTCTTGCTTTGGAAGCCATGGCCCCATGCTTTCTATGCCATCATGAGTTACCATAAAGAAGCTGTAAAATACAAGTGAGAGCAGAATAAAGGAAGCAGGATGTGTTTGAATCTCCTGTCTGGATACATACAAGTTTCTATTTAAATTCTGGTCTTATCCTCCACAATAAAGATATATTAAGGACTTCTTAGTTATCATAGCAACAAGACTAGCAGTCCCTAATTCAGCTTCTCCAGATTTCTAATTACAATACTTATGAAAATCCATAAAAAGACAAAACTGGCAACTACACCGATGGAAGGCAAAGGCATATATATATATATCCTAGACTTCAGAAAACTCTCCACTATCTTCATAAACAATAAGGATGAATGAAGAAATGCATTCCTGAACTGCTGAAACTCTAGTGTGAGAATTAGAACATTAATGAAAGGTACCTGCAAGGTAGAAAAGGCTTTGACTCAAAACACTAACTCAAAAGTGTCTGGTTGCACGCACCTATCTTCCCCAAAGTACTTATCTTCTAAGTCGGCAACTTTTCTCTCCTCCACCATTTCCAAAGCTGTTCTCTTTCCATTTGCATTCAAATATTATCCTATCAGGATACAACAGTACCAGAATTCAACACAGAAGGGCAATTTGATGCAGACTTCTTGATCTCAATATAACGGCCAACAAGACTAATTTTTTCTGGCTGTTTTAACACCCAAAGTAGTCTTCCAGAATACGAAATCATTGCTTTGTTACTAGCATATTGCTATTTTATCAAGTAAGATGCTTAAGAGACATAACTCACCCATTTCAATTAAGGGAAACATTCACCTAATTTTCATTTCTGATATAACATGAATTTCTTACAAGTACTTTTAGAACTAACAATAACAATTTTTAAAGATTATTTTAAATTTAAAATTTTTTCATTATTGTACAATAGCCTAAAGTATCCAATTAAATGTATTTATAATATTGGATACTAAAAAAAAAACTAATGGAAAACTTATTTGAAAATATCCTTTGTAATCTAGAGCTGAGAATAAGACTGCATAATGTGACATAAATATCCCTTCTTTTACAGCCATTTTATAATAAATAACAAATCAAAATTAAAACATTATGTAAAAATAAACAAATTGATAACATCCCTGACTGGAGATGAAAGAAGATACTTTCCAATTGGCGGACATTTCCCTATTTGTGTCCTCAATAGGGAGAAATTAAGAAAGCATTCCTGAATTGCTCAAACTCTGCTTGGGGAATTGTAATCATGAAACCTACCAAGAGCAGAGAATTCCTTTAAAATTTTCAAAGAAAAAATATGTATTATCATTAAGCTGACAAATGCATGTATTATTTAAAATTAAATGAGTGTGACTATTCTTGTTTTAAGAGAGAAATAGAGATTTGCTATGCATACCATGGAGGATACGAGTGATTTCACAGAGAATGAAAAC